>NC_134468.1:54473293-54692371 GCF_964194025.1 Convolutriloba macropyga
CATACATACATACATACATACATACATACATACATACATACATACATACATACATACACACACACACACACATTCATACATACATATATACACACATTCATACATACATATATACATACATCAATACATACATTTAAATTAAAATAAATTAATTAGGTAAGCATGTATGTATGTATGTATTATGGTGTGAGAGCGCGGGGATTAATTTTATTTGAAGAATTTCAGCTCAAAATGCCTGAACAAAACTTGATGGCATATTTGTATGAACGTTGAGCATGATTACCAGTTTCTCTACCTTGTCGACGACCGGTGGAATCCCGATCTTTCAGTTGAAGAGATTTTCAACATGCGTATATTGCAACATCCTAATCAATAAGGTGTACAGGTTGTATACACTTATCCAGAAAGGATCGCACAGTGAAGTCTTTGAAGAGTTTGCCAAACGAGTAGGCGAACAGGAAGCACACAATTACATTACGGCACTCAGAAGTTCCGCATCTAAGTCTCGTTCCCCATCACTGGAATCTCGAAAAAGATCACCGATGCACAGCAGACTGTTGAAAAACAAACGAAAAAAACTAAGTTCTGTAAAGGTACGCTACCAAAATAAAGTTATGTTTAATAAATTGAGGTTTTCCAGTATCACTTTCATCGATTTAAAAAAATGGTCCGAATTTTAGTGCTGTCCCTTTCATTCAAAAGTAGCGGATATTCTGAAAGAGGACGAGGAGAAGTTTGCCAATCTTGTCGAAATGTTCCAGAGCACCATCGTTGATTATAACGTCAAGTTGGCAGTTGAAGTGAAATCAATTAACAAACTGGTATGCATACTTTTTTAAAATGGTGTTGGACTGGAAGTTACTATAAATTTCAGTAAAAATATAATTTTTTTCCAGCTAAAGTCTAATAAGTTGAAGAGGTTCATTGACGAGCTTGAAATTCCTTCTGAGTATCAAACGAAGACCCCAGTTCAGCGGTTCTATAGAGGACAAGACCTATTCGAACTCGGTAACAAGTCAACTCCAGAGAAAGCAGCACTGGCACTGCGAAAAAAGTTGTGGGGTCTCGATGGGCTGACTTCTGAGATAATTTCTCCTTCAAAAAGGCCAATGGATGCGCACAGAAAGGAAGCCTCACCTGAAAGAACAGCTCTATTCAAAGGGCATATACGTAGGCTGTTGGATCCAGTTAAATTTCCCGAGGCGTACGAGAATGCCAGAAAAGCTGCTGACAAGGCTGGGAAGAACCGACTAAAATACCATAAGCCTGCAGCGACTCTTATACCTTGCAGCGAAAAAAGTACAAACGAACCTCGAAATGTGGCACAAAAAGTGGTTGATGCGTCTTAAGTGTTGTTGTTTAATGCAGAAGCTTATCATGGGACATAGCAAATTTTCTTGATATTTGTCAACAGGAAGTTTTTGGAATTAGAAAGTTATTGGATTGAGTTACATATTTAGAAAAAAAGGCAATTCGTCATGTGTTAGCGTAATTGTTTATTTTGGTTCAGCTATTTGCAAAAATGAGTGTTTGACTGTTTCTGCAATTTTAATTTGAGTTACATATTTAGAAAAACAGGCATTTCGTCATGTGTTAGTGTAATTGTTTAAATTCGTTCAGCTATTTGCAAAAATGAGTGTTTGATTGTTTCTGCGATTTGAATTTGAGAGTATTTTGATTTCAGAGAAATTTAATCGGTAATCTAAATGGTTTTGAATTTTGTGTGAGATTTCAACGAAGCCGCCCCCATTTGTGAGGCAATGCATTGTACTGTGTTGCGCTTCAACTTGAGTTTTTCTGCTTTCGACCACAAACCAACTTTTTCAGTATTTCAAAATAATTGCGTTGCTTTTGGTTACGACTGGATTTTGATTTTTCGTTTTGGTCTTTGATATTTCATAGAACCTCTCCCATTCTTCGCTCTATTTATTATTTGATCTTCAGGTAAACAAAAATGCCACCCAAGAAAAGTGACAAAAAAACGCGGCTATCCGAACTAACAATTTCTAAACGCAAAGAGCCTCAAGCTCCCAAAAGACAGAGCGCAATCCATTGCAAAGGAGGTAACATAATATATGAGAGGGTTGTCACAGATGCCGGCAAAACTTTTGAAGAAGGAATCAACATCAGCTCTCAAATGGCTCTAAGCAGTAATCCTCCCAAAAAGAAAAACGATTCAGACACTGAGGTTGAATCTGAGGAATTGATCAAGCAGGGTCTTGTAAAGAAAGACCACGAATGGCTTTTCGCCTCAAGTGACGCGATAGTTGTTATTAAAACAACGGGCGACTCCTGGCCTCCGAAAATGACATTTTCGCAAAAAGAAAATTTAACTGAAGACAGTGTTTGCAAGCTATTTATCGGTGGAGATGAGCAAGACTGCAGACTGCTCTGCAAAGGACCGAGAAAGTATCTGGAGCCCATTCGAAAGGAGTATCAGGAGGAAATAGACAAAGGCGTAGCGGTCAGCGAACTGAAAAAGAAGCTGATCAAGACACTTCGAAACACTGCCATCATTGAAGACTTCGACTTTTTGAATGTTCTCAAGCATCCAAAGCCAAACTCCTCAGCCGACGTCCGCAGCAGTCAGTCTCGGACCTCAAATGAGTCCGTTGCAGGGCCATCGCAGTCGTCAAATTATAACAATGGCGGTCTATATGAGTCATCGTCTAAATCCAACTCAGCGCCACAGAGTTCGTCAACTTTGGTCACTGTAGCCCAATCTGAACTATCTTCAATCGAAACAGTTCCACAAAATTACGAGAGCGTCTCAGGTAGCAGGTCATCTCAATCAAAACAAGTTGAAATTAAATCAATGCAGTCCTTGGATTCTGATGGTTTTGATAAAAGTAGTTCCGAAAACGAAAGTTGTGATGGAGAGAAATTCGCAGAGTTCGTTTGCCAACACAAGGAAAGAATGAGTGACCTAATGAACGCATTTGAGATAAAAATGAACCAGGAAAACAGAAAAAGAAGGCAAATTTGCTGTCATCGATCAGAGGAAAGGTAACGTTTGTTGCTTAAATCTTATATAACTATATTTCGGTTTCGCGGTTGCTTCGACTGCATCGTAAAGGACCAGTTTCATAGAAAAACAGGCCGAGGAAAAATGTAGGCGAAATTAAATGTAGACCTAATTAAAAAATTGTAGATAGTTTTAATTAGGTTTTTTCCATTAAATGGAAATTAAAAGGCAAATTTGCTGTCATCAATCAGAGGAAAAGTAACTTAACCCTAAGACATTGTTTCTTCCCTTTCGAGAAATTCATGACAAGTTTTTAAGAAAAATAAATTGGCAGACAGTGAAACAAATTTCTCGCAAAAACCTTTATGCTTGTAGACCGAATTTCTTGACGAAAAACTGACTTGGACGAGACATGGTTTCCAAAGCGTCGACAATAATGAGAGCTGGTTGCACCGTGTAGAAAGTGTGGAGCATGATGGTAAAGACCTAATGACTTTAGTTGCAGGGAACGATCCTGGTTTTTTCGGGAAAGTTATTGCGGACAAATTGATTGTAAACACTGGTCGCAAAAGAGTTTTGTTGTCCTCAAGAAGAGATGCTGAAGGCAGTGAATTTGATGCTGTTGACGACAATCTGGCGAAAAAGTTCAAAAGTTGGTTGAAATTTAAAATTATGCCTTTACTAAGCTACTTTGATAGCGTTCCATTGATCTGCTTATTTCATCAGTTTTAACTGAAGATATGGTTTTGTTGCAATATAACCGCTGTGAAACATTTTGAAATGTTCTTTTTCTGCTATTCCAGACGTTTCTTTGTTTTGGCAGTTCCATTTTTTATTTTCAGTGGTGATACAACAGAAATACCCGTTGACGCCAAAACTGGCTTATGAAAAGGCCCGCAGTTCTTTTAACCAAATGAACCGAGACCAGACAAAGAGCAATGCCGAAAAAGATACGGACAGTGTACAAGAACCGAGCCTGTCGCCTTTAATTGATTGACAATCATGAAGAAATTGCCAAGCTGTAGCTTATAATTAAGCAGTAAATTAATTTTAAGTGCTTTCTAGAGAAATTCGACTTGATTAATTGCTTTTTAGAGAGATTTTATCTTAATTACATCTAGAAGAGCGCTGTAAAGTGAAGTTCTGTGTGTTACGAATTAGATTTTCTAGCATTTAGACAATTGCTTGCTAATCCTTGATTTCGATCTTTGTTTTTATAACAAACTGCTTTTAAATAAATTTAATTTATAAATTGTGGATCTTTGTAATCAAGTTTTTTCCAAATAAATATAAAATTTGCAGGCTAAAAATGATCTTTTAGTTTTGTCTTATCGTTTTTTTTTATTTTTAAAAATTAAATGTCGGATTTGCGGGTTGATTGCCTGCATCGCATAGGGATCATTTTTAGTAAAATAAGGTAGGGCAAATCTAAAAAAATCATTTTTTAATCTGCAAAAAATCAATTTATAAATTGTAGATTGTTTTAATTAGGTTTTTTCGAAGTTTGCAGGCTAATACCATCTTTAAGATTTGTCGTATCTTATTTTATTCGAGTGAGGGGGCAATTTGTGCAGAGGGGGTAAAATGAGGTAAGAGTTGGGCTGCTAAGGGGGGTGAACTGGTGTAAGACTGAGGGGGTAATTTGTTCAGAGGGGGTAAAATGACGTAAGAGTTGGGCTGCCAGGGGGGGGGGGGTAAAATGGTGTAAGAGTGAGGGGGTAATTTGTTCAGAGGGGTTAAAATGAGGTAGGAGTTGGGCTGCCAAGGGGGGTAAACTGGTGTAAGAGGGATTGGGTAATTTGTTCAGAGGGGGTAAAATCTGTAAGTTAATGAACGATTAGCCTGCAAAATTTAAATTTAATTCGAAAATAGTAGAAACTTTGTCCATAGTGTGTTAATGTGTTAATATGAGTGTGTTGCGTATAGGTATCAAACCGTTTGTTAGAAAAAAATTGGATAACTTTATTTCGGTTTTGCGGGTTGTTTGCCTGCATCGCATAGGAATCATTCTCAGTATAATAAGGTAAGGCAAATGTGTAAGTTGTGGTTTGAGTGTTACTTATTTTTCGCTTTTTTTAATCTTAAGAATAACATGATTTCCTGCGAAAAACTAATCCTGGCTGATGCAATTGTTGCCAAAAAAAATCTGTCGAAGTTTGATATTGAGCCCGTTGCGATGATTGATCTAAGTGCAGAAGGTTACAATTTCGAATTACTTATAAAAACAGATCTCAGACTGAAAAAAGTTTTCGAAACACTCAATTGGTACTTTGAGCAATGTGTCAATTTTGGTGTTGCTGTTCAGCCCGATGGCCACGGAGGCTTTGGGCTCTTCAATAAAAGCAGAAAAAGATGAAACCGAGATTGGAGCCGGAACTTTATCCCGTAGGTTTGCTAGAAAAAGTGCCTGTCGATCTGCAGAACCGTATCAGTGATCTATCAGTGATGCTTGCCGCGAGCAAAGGCGGGGTGGCAAAAAATGTCCTCTTGGGTGCAGTTCGCTACGCAAATCATTCTTGCAAACCAAATGCTGAGTTTTTTAGAGGGTACAGCTGTAATTTACCCTACCGATGCGTTAGACTTCGCATAATTGAAGTAATACAACCCGGCGAGGAAATAACTGTCGATTACTGGGAACAATATTTTGCTTCTGGTACAATAGCCTGCAGGTGCCCGCACACGATCAAACACGCTATGATTAGCAGCAAAATATCACAATCTACTTCTTTTTCTAAGGAAATAACTGCGATAAATTCTACTGTGGTTGAACTCTCCAGTCAAGATTGCCATGCGACAGTAAACTCATACAAAGTTGCTGATGAAATCTTGGACGAATTGCCATTAACATCAGGGACCATATCTGACTCCATAACTCCCAGCAAAAACTGTTTTGCACCGCAGCCTGTTTTGGAAAATTCGAACGAAAAGACTCAAGAAGAAGAAGCTGTAAGTTCGTCTACAGCGAATCTTTACGATGAAGAGAATTGTGCACTGTCGGCAGAAAGGTTTTTTCGGACAAATGAAGATTCCTCAAACTTTTCTTCCGCTGCCCAGTTCTCCGCAGAAAGTCCGACTGACTCAAATCAAGAGCCAGAAAGTCAACAGATGAGACCATTAGCTTCATACGCTGTGAAAACGAAACGTAAGCGGAAAATCCAGACAATACTCTCTGTAGACTCGGCGACAAGAATTGTCTCGTTTATTGACCAAACACAAAAGGAGATCAGCGAACAAGATTTTAGTCATAAAGACAAAAATGCTCCATCATGTTCGGAGCAGACAAAATTTTTTACCGAGCAAAGTCACGCACGCGCACCTGTTGTTGCTGAGGATCCTCTAGCGCCAGATATCACCAATTGTGTTGATTCAAGTATTTCATTTGATTTGCGACATTCAGCAGATATAGGTTATTCTCCAAGTGAAAATAACATTTCAGAAGAAGAAAGTACGGACGATACAAATCAAACTCGGGGGTTTCACTTTGGTAACAAAAGACTTCATGAGAAAAGCAGCATCAGCGTGCAAAATACTTTGATCTCACTTTTAGCAATTGCATCGAAGCACTGTTGTTGCGACGAGCTTATATTTGATCTTTTGAAGATTATGCATGGACAGTCATCAATTCCAAAACCAGGGTTTTTAAAGAAATTAATACCAGATGTTTTCAATAAGTATGTTATGAATTCTTTGCACTTCAATAATGGCGACCTCATTCTTCTTTACTTCAACTATCAGCTCCAGCGTGTTGTAGAAGATAATATTGATGAGATCATCAAGTACAATGATGTCAACAAACAGTTTTTAGATTTAGTTGTTTCGAATACAATTATTGAAAATACGCTTAGTTTAAAACTAATTTTAAATATTGACGGTGCCGTTGTTCGTGAATCCTGCTCCGAATCTGCATATCCTGTTTGGGTAGCAGTTGCCAACCTTCCTCCAAAAAGAAGAGCGGCATTCAAAAGCATAATACTGTGTTCCATTTGGTATGGAAATTCGGATTTATTTTGGGATGAAATTTTTAATCATTTCCAGTCGGAAACAAACAAATCATTCACCGTAAGTCACAACCGCCGACAGTTTACCGTAAAACCGATCACAGTGCTATTTATTGCAGATCTCGTCTGCAAGGCAAAAGCCCTGAATATGAAAAAATGTAACGGATTTTATGGGTGCAGTCTTTGTGTTGTACGTGGAAAGAGAAAATTTGGTGCTCATTGCTATCCTCACACAGATTCCATAGAGATGCGTGATCCAAGACAACATCAGCGAATGGCCGATTTGGCTGAGAGCGGAATTGTTGAAAAAAACCCTAGTGAAAATAATGACACAGAGATTCAAACAAAAGGAGTCTTAGGTGCCTCAAAGCTATTTGAAATCATTGAAAACCTCCCCCTCAGTAGTCCCGTGGACACTATGCATCAAAGCTTGAAAGGAGTTGCCAAAGACATGTTAGAGTTCATCTGTTCTGTTGTAGGAGACACGACTTTTATTGATATCTCAACAAGTCGTCTTCGTCTGCCAGATGTTTTCAAAAGAAGTGTGCGGTCTCTTAGGCTTTTACATCTTTTCAAGGCAAACGAACTGAAATTTTTCCTGCTCTATTTGTCTCCAATTGTGTTTTCTAGCCGCCTACTCGAAGATTCGAATGGTGCTTTTATTTTGCAAAACCTCCAATACCTTGTATTCTCGCTCAGATGTCTCTACGACTCAAGTCGTTACTCAGAAATATGTGGACTGCTGTTGGAGGCGTTTTGTCTAAATATGTCAAAAAAATACCCTTTGAGAAAATTTAATTCAATAAACTTTCACTTATTGCGTCACCTGTCGTGGCAAACCGAGTTCTTTGGCCCTCTGTGGTGTACGTCAGCTTCGATGTTTGAATCTGCAAATCACCATTTAGTTCAACCGGTTACAGGCACTGTCAATACATGCAAGCTATTAGCACAAAGATACGTACGTAATAAAGAAATTTTGGCAAGCAAAATTTTAGATGATCCTCTTCTTGAAATGATAGAAGAAACGAAGTTGAATTCAAGGCCTAAAAATTTCGATTACAGTGCCAGGTGTAATAATGAGTATTCGAGGCGGATTTTGGAATCGTATCCAGGATCTCAAGTATACACGCGCTCGGCTGAACCTTTTTTTCTGCAATCAACCTCTTACGGTCGATCACAAGCCAACAGTTTTGTTCAGCTGAATGACGAAGATAACATTTTAGTGGGCCAAATTATGATGTTCTTTGAAACTGAAGAAACAAAGTATTGTCTTCTGCAATTGTACGAAATCCTTGAGAAAGTAGAGTTGGACTTAAGTAATACTCCTTTTTCTGATTATCAAACTTGTTTTGAGCCAATTGGATACATTGTGGAACAAAGTTCACAATTTTTGTTCAAGCGTCTTGATACTATAAGTGCTAAACTCATCTATTTTGAATTTGGTGACTTGATCTACCTATTGACACTGATGGTCCATTTCGAACATGATTAAAGGGGCATGTTTGTTGTTTTTGTTTCAGTCCTTAAATTTAGAACTTAAATTTACCATTTAATGTCTTTTCTTGCAACTGAATGAATTTTTATACTCCAAATGGGGGTAAACTCATCTATTTTGAATTTGGTGACTTGATCTACCTATTGACACTGATGGTCCATTTCGAACATGATTAAAGGGGCATGTTTGTTGTTTTTGTTTCAGTCCTTAAATTTAGAACTTAAATTTACCATTTAATGTCTTTTCTTGCAACTGAATGAATTTTTGTACTCCAAATGGGGGTAAACTCATCTATTTTGAATTTGGTGACTTGATCTACCTATTGACACTGATGGTCCATTTCGAACATGATTAAAGGGGCATATTTGTTGTTTTTGTTTGAGTCCTTAAATTTAGAACTTAAATTTACCATTTAATGTCTTTTCTTGCAACTGAATGAATTTATATACTCCAAATGGGGGTAAACTCATCTATTTTGATTTTGGTGACTTGATCCACCTATTGACACTGATGGTCCATTTCGAACATGATTAAAGGGGCATGTTTGTTGTTTTTGTTTCAGTCCTTAAATTTAGAACTTAAATTTACCATTTAATGTCTTTTCTTGCAACTGAATGAATTTTTATACTCCAAGAACGAGAAAAAACTATGAATTGATACATTCGTGGTACTTTCAGGTGTTTGATTTATTAAAAATATTCAAGCAACAATACTATCTAATCCTCAGTTTGAAAATGTCAACACTTATTTTCAACGGTCAACACTTATTTTCAACGGTCGTCGGTTGATTTGTAAACTTGT
This sequence comes from Convolutriloba macropyga, assembly GCF_964194025.1. NCBI lineage: Eukaryota > Metazoa > Xenacoelomorpha > Acoela > Convolutidae > Convolutriloba > Convolutriloba macropyga. Next base: position 54,482,553 of record NC_134468.1, read on the forward strand.
GAAACCTGAACCTACAGATCAGGTGAAACCCTCAGACCAATATTCAAAGCTGAAAAATGAAATTGATCTTCTCAAAGCGGAAATTTCGGCATTGCGCGCTCGCGTGAACACACTTGAACAAACTGGGGCGTTCACCATTGAAGAGAATCCTTTCAATGACGATTCATTTACGACGACGGCGTCAATAAATTCCTCTGAGCACAGTGATGGATTGTTGACTGATCCGCTTATTCTATATGGGATGCAAAATGGCCATTAAGAACTATGCTACGTTGAGGGCACAGCAGTTTATTTACAACAATGGAACTGCACTGAGAACATAGTATATGGTGATTTGTTAAAGTTGTTGAACAAAATTAGATATTTTCTTTGCTGTGATTTACACTTGTTTGCCGTTTTTGTCAAATGGCATTTTTATTTTGGAAACTTGTTCTTGGACAGAAGCATTTATACACTATCAAATTCTTATTCTTAGAAGCATTTATACACTATCAGATAGAGATAATTTAGACTTTCTTTTATAACCTTTCTTTTGCGTTTTGCAGCTTGTTTTTGTCTTTAAAAAAACTTTTTGATGCTTTCAACCAAAATAAAACTTTGAAATATTAAAATGTAAACCCGCAAATATAAAATTTGCAGGCTAAAAATGGTCTTTTAGTTTTGTCTTATAGTTTTTTTTTATTTTTTAAAATTAAATGTCGGATTTGCGGGTTGATTGCCTGCATCGCATAGGGATCATTTTTAGTAAAATAAGGTAGGGCAAATCTAAAAAAATCATTTTTTAGTCTGCAAAAATTAAATTTATAAATTGTAGATTGTTTTAATTAGGTTTTTTCCGAAGTTTGCAGGCTAATACCATCTTTAAGATTTGTCGTATCTTATTTTATTCGAGTGAGGGGGCAATTTGTGCAGAGGGGGTAAAATGATGTAAGAGTTGGGCTGCTAAGGGGGGTAAAATGGTGTAAGAGTGAGGGGGTAATTTGTTCAGAGGGGGTAAAATGATGTAAGAATTGGGCTGCCAAGGGGGGTAAAATGGTGTAAGAGTGAGGGGGTAATTTGTTCAGAGGGGGTAAAATGATGTAAGAATTGGGCTGACAAGGGGGGTAAAATGGTGTAAGAGTGAGGGGGTAATTTGTTCAGAGGGGGTAAAATGATGTAAGAACTGGGCTACCAAGGGGGGGGGGGGGTAAAATGGTGTAAGAGTGAGGGGGCAATTTGTCCAGAGGGGGTAAAATGATGTAAGAGTTGGGCTGCTAAGGGGGGTAAAATGGTGTAAGAGTGAGGGGGTAATTTGTTCAGAGGGGGTAAAATGATGTAAGAATTGGGCTGCCAAGGGGGGTAAAATGGTGTAAGAGTGAGGGGGTAATTCGTTCAGAGGGGGTAAAATGATGTAAGAATTGGGCTGACAAGGGGGGTAAAATGGTGTAAGAGTGAGGGGGTAATTTGTTCAGAGGGGGTAAAATGATGTAAGAACTGGGCTACCAAGGGGGGGGGGGGTAAAATGGTGTAAGAGCGAGGGGGTAATTTGTCCAGAGGGGGTAAAATGATGTAAGAGTTGGGCTGCCACGGGGGGTAAAATGGTGTAAGAGTGAGGGGGTAATTTGTTCAGAGGGGGTAAAATGATGTAAGAATTGGGCTGCCAAGGGGGGTAAAATGGTGTAAGAGTGAGGGGGTAATTCGTTCAGAGGGGGTAAAATGATGTAAGAATTGGGCTGACAAGGGGGGTAAAATGGTGTAAGAGTGAGGGGGTAATTTGTTCAGAGGGGGTAAAATGATGTAAGAACTGGGCTACCAAGGGGGGGGGGGGTAAAATGGTGTAAGAGCGAGGGGGTAATTTGTCCAGAGGGGGTAAAATGATGTAAGAGTTGGGCTGCCACGGGGGGTAAAATGGTGTAAGAGTGAGGGGGTAATTTGATCAGAGGGGGTAAAATGATGTAAGAATTGGGCTGCCAAGGGGGGTAAAATGGTGTAAGAGTGAGGGGGTAATTTGTTCAGAGGTGGTAAAATGATGTAAGAATTGGGCTGCCAAGGGGGGTAAAATGGTGTAAGAGTGAGGGGGTAATTTGTTCAGAGGGGGTAAAATGATGTAAGAACTGGGCTACCAAGGGGGGGGGGGGTAAAATGGTGTAAGAGTGAGGGGGTAATTTGTCCAGAGGGGGTAAAATGATGTAAATGTTGGGCTGCCAAGGGGGGTAAAATGGTGTAAGAGTGAGGGGGTAATTTGTCCAGAGGGGGTAAAATGATGTAAGAATTGGGCTGCCAAGGGGGGTAAAATGGTGTAAGAGTGAGGGGTTAATTTGTCCAGAGGGGGTAAAATGATGTAAGAGTTGGGCTGCCAAGGGGGGTAAAATGGTGTAAGAGTGAGGGGGTAATTTGATCAGAGGGGGTAAAATGATGTAAGAATTGGGCTGCCAAGGGGGGTAAAATGGTGTAAGAGTGAGGGGGTAATTTGTCCAGAGGGGGTAAAATGATGTAAGAGTTGGGCTGCCAAGGGGGGTAAAATGGTGTAAGAGTGAGGGGGTAATTTGATCAGAGGGGATAAAATGATGTAAGAATTGGGCTGCCAAGGGGGGTAAAATGGTGTAAGAGTGAGGGGGTAATTTGATCAGAGGGGGTAAAATGATGTAAGAATTGGGCTGCCAAGGGGGGTAAAATGGTGTAAGAGTGAGGGGGTAATTTGTCCAGAGGGGGTAAAATGATGTAAGAGTTGGGCTGCCAAGGGGGGTAAAATGGTGTAAGAGTGAGGGGGTAATTTGATCAGAGGGGGTAAAATGATGTAAGAATTGGGCTGCCAAGGGGGGTAAAATGGTGTAAGAATGAGGGGGTAATTTGATCAGAGGGGGTAAAATGATGTAAGAATTGGGCTGCCAAGAGGGGTAAAATGGTGTAAGAGTGAGGGGGTAATTTGTCCAGAGGGGGTAAAATGATGTAAGAATTGGGCTGCCAAGGGGGGTAAAATGGTGTAAGAGTGAGGGGGTAATTTGTCCAGAGGGGGTAAAATGATGTAGGAATTGGGCTGCCAAGGGGGGTAAAATGGTGTAAGAGTGAGGGGGTAATTTGTCCAGAGGGGGTAAAATGATGTATGAGTTGGGCTGCCAAGGGGGGTAAAATGGTGTAAGAGTGAGGGGGTAATTTGTCCAAAGGGGGTAAAATGATGTAGGAATTGGGCTGCCAAGGGGGGTAAAATGGTGTAAGAGTGAGGGGGTAATTTGTCCAGAGGGGGTAAAATGATGTATGAGTTGGGCTGCCAAGGGGGGTAAAATGGTGTAAGAGTGAGGGGGTAATTTGATCTGAGGGGGTAAAATGATGTAAGAATTGGGCTGCCAAGGGGGGTAAAATGGTGTAAGAGTGAGGGGGTAATTTGATCAGAGGGGGTAAAATGATGTAAGAATTGGGCTGCCAAGGGGGGTAAAATGGTGTAAGACTGAGGGGTTTATTTGTCCAGAGGTGGTAAAATGATGTAAGAGTTGGGCTGCCAAGGGGGGTAAAATGGTGTAAGAGTGAGGGGGTAATTTGATCAGAGGGGGTAAAATGATGTAAGAGTTGGGCTGCCAAGGGGGGTAAAACTGTGTAAGAGTGAGGGGGTAATTTGTGCAGAGGGGGTAAAATGAGGTAAGAGTCGGGCTGCAAGGGGGGTAAAATGATGTAAGAGTGGGGCTGCAATGGGAGGACTTTTTAGGAAAATGCAGCTCAAAACTCTTACGTCTTTTTGGGCTGCATTGGGTTTCCAAGGGGGGTAAAATGGTGTAAGAGTGAGGGGGTAAAAGACAAATTAACCCCCCACTCTTACATCTTTTTGGGCTTCCAAGGGGGGTAAAATGGTGTAAGAGTGAGGGGGTAAAAGACAAATTACCCCCCAACTCTTACATCGTTTTACCCCCCTTGGCAGACCAAAAAAGATGTAAGAGTGGGGGTTTAATTTGTCTTTTACCCCCTCACTCTTACACCATTTTACCCCCCTTGGAAGCCCAATGCAGCCCAAAAAACGTAAGAGTTTTGAGCTGCATTTTCCTAAAAAGTCCTCCCGTTGCAGCCCCACTCTTACATCATTTTGGGCGGAAAGATTCAACCCGGGCGTTACATATAAATTTCTACCCTGATCAGATCTTGAAACGCACTATCTATTTTTTTTGTCAATGCTTTACAAGAGATCAACTCCTACGAGATTTGTATTCACGAGCATGTAGAAACAGTAAAAAGTCACGTCAGACAGGGAAAATGGAGTGATTTTGATATACCAAAATTTCTGCTGAAAAGGAACCCGGATAATTTTTTCGTAACAATAGCAGTATTTAAGAGCCTAGTCAGTCGTACGTTAGCAAAGAGTTCTTGCTATATTCTCACAAGTATTCAAAAAATGACACAAGGTGATGGAGATGACTCCATTGCCTATGTGAAACACAAGGAAAATTAAATATACTAACCTCGTAAGTGAACTTTGGACGCAGAATCATGGGGCACAATTCCTAAAGCCTGTGCTACAACTACTACTGCTATTTTTTACTAAACTTCAACAAGGTTATGAAATTGAATTTAGTTAGCTCGATATCAAGAAAATGTATAGATCCTCCGTTGCAAGCGGGGTAAGCAAAGCTTTAACTAATCGGATAAAATACGGCAACCACTGGGAAAGCTTCTGTTGAGTTACTGAACATTTTTTTGACTACTTTGTAGATTATTTTGCCTGATTTTCATGAGCTAATAAGTTAATCTTTATTCCGGAGTTCTGGAAATTGCCGGGTATTTTGTTTTCATTTCCTGAAATGAGGTTTTTATCTTCGGTCCTCTCTTTTGTTATGCTTCAGTTGTTGATGTTGAGGAAATGTGGAATGAACATTTACCGGACTAGTTTTTGAAATTCGAAAGTCAAATTGTTGCATTTAAACTCGTTATTTTTTGTTACTTGCCGTCCCCGGTACTCAAAGCAAGCATTTAGCTGCGGTTTCAACCCTATGATGTAAATTTCTTCAATTGTCATTAGTTTTTCAAGCCCTCGACTGTGATCATGCATGTCAACTTCAATACTATGGGCTGTCCCAGATCATTCAACCAGGTGTTATTCTAATGGATATTTACATGCTACCAAAAACTGGGTAATATGTCGGCTGGTTTAGGCAACATATATTGAACTGCATCGCATCCATTACAGCTAACCTTATATATCACATTCGATTTCAACTTTATATTGAAAAATGATTTCAGGTTGGGCAAGGACGTTCATAATTTTCTCGTTGTGATAACGATTTAAATAGTTTTTTCAGTCTACTGGTAACATTTTGTGTCTTGTTCCCTCTGTATTTAACGAAAAACATCGGCTTTTGTACGCTTTTGCTGAGATTTTTGTTTGTGTTTAGATGTTCTCTCTCGGGATTTTTGTTGTCTTCATTTCTTTTGTAATTCTACATCAAACGTGTCATTAACAATAAAGGATGACAACTCAGTTGGATACTGTTTTTTGTCCAGTCTGAATTTTTGTTAAGAGCCATATCAGAATATTTGCAAACAGTGGTTGCATTGAAAATCCTATGTATGTTCCCTTGAATCGCGTTTTTCTTTTCTAACGGCGCACAGCTTTGCAAATTTAGGATTATGATGGTATCAGTAGAGGTTTGATACCAATATCTGTTAATTTGTCTATAGTCGTTTACGTTTAAGCTCAGATCTAGGAAGGCCAGGTTCCCGTTCCTATCGAATATCTCGACAGTGAATTGTAAGCTTTTGTGAAAAGAATTCGCTTACTCAAGGTACTTTGAGAATTCCCTTTAACAGTGCACACTCATTCATATACCTCTTGAACAATTTGATTTCCTGTGTGTCCTCTGTTGTCACCTTTTCCGCACAAAAGGAACAGATCAATGCAATTTCCTGCATTTTCCTAAACTCCACGTCAGTAAGACCTTGACTTTTGCTTGAAACCAGTTTTTACATGACTCGCACTCGACTCCTGTCCCTGGGAAGTTAACGTGTCGTTTACAATGAATATAGCTCCTCTTCGTGTCAGGAGTTTTGTTCCCACCCTCATTGGGTTTCGGTCAGAATTTTTCAAAAGATTTTATTCAAAAATTCTTCAATTTTACGGCAAACGAACCAAGCATGCCAAAGCCGTTCTGTTTTGTGTACCACATTTTATTACACTTAGAGCGAACAGTCGTTGCGGATAGTGTCAAAAGGCTCTTCATAGCTGACCTCGGAAACTCTGGAAACCTGTCACTACAAATAGGATGCTTGATGCGAGATGGTGTTTTCTGTTAAGCGGCAGAGATTTTACGCTTTCTAGCAAGATTAGAGCTATACTATATGAAACTTAGAGAAAATCAATAGAGTCTTCAATCGAAGTTTTTAACATTTATATTAAATATTGTGGTCTTTTTATGAGATTTTTTCTACTATAGACTCGTCTAGAGTATTTTTGCTCGGACCGTTTATTTTACTTCAAATACAAGATCAAAAGGTTCATTGTGATATTTTTGATCAAAATATAACACATTATTGTAATATTAATTCAATGCTTCGACGCGGTTCCTAGAACCTACAATGCTCTTTTGAGATAATTTTATAACGCTACAATCATCGTGTTGGGCTCACTGTTCCGTCCATTGAGTGTATCATTTCGTCTTTTTTATGTTCAAAACTTCAGGTTTCGAAGGGCGCTGCTAGTAGTGGAAAAAACAAGGGATTCAACCACCAGTAAAATTTGTCCCTTTCTCCTAACGCTAATCGGGCATGTCGAATCGGGCCAAATTTTACTGTTTGTTCAATCCCTTGTTTTTTCCACTACTATATATTAGCTTTAAATTGAATTTAAAAAAATCAATTAGAATCAAAAATAAAACAATAAATCAAAAAATCAAAGCAAAATTTACATTTCACTCTTTAAGAGCAATTCACTCTTATTCGGAGTGATCTCCCAGTAGAAAGATCGCTCTTTTTCGCTCTTAAAGAGTGATTTCCTCTTTTTTGATATTTTTTTATTTTTTCATACTTTTTATTTCAAATTATCTATACTCATCAATAAATTTCTATTTTCTTTTACTTTTTCTATATTTATTCCATTATTAATAAGAAATGATACAAAATTATAGTATTTACATGAACAACTTTCCTCTGTTTGGACAACAACTAAAGGACTTACAGCTCTAGGACTTTGTCTTTTATCTAATAAGCTTCTACTAAATCCTCTAGTTAATTCTACATCTGGATGTTGTTTCTTTACTTGAGCCCGTATCCCATCATATCTCAACAGAAGTACATTATGGACAATTAACTTTAGCTGAATTACAACTTCTACATGTATACTTACTCTAATCAAAATCAGTTAGTGGTTTTACATAATTACATTTATTACAACTTCTAATTAAGACTTCTGGGTTAAAGTTGGAATTAAGGTTAGGGTTAAGGTTAATGTTGAGGTTAGGATCTGAGTTAGAGTTAGAGTCATATATAGAACCAGAACTAGAACCAGAACCAGAACCAGAACCAGAACCAGAACTAGAACTAGAACTAGAGTTAGAACTCGAACCAGAACCAGAACTAGGGCTAGAGCTAGAACTAGAACTAGAACTAGGTTCATTTTTTAAAGAACAACCCCATGGAGAAAAATTTTTAGCACAAATACCACTTAGTATTCTATTACCACACATACATTTATCAGTTTTATCTTTTTGACATGATTCATAATGATATTTTAAAACAGCAATGTTTCCATATTTATAGTTACACTCAAAACAATTTAACAGCATTTATAATGGGGTGAACTTAAATATTTACCTAATCATTTCGCGGGGTAATATTGAACCCTGATTTCACTTAAATCTTTAGTATTATCTTTAGATGTGATACACTCTGCTAAATATTTATTTCCTAAAGTATTGAGTGTATTAGTTTTACATCTCTTATCAAAAATCAATTCAAGGTCTAATTCTTTTTTATATCTAACAAAACTTATTATCTCTTCTCTAAATTCTTCATTATTTCCATATAGTCTGGTTAAAAACTTTCCTCCCTTTCTATTCAAAACTCCCATCTCTTCATTGACGAAGTCACAGCTACACTGATTTATATATTCTTCTTGTATTGCTTTTCGTAGATTAGTGAACGAGCTTTGCTCGTGGTTCTCCAACGAACTTTGTTCGTGGTTCTCCAACGAGCTTTCTTCGTGGTTCTCCAACAAACTTTGCTTGCCACGGGATTCGTCTGTTCGTAGATCAGTGAACGAACTTTGTTCATGGTTTACCAAACTGCTTCGCAGATCATTATCCAACTGTTCTCCATATCCAACGTTAACTAATGTATTTACTCTACTCAACATTGTGTTTGCTCCCATTGCTACACTCCCAACATTTCTTGATATTATATCAGGATAAATATAACTAAACATATATAAACCTGAGCTTATAATTCCACTAATAGTTGATAATCTTTTTATACCCTTCCCCATAATCATTTCTTTAGTTAAAACATCATTCTGTATTTTAATATTATTTTATTTAAGAAGTTTACTAAAATAGAATTTATATTTATCGTGATTAATAACATTTCTATCTGTTGCCTTTATCATGAGTGGTTTCATATATGCTATAAGTTTATTCATAACTTCTCTTTCTAATTCATCTTTTAAACTAAGAGCTTTTAAATCAAGGAAACCAACTCTTGAAAATTATATCATTGTTCTATTACTATTAATAATAAAAAAAGTATTCTCCTTCTTATTATATTTAATTATACCATAACGAAAGTTCATCTGACATGCCATCTGTACGATTATAATGGTTACTATTTAGCTCACTAGTTATTTTTACTAAAGTCATGTTCACATTTATATATCTCATTAAAGTTTTTAAATAGATTAGGTCCATTATGAGTTGTGAAATAAATAGTATCACAACTTATTCTTGCTGTATTAATTATTTGAGCTGGTTTATGACACATTACAATCATTTGAATATTATAATGTCTACCTTCAGTAAAATAATAAGCTATATCCCTATTTAACCTATCACCCATATCATCAACTACTATTACACAATTTTGAAATTTATGCATATTATTTTTTATGATCATGTTTATATCACCTTTATTAAACCCAGTATAAAACGTATTAGACTCAGGATCTATCCAGTCTCTGTCATCTTTACACGCTATAACTATATTTTTAGCTTGATCTTGGTTTTGGTTTTGGTCTTGATTTTGGTTTTGATCAGTGAAACTGCTTCGCAGATCTTGGTTTTGGACTGAATATAATTTTAAGTATTGTCTAATAAAATATGTTTTCCTTGTGCCAGTTCCACCATAAACAATAGTATGTAATGGTGACTTTTTATATTCAAATCTAACTAAATTCCTATTCATAAACCCACCAAAACTTTCTTCTAGTTTTGTATATTTAATTGGTATTGAACCATATAATAAATAACAAATTCCAATTATAATAATAGGAAAAAAAAGTATACCGCCTTTATCCATTTTTATATATAAAAATTATTATGCAAAAAGGCTTATCCTAACTTTTGAGGAATTCAATAATAAATTTAATATTGATAATAGTGCTATGAGCGATATCAGAATAAAAGATATAGGTAAAGATATAAGTCTAACACCAATTGAAACAGTAATGAGAGATGAGACTCCAGATAGTATCCGTGAAACGGCTTCACCGATCGGGGAACCTAACTTCAACATTATTGTCAATCTACACCCAACTGAAGGTACACATTGGGTTTTAGTTATAAGAAGAGAAGGTGGTCCTGTGTATTACTTTGATAGTTTTGGTGTAGAATTCCCACCATTATTTTTAGAAGAATATGTTGATCTAGGCTCTAATGAAAGAATACAACAATATGATGAATCTTATTGTGGGGCTTATTGTTTATGTGATACAGAGATATACGTAGCTATTTCCTCAACCAAGATCTACGAGTATTATCTATAAACTCTTTCTAAACTCTTATGTTATATAATTAACTTCGTTGTACATACGTGTCTAAACTCCTATTGGAGTTAACACTGTTTGCTCACTTTCATGCCTGATTGACAGGTCTCGCTATAGCTGCTAATGAGTCACGTTGGAACTCAGACGAAATATTACAGCGCTTAAGAAAAGTTGTATGTTCGTGGCCGTTAATTTAAGAGTGTTAAAGCGCAACTTCTTTTCACACTTAGTCATAAGCTACAAGCTATATAAATCATATTATTGAGATATTAGATTTATCAATCATAGATCTTTCCGCTGACGTCCAAAGAGACCTCCATACGGAGACATTGTCTACAACAATAATAGACAACCATCTTTCATTAGAGAACTCAGTTCCAGACGGAGTCACAGTCAACTTCGATATAGCGCGGGATCACATGGCGCAGTCATCTATTCCTAAAACCCCCTTAGGAGTCCCAGTATTCTGGGAATCGGGCGCAAACCCCACAGTCGAATGGAGCACGTGGTTCGGCACCCTAAAAATGGCCATAATGGCCAGGGACAATCTCGTAGTCGACAAGCTCCTAAAATTAAAACAGACACGAGCAGAGCTCTTCTACCCAACCCTACCTACTTACGAGGACGCCTTCGAAGGAGAAACCGAAGACGAAGAACAACAAAGGGAACAAAGAAATGAGAAAAGAAAGGTGGATTGGGAGAATGAGTGTAAACAGATCGAATATAGAGGGCCAATGATAGACCGTACTCCATGGGATGAAGCAGACCTAAAGGTCAAAAGCCTCATCTACCTATCGTTGGGAACAGAAGGGTGCCGTACATTCCACCAAAGAAACCCCTACACGAGAATCGAACGCTGCACTACAAATGAACTCGTTCATGAACTCGCATTGACGTTCACCCGACCAAGGAATCTGACGTTTGATCGTTTCCAATTTTTCCGAGCACTTCAACAAAGCAACGAAACACTGGAGACATTTTACAGCCGACTCCGAGAGCTCGGGTCGCACGCAAAATTAGATCAATTAGAAGTAGATCTAGTAAAAGACTTGTTCATTTCGAACATGCACAGTTCCAACATACAAATGGAACTACTTTCAGAAGTTAGAACACCACAACAGGTGCTCAACTATGCCATAAATAGAGAAAGAGGGCAAGCGAATCAACAAGACATTCGCCTAGCACACTCCAACTGGAACACAGTCACATACGTGCGCCCCAACAAACAACAAAATCTTACAACAACGCAGAGACCACAAAAAGCAACCCCTTGCAGAAAATGTGGCAACCCTTTCAGCCTAGCACACCTCCAGATTTGCCCGGCAAAAAATCAACAATGCAATATTTGCAAAAAGATAGGCCCATATACATCGTTATGCACATCAAAGATGCCAGAACGAAAAATCCCTCGGAGACAACAACCTACATCTCCAGGCGAATATACGTCACCCCAGGCAAGACGTGTGCGACACGTGAAGCCAGAAATAATTAATGAAGAATCCACAGAGGAGAGTGTAGATGCCGAGGCAGCACTTTACATATAGGAGCTTCACGAAGATTGGGCAAACATTAATTTGGTGCGCCCAACAGAATTCCACAAACAATCAAACGACAACCTGAACAAAAACTCCGACGGAGAATTCTGGGTTGAAACGGTGACAATGCAAGAAAAACTCCATTGGCTGGCCGACACGGGCTCTCCAAGAAGCGATGGAACTGTCAGAGAAAATCCCCAACGCCACAATTCATCCATACAAAGAATTCACAAAGTATAGATGCTTCAACAACAACAAAATCCAAATCCGAGGCGTACTCCACTTGGACATAAAGTCAGGATCATGGTCGGCGAAACAGTGCAAAGTACTAATCGTAGACAACAAGACAAACAACATCATGGGTCGAGATCTATTGGCTAAACTATGGATCACCCTCAACGCAAACAAACAGAATGGTAAGCAAATTTCACAAATTCTTAATGTTCAAACGGAGAAAAATATCATAAAGTGGATACTCCAGAAATATCCACACCTATGTACGAGACTAGGCCGGTCAAAAAATCATATAGCCCAACCAATATTCAAAGCAAGCTATACTCCATTGCAACACAAAGGTCGAAGGGTACCCCTACATCTCTTAGAAAAAGTTGAAAACGAACTTAACAAACTTATCGACGACGGTCAAATCATCAAATTGGAAACATGTCTTGATGACCTTTTTATAACCCCTGTTGTTATCACGGTCAAACAAGATAAAAGTGTAAAAATAGCTCTCGATTCAATAAAGCTCAATGACGCTCTAAACAAGAACAAATACCAAATGCAAAGCATCGACCACCTTGTAGACTCTGTAGCTCTATACATCTCCGAAAGGAGAAATCTACCAGGCCAATATCTATTCTCAAAAATAGACCTCAAATATGCTTACAGCCAAATCCCTCTAGATGAAAATATACAAAAACATTGTAACTTCAACATACTAGGAATTCGCGCAACAGGCACGTACCGGTTTATCAATGGATTCTACGGACTAACGGACATGCCAGCGACGTTTCAAAAAACTATCGACAAAACACTTCAAAATATAAAAACAAAATTTGCATACTTAGACGATATCTTAGTAATAACGAAAGGAAACCTACAAGATCACGAAACGGAGTTAGACAAAATAATGAAACAACTAAACGAAGAAAACTTAGCAATAAATCTACAAAAATGTGAGTTCGCCAAACCAGAAATCACATGGTTGGGTTTCAAAGTTACTCCAAATGGAGTAACTCCTTCAAAACCGATATGTGACGCAATTCTAGCACTAGACCCACCGAAAACACTTAAACAACTGCGGTCGTTCATGGGTTGTTTCCACCACCTAATAAAATTCCTACCAAATATAGCAGAACTATCTGAACCACTAAGACCATTACTATCAAAGGCCAACACAAAAGCACAAAACAAACTGGACTGGAACAAAAATTATACTGAAGCTTTTAATCAAATAAAAAATCAAATTCAAAACATTACAGAAAACAAACACTTCGATACCGAAAAACAAACAAGAGTTAGATGTGACGCAAGCAAAAAAGGCTTAGGCGCACGCCTAGAACAAAGATATGGTAACACATGGCAACCAGTAGCTTACGCTAGCAGATTTCTTAATAACTTAGAAGAACGATATAGTACAAACGAACTAGAACTACTAGCAGTAGTCTGGTCTCTGGAACATTTCAAATATTACCTTTACGGCTCTCATTTCACTCTCCAAACGGATCACCAAGCACTCCTCTCCGCCTTAAAAGAAAACAGGGGAAACAAAAATATCAAAGTCGATTAACACGATGGGTAGACCGCCTCCTTCCGTTTCATTTTGCGGTCGAACACGTCCCAGGAAAGAAAATGGGTTTCGCAGATTATCTTAGTAGAAATCCATCTGGCAACGCCCCCCCCCCCCTCCATCGGAGGAAGATAAAAACTTCCATCAACACTATTAACGAAATAACATTCGCTTTAATTAAGAATAGCATTACTCCAAATGGAGCGAGCGAATTCATAGCAGACAAGAAACTAGTCAACTCTAATGACGTCATTAATCCACTCCAAAACAACAGCGAACAAAATAACGCTTTTTGCCTTAAACAACTCAGAAATCAGTCGCTTTATACTTCTTCTATTGCATTCTCACATATCAATCCAAATTCAAACTTATCTAAAAGCAAAATTATCGCCACTACAACGCGAAAAAATCCACTTAAAGAAACTTTCCAAGTCTCTATCAAAAAACGCTTCCGTGCCCCAAATAAAAAACTCCAAATGGAGCAATCTACCTCAACACCCAAAACTTTAATTAACTCAAGCACCCAAACTGACTATACTTCCAATAAAGGCAAAGGCCTAGACGTTATTGACGACTCTAAACACGAAGAACTATTCCCCAGCTACAAAAATACTCCAACCCCACTTTATCGTTAAAATCTCAACAGAGTATTCAATGAAGAATTTATTGCCCAAGCCTCTATCAAAGATCTAAAACCCATCATTGATCTTGTTTCAACCCAAAACTGGGAAGACTTGAAAAAAGTCAATCCATTATTTTATAAAATACGTCGCGACTTATCGGTCACCCCCACTAATTGCCTAATTTATGACAATTGGATGGTCATTCTCAAGTCACTAAAACTGCTAGTACTTGACGCTATACATCACAAGCACCCAGGACAAGTGGGAATGTTAGCTTTAGCTAAACTGGTATGGTGGCCCCATATCCATTTGGAGATAGTGGCGAAAGCGCAAGCTTGCAGATCATGTACGGACAGAGGTAAAAATTTAAAACCTCTCATACCCAAATCACAATTAGGGTCATTACCGCCGCTTACAGAACCGAACCAAGAAATCCAAATGGATTTCGCGGGTCCGATACCATTTAAAGAAAACACTCAAAATAACTACATACTAGTCACAGTTGACCGCTTATCTAGGTACCCACACGCGAAAACATTCCACAATTGTGACACAGAAACAGCATTAGATTACCGCGAACGATACTGCAAACAACATGGCATTCCTAGATCTATAAGGTGCGACCAAGCCCAATCATTTAAAGCAAAAGAATTTGAAATCTTCTGCAAAAACAAAAATATAAAACTAATTCTTGCTCCAGCCGGAGACCACAGAGGAACCGGTATGGTTGAAAGATTAATTCAAACTATAAAACGAAGGTTAGCTGTGTTAGACATAGACCCCAACTGGAGCAATGAAACACTAAGCTCTAGACTTGCTAACATCATCGAAAATATAAGACTAATACCTAACAAAACAACAAGAACAACTCCATTTGAGGCACACTTTGGAAGAAAACCAAATACTGAACTCTCAAATATCGTAACTAAGCCATCACTCAATAATCTGTTATACAAAAAACTCAAACTTCATTGTTTAGACAAAAGACTCCTCAGACATGACGCCCTAACAAAAGAAGAAATGTGGAGGCTAGACGGAACTTCCGAGGATGAAGTGGACATCCAGTACAAATCACATTCGACAAACCACCCCACCCCACCAGAGATAGACTCTGACAATTCAGAAAACATCCCTCTCAGCCATACTCCCACACGTAAGATCAGGCCTTCAGAACTACATTTATCCATCGGAGACAACACAACTAAGATAATATATAATAAGAAAAACATAGCTCGAAAAACAATAATGAGAAAAGCCAAAGAGCCAAGACCTACGTTAGCATCCCAATGGAATATAATTCCAGATAGCACAATAACCGGGTACACACCCCATACGGTAACCATAGATACTCCTAAACGAAAGAACACAGTAATTAGGAAGAATGATATTGCCATTGCCACGGAAAATATACCCATACCACCCCCGGAACCAAAGCCACGATTAATTCATATGGTCGCATGCAAAACCGTAGGAGAATATAAACGTAACCAAGAAAAAATCCGTAAGTTCTGTTTAGAAGAAGCTAAAGCAACCAAGAAGGAAAAACCCTTCAACCAAAGGAATTCCCCCAGGAAAACGCACCCCGACAAACCGGTACAGCAAATACCACAACAAAGTCAGCCCAAACAACGCTCAAAAACAGAAACGAAATGGACAAAAGACAAGCTGGTCAAGCTAGCCACCCACAATCAATCTCGGCAACAATCGAAACCCAAAACCCAGCCACGACCACAAAGTCCCATGCTCAAGAAAAAGTTCAAATCTTCCACTCCCAAGCATTCCTTCAACTATAAAGCCCAACAAGCCGCTCTCATGGAGTCTGCTAACGCCTCGTCATCCGGTAAAGCCAGCTCATCAAAAACAGCTCAACCTCCATCCGAGGTATCTAATCGATCGTTCCTCATCTTCAACTTTAACAATGAAGCTGATCAAAGCAATATCCAAACGCACTACATTGAGTCCGACAACCCTGATTCCCCACCCCATGTGATACACACTAGCGTCAACCCAGTGGATTTCATGAGAACCAGCCCAAACAGCCAGCCTATCTACCCAATGGACACCACAACTCCAGACGGAGAAAACATCCAAGCCGAGCCCCCGCTAATTTCAATCATCTCCGCTCCTAGTTACGAACCAAATCCTCATGGAGAGACGGACACTTACGGAATTAATCGAGATGAATTCACAAAAAGTACATCCAAACTGGACAAAATGGTCAACAAAATTCGTTCCACGCAAGGAGAACACACCTCGCCTACCATAACTGAACCTGAAAAGATGGAACAACCATCGATCCAAACAAAGGTCCCAGAAATCATTTTTCTTGATTCTTCAAACTCCTCCCAAGAGATAAAAAGAAACTCCGAGGAACAGAGACTGCCTACCCAATCGGAGATCTACAATAGCCCCCACAGTTCGTCGATCTACAAAACACCGCCATCCTCCCCAAAAGTGACTCCATATCAGACTTAAACGACGATGATATACAGGAGCTCAACAAAAATTTCTAACAAGAAATTTTTCCCGCAGAGGGGGAAGTGTGATACAGAGATATACATAGCTATCTCCTCAACCAAGATCTACAAGTATTATCTATAAACTCTTTCTAAACTCTTATGTTATATAATTAACTTCGTTGTACATACGTATCTAAACTCCTATTGGAGTTAACTCTGTTTGCTCACTTTCATGCCTGATTGACAGGTCTCGCTATAGCTGCTAATGAGTCACGTTAGAACTCAACTGCAGACGAAATATTACAGCGCTTAAGAAAAGTCGTATGTTCGTGGCCGTTAATTTAAGAGTGTTAAAGCGCAACTTCTTTTCACACTTAGTCATAAGCTACAAGCTATATAAATCATATTATTGAGATATTAGATTTATCAATCATAGATCTTTCCGCTGACGTCCAAAGAGACCTCCATACGGAGACATTGTCTACAACAATAATAGACAACCAGCTTTCATTAGAGAACTCAGTTCCAGACGGAGTCACAGTCAACTTCGATATAGCGCGGGATCACAGTTTATACATGATCTATCTTATTGATAGAGGATTCAGAATTAAAAGTGCTTTAAATATTCTAGTAAATCAATGTAAATATCCAGGAATATATAAAGAGTGTTTTTGTTTAGGTTGTAATGTTAATGTTAATGATAATGATAATGATAATGATAATGATGATGTTAATGATAATGATAATGTTAATGGTAATGATAATGTTAATCAGGGAACCTGCTCCGCAGATGATCTACGAAGTAGCTTTGCTAATAATGTTAATGATAATGATAATGTTAATGATAATGATAATGTTAATGTTAAGGATAATGATGATGTTAATGATAATGATAATGATAATGATAACGATAATGATAATGATAATGATCTACGAAGTAGCTTTACAAATAATGATAATGATCTACGAAGTAGCTTTGCTAATAATGTTAATGATAACGATAATGTTAATGATAATGATAATTTTATATATCTATTGGATGAAAAACATGGTGAAACATCGGTGGAACTGGTTCCCGGATGGACAAAGTCCTATGGCGAAGCATCGGTGGAACCGGTTCCCAGATGGACGAAGTCCCATCAAAAGGGTAAACCCAACAATAAAGAATGTCCTACTAACACTATCTCTATAAACATAAATGATGATCTACAATCATGGCTAAATGATGATGATATAATTACTGAAGCCTCTTTCCCAGATAACTTTAGATGTATAATATCCGGTCCTAGTGAATGTGGTAAGACATTCTTATTAAAAAAACTAATTCTAGCTAGTATATGTTTTGATAAGCTATACATCATTGGACCTACTGGTGATCAATACAATGGATTAGAAAGAATAAACCCAATAGCAATTATAGAATTTATTAAAGATATAAAAGATTTACCATCTCCTGATAAACTACACAAAGACTTAAAGAAACTAATGATATTCGATGATGTTAGAGCCAAAGAACCAGCTATTAAAAAATATTTTTGTAGAGGTAGACATAATAATTGTAATTTGATATATCTTAATCAAAACCTGTTCTCTCTGGATAGGCAGAGTGTTAGAGAGAACTGTAATCTATTTATTTTACTTGAACAAAGAGGTAAAGTCCTCATATCTATATATCAAGATTTCTTTAATAATGTTGAACTTAGTTATAATGATTTTGCTCTTATATGTAATAAGGTATGGAAAGAGCCTTATAATTATATTGTCATTGATATAACTAATAATAAAAATATTAATGGTAAACTAAGAATTAATTGGGATCGGAGAGTTTCATAATTAAGTATGGTGAAGCATGGTCGAAGACCCATAAGTAAAAATATGAGTATCAGGGAACCTGCTTGGCTTGCCACGAGCAGAGCTCGTTCGCAGATAAGTCTAAGTAACGTGTAATTATAAGTCTAAGTCTATGGTTATCAGGAACTGCTTCTGAACATGACTAAGTCTATATCTATCAGGGAACCTGATTCGTAGATAAATATATTCTAAGTCAAATGAGGGCTTCGCCCAGCTAGTTACACTAGATCAACGAAGTTGCTGACTATGTCAGATGCAAAGTAAAACTTAATACATCACCATTAAAGTCTATAAGTCTTCCATGCTCATCTTTAATATGAAACTCTATATATTCTATTCTATCTTTAGTTGCATTTTGATACAAGATATTAGTTGGTATAATATTTATCAAGTAACCTGGTGGTTCTGTTAGAGTAAAAGTATATAATATATCTGTATCTTTACCATTATCTGTAGCTCCAGATATAATATTGCAATGAATGTCAATACTATTGAAACCCATAATATCAATAATTTTCTGAGATTTAATCCTAGTAATGAGGCTATTGTGTTTTCTATATCAAAACTGAGTGCTCCTTGTTTTATTTCCATTATACATTTCAGCTTATTCTTATCAGGTTCTATTATAACATTACCATCGGTTTCTTCTTTTATTAATTCTGCTATGTCAGTTAACTCATATGCTCCCGGTGTAATAGTTGAATATAGCAAGGGAATTCCTTTATAATTATAATTAAGGACAGATGTAATGTTTGGGCTTGAGGTAGAGACAGCGTTAGGGTTATGGGTAAAGTTAGGGATAGAACTAAGAGCCTGAGGTAAAGCTTCTTCACCTTATACAACAGTACTAGCATATAAGAATTGATTATTTCTCCTATTCACATTAAACACTGAATTGTAAACCGATAATCTAATTAAACCTAATTTTGTTGTATTAAGTATAGGTTCACTAAAATTAAATTTTTCTGTTGGCTTTATCATTCTAAAGTTAAGTGTATGTTCTTCTTTAGTTTTAGTTAAAGCATCATGTATCTTTTGCAGTTCCCATAAGATTAAATTTTCTGTCATTTTTTATCTGACAAAAATGGAATTTAATTTGTGTACAACTTATAGTTATAATAATGATATACACAAAAGTAAGATTATAAAATATAAACCTAATAACCTAGCAACAATGAATACAATCAATACTAACATTAATATCATGCTCAATAGAGAAGAAAATCATTTAAATTTACATGAATCATATCTAGAGATAGAGTTTGTTGCATCAGATGATGCTGGTGGTGTGTTTGCTAATGATGCTAATATCAGATTAGTTAATTATGGTATGATGGCATTGTTTAGTTCAATTAAGCTTGAAACTAGTGGTGGTAGGACTATTGAATATATAGATCATTGTCATCCTAATCTATTGATGTATAAGTTATTAACTAGTACTGATGATGAAAATGAGAGTGGTTTTGTTAGAAATCAGGGCGATAGAGATAGTCATTTCAAAAGTGGCCATATTGCTGCACAACGAAGTCATATGTATATGATGATTAAGATGAGTGATCTATTTGGTTTCGTAAATGATTTAGAAAAGATTATATATGGTTTAGGATTTAAACTAATATTAAAAAGAAACAATAACGATAGAGCTATACATACAGTTAATGCTAATCCTGGTGCAGTTGCTAATGACGGTAATATAGAAATTAGAGATATATCATGGTGTGTACCTAGTATAGATCCTAGTAATGATAATAGAATTATTGTGCAAAAGGGTTTAAGCAAAAAGAATAATGTAGACTTCAGTTATTATGAAAGAAAGACATTTCGTAAGAATGTATCCAATGCTACTAACTTCTTGTTTGATCTAGGTATGGAAAGTGGGATGGAAAGACCACAATATATAATAGTTGGTGTTGAAAATAATAATGTTAGTGAACAAACTCATGATGCAAGTACATTTGATGTAATGAATGTTACTGAATGTTATTGTAAGATTGGTAGTGAGTTTTATCCCGAGGGTAGAATGAATATTAATTATGGTACTAATAATTATAATGAGGCTTTTAAAGAGATTGTTAGCTTTAATAAATATTTTAATGGGCTACCACATAATATAAAACCATATTTAAATCATAGAATATTCAAAAGTAGTTATAGAATATATTTATTCGATACTAGATATCAAAGGGATCATATAGGACCACAACCAATACAAATTAATTTTAAATTTAGTGCTGCAGTTGCAGATGTTATATGTCAAGCATTAGTATTAACTAGAAACTATTAGTGTTAATAGTGATGGTAATAAGATGGTTGATATAGTTTCCTAAAGAAACTAATGATCGAAGGTCTATAATCTCATAGACATAGTCTTAGTTATAATTAAGTCATAGTTATAATTAAGTCATAGTTATAATTATAACTATAGTCTTTGTCATTATTTCCTACTAGTCTTAACAAAACCCTTAGCATAAATAATATCTAATTTCTTTTTATTCTCTAGAGATAAACCCTTAGCTTCAAGCTTAATCTTAGCCTTTGGCCTAACCTTGGGCTTAGGCTTAGGCTTAGGCTTAATAACAAACAAAAGGATTATACTTTTTAACTTCCATTATTTTTTATATATAGAAATGAGTCTTATAAATAAGTTCAAAACTAATTCATATTATGTTGGAGGTAGACATTATAGTGGTACTGATAACATAAGAGGTTTTATTACTTCAAAAGGTACTAAAATGTTAAAGGGTAATTGTGTTAAGTGTAAGAGAATTAAGTCAATGACTGTCAGTGATGCAACAATAGAAACAGAGGGATTGAAATTCTTCTTTAAAAGTTTTGGTAGGGCTACGGTTAACTTTGGAAAGAAAGTTGCTAATAATCCTGTAAGAGCATTAGAAATAGCAAGTAAAATAGGAAGTGCGGCTGCATCTAGAAACCCTAGAGCTGCTTTATCAGCCACACCCGATTTAATTAAATTGCAACTACTGGTAAAGGTTTAAAGGTAATACAAAAAGGAAGAGGGTTATACTTAGGTACTAAGAAGAGATAATTGCTTGATTATTATTATGATTAAATTATGTTTATGATTATGAATATTTTATATTTATGATTAAGATTATGATTATGATTATATTTATATTATATTTATGATTATCGATAAATATTATTACTAATATTATTATTAATAAATACATTATTATAACTAAACACTAACAATTTTAGTTTAAAAAAACACTCAGCTTGTTTTTCTTGTTCTTCTTATAGTCCTCATATACCTTAACTAATTCTTTACACTCATCATTATCTATTTTATTATCATTCATTGATTTAGTATATAGTCTATTGAACTTATCACTAAACTGTTTACTTAAAATATACATTTGTGAATACTTTATAATTTTGTTTCTAATTTTAGTATTAATTGTTTTTGATAACGAACCACAAACAGTTGCTGTAGCAAAAGCTGTTGGTATAGAATAAGGTAATCCTATACCTGTTAATGCAACTGATGTTGTTGTTGCCGTTGTTGCTATTGATGATAATAGTATTTCTGTTATCTCAGCTACGTTAATATAATTTTTATATCTACTTAACTTCTTATTATAGTTATTAGTTTCAGTTTCATAATAATTTCTAATATCTTTTATAATATTAATATTGTTGTTAAATTTATTATTAGCTTGAATCTTTTCGTTTATGTATTGTTCATTAACGGTTGACAAGTTGGGATATAGTAATCTCTCACTCGGTGCTGTTGGGTTAGTCATAGTTTCGGTTATTTTAATTAGTAAAAATTCTTTCTATTTCTTTCGTTATATCTTCTTGTTTAAAACCATAATGCATCTCAAGTCTTGCTTGCTCTTTATTATCAACTAACGTACTTCGTAAAAATATAGCAATTATATATTGCACTATTGTCCTTTTATTCTTTAAAAGGGCTTCATCTATAAAAGAATTAGTCTTTTTATTAACTTTTTTTAAATCCTTTTTTTTAGCCCAGTAGTAAACATTTCATCTAGTTGTATGTTAGTGATATTCTGATTAAACTTATTTATATCAAATTTTTGTTTTAATTGATTATATTTAGAGATAGTATTTGCAGCAGTTTATTACAAACTTAACAGTATTTCTGACTTGATTTGTTGATTCAATAAACTCATTAATTAGTTCTTCATTAACTTGTGTTTCATTTAGTTGTAATGTTTTAGTTGTAACTTTTTCAAAGTCACCCTTTCTTAGTTCAGTTATGTTTCTACGTAAAATGTCTATTTTATTAGAAGAGGTTAATAAGTTATTGTCACAATACTCTTTATTAACAACATCTTTTTTATCTGTAGGAGGATGTACATTTGTAATTTTATAGGTATCCTTCATATTAATATTATCATTATCTTCTAGGAATAACCCACGGGCCTTACTTAGTGTTAAGTTGTTTGTTGATGTTGATGTTGATTTATGTTTAGCTTGATTGAATCTATTTCTTGTCATCTTTGTATTTGTTTACATATAATTAGAAAAATAATTAGTCTTGTAATTGGACTTATAATTAGTCTTACAATTAGACTTAGACTTAGAATTATAATTAGACTTAGGACCGCAGGTCAATATTTAATGATTCCAAAACCTTATTATTAGATTCAAAGTCAGACTCGGATTTTAATAATTCCTGTTCGTAATTTTTACCTTCTATTATTTCACCATTAATATCTTCTATTTTATATGTTGTTGGATGTGTTTTTAGAACTTCATTAACTTTAAACAATTCTCTATTCCAATTAGAAGTGTAACCTTTAGAGAAGATATTACGTTTATCTACATTTCTAACATAATCACCAACTTTAAGTTTAGGTTTAATATTCTTAAAACTAAAAGTGTATTTAACTTTATCAGGATTATTAGAAGCGTCACCTGGTGTCATATTAATTGTTGAGTGAATGTTATTGTTATATGTTATGACTCCATCATTTAATATATTTACCCAATTACCATCACCATTGATGAACATTGGTTTAATTATTATATGTACTAATGTTCTATTGAATCTCTCTATAAACCCAGCCTTTAAATCACTATAAGTCGAATATAGTTTTGTTTCATATTCTTTAAGTAAAGATTTAAATGTTTTATTGTAAAACTCACTACCTCTATCTACCCATAACTTTTCTGGTTTTCTACTTTCAGAGACACCCTGTGGACTTTCGCTTAATACTATTTTAAAACCATTAGTTATCGATAAACCAGATTTATTCTTTAATGTAACAGCCCAAGCATATTTTGTGAATATATCTATAACAGTTAATATAAACTTATAATTATTATTGTATTTACATAGAGATGATTTGTTTATCAAATCAGCTAACCATGTTTCATCTTTATATAATGGTATTATTCTTTGTTTTCTAAACTTTGTTTTTTGAGGACTGAATTTTTTTTCAGCTAATAAGTGTTGTTGTTGTTGTTTTTCCATCAATATTTATTTACCATAATTAAAAACAAAGTTATCTAGTTGCTCTTGATTAATAATATCCATAGATAATAGTTGCCTAGATATATCTAGCTTTTCATCATATAATCCATCATGACCAGCTTTTGTTTCTAGTATTAATAATTCTAATCTTTCTATTAAACTATTTGGGGCTGGGTTGCTATTTTAGTTGGTTTAGTTGATATTAGTAGGTATAATATTTATCAAGTAACCTGGTGGTTCTGTTAGAGTAAAAGTCTATAATATATCTGTATCTTTACCATTATCTCTAGCTCCAGATATAATATTGCAATGAATGTCAATATTATTGAAACCCATAATATCAATAATTTTCTGAGATTTATATTTACCTTTTTTATAAACTATTTTTCTAAATCCTAGTAATGAGGCTATTGTGTTTTCTATATCAAAACTGAGTGCTCCTTGTTTTGTTTCCATTAAACATTTCAGCTAATTCTTATCAGGTTCTATTATAACATTACCCTCGGTTCCTTCTTTTATTAATTCTGCTATGTCAGTTAACTCATATGCTCCCGGTGTAATAGTTGAATATAGCAAGGGAATTCCTTTATAATTATAATTAAGGACAGATGTAATGTTTGGGCTTGAGGTAGAGACAGGGTTAGGGTTATGGATAAAGTTAGAGATAGAACTATGAGCCTGCGGTAAAGCTTCTTCACCTTATATAACAGTACTAGCATATAAGAATTGAATATTTCTCCTATTCACATTAAACACTGAATTATAAACCGATAATCTAATTAAACCTAATTTTGTTGTATTAAGTATAGGTTCACTAAAATTAAATTTTTCTGTTGGCTTTATCATTCTAAAGTTAAGTGTATATTCTTCTTTAGTTTTAATAGGAGGATGTACATTTGTAATTTTATAGGTATTCTTCATATTAATATTATCATTATCTTCTAGGAATAACCCACGGGCCTTACTTAGTGTTAAGTTGTTTGTTGATGTTGATGTTGATTTATGTTTAGCTTGATTGAATCTATTTCTTGTCATCTTTGTATTTGTTTACATATAATTAGAAAAATAATTAGTCTTGTAATTGGACTTATAATTAGTCTTACAATTAGACTTAGACTTAGAATTATAATTAGACTTAGGACCGCAGGTCAATATTTAATGATTCCAAAACCTTATTATTAGATTCAAAGTCAGACTCGGATTTTAATAATTCCTGTTCGTAATATTTACCTTCTATTATCTCACCATTAATATCTTCTATTTTATATGTTGGTGGATGTGTTTTTAGAACTTCATTAACTTTAAACAATTCTCTATTCCAATTAGAAGTGTAACCTTTAGAGAAGATATTACGTTTATCTACATTTCTAACATAATCACCAACTTTAAGTGTAGGTTTAATATTCTTAAAACTAAAAGTGTATTTAACTTTATCAGGATTATTAGAAGCGTCACCTGGTGTCATATTAATTGTTGAGTGAATGTTATTGTTATATGTTATGACTCCATCATTTAATATATTTACCCAATTACCATCACCTTTGATGAACATTGGTTTAATTATTATATGTACTAATGTTCTATTGAATCTCTCTATAAACCCAGCCTTTAAATCACTATAAGTCGAATATAGTTTTGTTTCATATTCTTTAAGTAAAGAATTAAATGTTTTATTGTAAATCTCACTACCTCTATCTACCCATAACTTTTCTGGTTTTCTACTTTCAGAGCCACCCTGTGGACTTTCGCTTAATACTATTTTAAAACCATTAGTTATCGATAAACCAGATTTATTCTTTAATGTAACAGCCCAAGCATATTTTGTGAATATATCTATAACAGTTAATATAAACTTATAATTATTATTGTATTTACATAGAGATGATTTGTCTATCAAATCAGCTAACCATGTTTCATCTTTATATAATGGTATTATTCTATGTTTTCTAAACTTTGTTATTTGAGGACTGAATTTTTTTTCAGCTAATAAGTGTTGTTGTTGTTGTTTTCCATCAATATTTATTTACCATAATTAAAAACAAAGTTATCTAGTTGCTCTTGATTAATAATATCCATAGATAATAGTTGCCTAGATATATCTAGCATTTCATCATATAATCCATCATGACCAGTTTTTGTTTCTAGTATTAATAATTCTAATCTTTCTATTAAACTATTTGGGGCTGGGTTGCTATTTTAGTTGGTTTAGTTGATATTAGTTGGTATAATATTTATCAAGTAACCTGGTGGTTCTGTTAGAGTAAAAGTCTATAATATATCTGTATCTTTACCATTATCTCTAGCTCCAGATATAATATTGCAATGAATGTCACTATTATTGAAACCCATAATATCAATAATTTTCTGAGATTTATATTTACCTTTTTTATAAACTATTTTTCTAAATCCTAGTAATGAGGCTATTGTGTTTTCTATATCAAAACTGAGTGCTCCTTGTTTTGTTTCCATTAAACATTTCAGCTAATTCTTATCAGGTTCTATTATAACATTACCCTCGGTTTCTTCTTTTATTAATTCTGCTATGTCAGTTAACTCATATGCTCCCGGTGTAATAGTTGAATATAGCAAGGTAATTCCTTTATAATTATAATTAAGGACAGATGTAATGTTTGGGCTTGAGGTAGAGACAGGGTTAGGGTTATGGATAAAGTTAGAGATAGAACTATGAGCCTGCGGTAAAGCTTCTTCACCTTATATAACAGTACTAGCATATAAGAATTGAATATTTCTCCTATTCACATTAAACACTGAATTATAAACCGATAATCTAATTAAACCTAATTTTGTTGTATTAAGTATAGGTTCACTAAAATTAAATTTTTCTGTTGGCTTTATCATTCTAAAGTTAAGTGTATATTCTTCTTTAGTTTTAATAGGAGGATGTACATTTGTAATTTTATAGGTATTCTTCATATTAATATTATCATTATCTTCTAGGAATAACCCACGGGCCTTACTTAGTGTTAAGTTGTTTGTTGATGTTGATGTTGATTTATGTTTAGCTTGATTGAATCTATTTCTTGTCATCTTTGTATTTGTTTACATATAATTAGAAAAATAATTAGTCTTGTAATTGGACTTATAATTAGTCTTACAATTAGACTTAGACTTAGAATTATAATTAGACTTAGGACCGCAGGTCAATATTTAATGATTCCAAAACCTTATTATTAGATTCAAAGTCAGACTCGGATTTTAATAATTCCTGTTCGTAATATTTACCTTCTATTATCTCACCATTAATATCTTCTATTTTATATGTTGGTGGATGTGTTTTTAGAACTTCATTAACTTTAAACAATTCTCTATTCCAATTAGAAGTGTAACCTTTAGAGAAGATATTACGTTTATCTACATTTCTAACATAATCACCAACTTTAAGTGTAGGTTTAATATTCTTAAAACTAAAAGTGTATTTAACTTTATCAGGATTATTAGAAGCGTCACCTGGTGTCATATTAATTGTTGAGTGAATGTTATTGTTATATGTTATGACTCCATCATTTAATATATTTACCCAATTACCATCACCTTTGATGAACATTGGTTTAATTATTATATGTACTAATGTTCTATTGAATCTCTCTATAAACCCAGCCTTTAAATCACTATAAGTCGAATATAGTTTTGTTTCATATTCTTTAAGTAAAGAATTAAATGTTTTATTGTAAATCTCACTACCTCTATCTACCCATAACTTTTCTGGTTTTCTACTTTCAGAGCCACCCTGTGGACTTTCGCTTAATACTATTTTAAAACCATTAGTTATCGATAAACCAGATTTATTCTTTAATGTAACAGCCCAAGCATATTTTGTGAATATATCTATAACAGTTAATATAAACTTATAATTATTATTGTATTTACATAGAGATGATTTGTCTATCAAATCAGCTAACCATGTTTCATCTTTATATAATGGTATTATTCTATGTTTTCTAAACTTTGTTATTTGAGGACTGAATTTTTTTTCAGCTAATAAGTGTTGTTGTTGTTGTTTTCCATCAATATTTATTTACCATAATTAAAAACAAAGTTATCTAGTTGCTCTTGATTAATAATATCCATAGATAATAGTTGCCTAGATATATCTAGCATTTCATCATATAATCCATCATGACCAGTTTTTGTTTCTAGTATTAATAATTCTAATCTTTCTATTAAACTATTTGGGGCTGGGTTGCTATTTTAGTTGGTTTAGTTGATATTAGTTGGTATAATATTTATCAAGTAACCTGGTGGTTCTGTTAGAGTAAAAGTCTATAATATATCTGTATCTTTACCATTATCTCTAGCTCCAGACATAATATTGCAATGAATGTCACTATTATTGAAACCCATAATATCAATAATTTTCTGAGATTTATATTTACCTTTTTTATAAACTATTTTTCTAAATCCTAGTAATGAGGCTATTGTGTTTTCTATATCAAAACTGAGTGCTCCTTGTTTTGTTTCCATTAAACATTTCAGCTAATTCTTATCAGGTTCTATTATAACATTACCCTCGGTTTCTTCTTTTATTAATTCTGCTATGTCAGTTAACTCATATGCTCCCGGTGTAATAGTTGAATATAGCAAGGGAATTCCTTTATAATTATAATTAAGGACAGATGTAATGTTTGGGCTTGAGGTAGAGACAGGGTTAGGGTTATGGATAAAGTTAGAGATAGAACTATGAGCCTGCGGTAAAGCTTCTTCACCTTATATAACAGTACTAGCATATAAGAATTGAATATTTCTCCTATTCACATTAAACACTGAATTATAAACCGATAATCTAATTAAACCTAATTTTGTTGTATTAAGTATAGGTTCACTAAAATTAAATTTTTCTGTTGGCTTTATCATTCTAAAGTTAAGTGTATATTCTTCTTTAGTTTTAGTTAAAGCATCATGTATCTTTTGCAGTTCCCATAAGATTAAATTTTCTGTCATTTTTTATCTGATAAAAATGGATTTTAATTTGTGTACAACTTATAGTTATAATAATGATATACACAAAAGTAAGATTATAAAATATAAACCTAATAACCTAGCAACAATGAATACAATCAATACTAACATTAATATCATGCTCAATAGAGAAGAAAATCATTTAAATTTACATGAATCATATCTAGAGATAGAGTTTGTTGTATCAGATGATGCTGGTGGTGTGTTTGCTAATGATGCTAATATCAGACTAGTTAATTATGGTATGATGGCATTGTTTAGTTCAATTAAGCTTGAAACTAGTGGTGGTAGGACTATTGAATATATAGATCATTGTCATCCTAATCTATTGATGTATAAGTTATTAACTAGTACTGATGATGAATATGAAAGTGGTTTTGTTAGACATCAGGGCAATAGAGATAGTCATTTCAAAAGTGGCCATATTGCTGCACAACGAAGTCATATGTATATGATGATTAAGATGAGTGATCTATTTGGTTTCGTAAATGATTTAGAAAAGATTATATATGGTTTAGGTTTTAAACTAATATTAAAAAGAAATAATAACGATAGAGCTATATATACAGTTAATGCTAATCCTGGTGCAGTTGCTAATGATGGTAGTATAGAAATTAGAGATATATCATGGTGTGTACCTAGTATAGATCCTAGTAATGATAATAGAATTATTGTGCAAAAGGGTTTAAGCGAAAAGAAAAATGTAGACTTTAGTTATTATGAAAGAAAGACATTTTATAAGAATGTATCCAACTCTACTAACTTCTTGTTTGACCTAGGTATGGAAAGTGGGATGGAAAGACCACAATATATAATAGTTGGTCTTGAAAATAATAATGTTAGTGAACAAACTCATGATGCAAGTACATTTGATGTAATGAATGTTACTGAATGTTATTGTAAGATTGGTAGTGAGTTTTATCCCGAGGGTAGAATGAATATTAATTATGGTACTAATAATTATAATGAGGCTTTTAAAGAGATTGTTAGCTTTAATAAATATTTTATTGGGCTACCACATAATATAAAACCATATTTAAATCATAGAATATTCAAAAGTAGTTATAGAATATATTTATTCGATACTAGATATCAAAGGGATCATATAGGACCACAACCAATACAAATTAATTTTAAATTTAGTTGTGCAGTTGCAGATGTTACATGTCATGCATTAGTATTAACTAGAAAGGTCATTAGTGTTAATAGTGATGGTAATAAGATGGTTGATATAGTTTCCTAAAGAAACTAATGATCGAAGGTCTATAATCTCATAGACATAGTCTTAGTTATAATTAAGTCATAGATAGTTATAATTAAGTCATAGTTATAATTATAACTATAGTCCTTGTCATTATTCCCTACTAGTCTTAACAAAACCCTTAGCATAAATAATATCTAATTTCTTTTTATTCTCTAGAGATAGACCCTTAGCTTCAAGCTTAATCTTAGCCTTTGGCCTAAACTTGGGCTTGGGCTTAGGCTTAGGCTTAGGTTTAATAACAACAAAAGGATTATACTTTTTAACTTCCATTATTTTTTATATATAGAAATGAGTCTTTTAAATAAGTTCAAAACTAATTCATATTGTGTTGGAGGTAGACATTATAGTGGTACTGATAACATAAGAGGTTTTATTACTTCAAAAGGTACAAAAATGTTAAAGGGTAATTGTGTTAAGTGTAAGAGAAATAAGTCAATGACTGTTAGTGATGCAACAATAGAAGCAGAGGGATTGAAAGACTTCTTTAAAAGTTTTGGTAGGGCTACGGTTAACTTGCTACGAAAGTTGCTAATAATCCTGTAAGAGCATTAGAAATAGCAAGTAAAATAGGAAGTGCGGCTGCATCTAGAAACCCTAGAGCTGCTTTATCAGCCACACCCGATTTAGTTAAGTTTGCAACTACTGGTAGATGTATAAAGGTAATACAAAAAGGAAGAGGGTTATACTTAGGTACTAAGAAGAGATAATTGCTTGATTATTATTATGATTAAATTATGTTTATGATTATGATTATTTTATGTTTATGATTATGATTATGATTATGATTATATTTATATTATGTTTATGATTATCGATAAATATTAATACTAATATTATTATTACTAAATACATTATTATAACTAAACACTAACAACTTTAGTTTAAAAAAACACTCAGCTTGTTTTTCTTGTTCTTCTTATAGTCCTCATATACCTTAACTAATTTTTTACACTCATCATTATCTATTTTATTATCATTCATTGATTTAGTATATAGTCTATTAAACTTATCACTAAACTGTTTACTTAAAATATACATTTGTGAATACTTTATAATTTTGTTTCTAATTTTAGTATTAATTGTTTTTGATAATGAACCACAAACAGTTGCTGTAGCAAAAGCTGTTGGTATAGAATAAGGTAATCCTATACCTGTTAATGCAACTGATGTTGTTGTTGCCGTTGTTGCTATTGATGATAATAGTATTTCTGTTATCTCAGCTACGTTAATATAATTTTTATATCTACTTAACTTCTTATTATAGTTATTAGTTTCAGTTTCATAATAATTTCTAATATCTTTTATAATATTAACATTGTTGTTAAATTTATTATTAGCTTGAATCTTTTCGTTTATGTATTGTTCATTAACGGTTGACAAGTTGGGATATAGTAATCTCTCACTCGGTGCTGTTGGGTTAGTCATAGTTTCGGTTATTTTAATTAGTAAAAACTCTTTCTATTTCTTTCGTTATATCTTCTTGTTTAAAACCATAATGCATCTCAAGTCTTGCTTGCTCTTTATTATCAACTAACGTACTTCGTAAAAGTATAGCAATTATATATTGCACTATTGTCCTTTTATTCTTTAAAAGGGCTTCATCTATAAAAGAATTAGTCTTTTTATTAACTTTTTTAAATTCTTTTCTTTTAGCCCAGTAGTAAACATTTCATCTAGTTGTATGTTAGTGATATTCTGATTAAACTTATTTATATCAGATTTTTGTTTTAATTGGTTATATTTAAAGATAGTATTTGCAGCAGTTTATTACAAAACTTAACATTATTTCTGACTTCATTTGTTGATTCAATAAACACATTAATTAGTTCTTCATTAACTTGTGTTTCATTTAGTTGTAATGTTTTAGTTGTAACTTTTTCAAAGTCACCCTTTCTTAGTTCAGTTATGTTTCTACGTAAAATGTCTATTTTATTAGAAGAGGTTAATAAGTTATTGTCACAATACTCTTTATTAACAACATCTTTTTCATCTGTAGGAGGATGTACATTTGTAATTTTATAGGTATCCTTCATATTAATATTATCATTATCTTCTAGGAATAACCCACGGGCCTTACTTAGTGTTAAGTTGTTTGTTGATGTTGATGTTGATTTATGTTTAGCTTGATTGAATCTATTTCTTGTCATCTTTGTATTTGTTTACATATAATTAGAAAAATAATTAGTCTTGTAATTGGACTTATAATTAGTCTTACAATTAGACTTAGACTTAGAATTATAATTAGACTTAGGACCGCAGGTCAATATTTAATGATTCCAAAACCTTATTATTAGATTCAAAGTCAGACTCGGATTTTAATAATTCCTGTTCGTAATTTTTACCTTCTATTATCTCACCATTAATATCTTCTATTTTATATGTTGGTGGATGTGTTTTTAGAACTTCATTAACTTTAAACAATTCTCTATTCCAATTAGAAGTGTAACCTTTAGAGAAGATATTACGTTTATCTACATTTCTAACATAATCACCAACTTTAAGTTTAGGTTTAATATTCTTAAAACTAAAAGTGTATTTAACTTTATCAGGATTATTAGAAGCGTCACCTGGTGTCATATTAATTGTTGAGTGAATGTTATTGTTATATGTTATGACTGCATCATTTAATATATTTACCCAATTACCATCACCATTGATGAACATTGGTTTAATTATTATATGTAATAAAGTTCTATTGAATCTCTCTATAAACCCAGCCTTTAAATCACTATAAGTCGAATATAGTTTTGTTTCATATTCTTTAAGTAAAGATTTAAATGTTTTATTGTAAAACTCACTACCTCTATCTACCCATAACTTTTCTGGTTTTCTACTTTCAGAGACACCCTGTGGACTTTCGCTTAATACTATTTTAAAACCATTAGTTATCGATAAACCAGATTTATTCTTTAATGTAACAGCCCAAGCATATTTTGTGAATATATCTATAACAGTTAATATAAACTTATAATTATTATTGTATTTACATAGAGATGATTTGTCTATCAAATCAGATAACCATGTTTCATCTTTATATAATGGTATTATTTTTTGTTTTCTAAACTTTGTTATTTGAGGACTGAATACTTTTTTTAGCTAATAAGTGTTGTTGTTGTTGTTGTTTTTCCATCATTATTTATTTACCATATTTAAAAACAAAATTATCTAGTTGCTCTTGATTAATAATATCCATAGATAATAGTTGCCTAGATATATCTAGCTTTTCATCATATAATCCATCATGACCAGCTTTTGTTTCTAGTATTAATAATTCTAATCTTTCTATTAAACTATTTGGGCCTGGGTTGCTATTTAATCCTCCAACATATATATCATATTTTACCCCTATTATACGTTTTATTGTTCTATATCTAGCGCTTTTCTTATACCCTTTTCCTAAATCATATCCAATATCCTTTAAAACCTTTTAATTTTATTTTCATCTTCCTCGATTTCACCATGTTTTATATTAGGGTTAGTAAGAAAGTTTATAAACTCATCTGACAATTCATATATATTATCCTTAACTATAAATGCATTTTCTTGGTGAATTAGTTTAACACCGTTCATTTCAAATTCACCAATATCTAAATTTCCGAACTTAAACTTTAATTGGGGATTAGATTGAACTGACATTAAAATAATAATTTGAGCCGTGTCTTTATCTACTAACATTCCTGTTTTATCTCTAGCTTTTTCTACAACTTTGTCGTTGGACTTCACCAATGCTTCACCATTGGACTTCATTAATGCTTCATTAAACTGGGAGCCAGCTTGCTGGATCATCTTTGTTTGTTTATCTAACTCTTGACTTTGCCAATCTATTGCTCTCAATGTTTGTCCACTTAATGCTAGATTGCGTTCAATGTTTGCATTTAAAGTTTTAGTTAAAGGATCAAATAACTCTTCTCTTTCTCCATAATACTCTTGTTGTTTTAATTTATCTTCTAATCTATTCTTTCTGTTTTGTTTTTTTAGATAGTTTAATTCTATAAGTGTTTCTAGTTTCGTCTTTTTTAATATATTGAAAAATTATAATAAAGGAAAAAAATGGATAATGAAAATTCTATTGATGAAAACTACTCCGAGTTAAAAAAAAATGTTTAGCTTGTGGAAAACAATATCGGACTATGGAAGATTTTATAAACCATGCCATGGATCCTTGGCATGATGAATTAATAATTTCAAGTTATTCTAAATATTTAGATGAAATGGAAACCAGTAAAATAACAAAATTTATAGAAAATAACAAAAACAAATTAACTAGAGGAAATAGTGATTTGGAAATAACTTTCGGAGGGATAATGATCTATAATGTACAAACTACTAAGCCAGGAGATAAAATTATCCATATTATAAAAGGAAGTATAGAATATTATTAACCAGTTTTTATTAAGATTATAAATCAGGGAGAACCTGCTTCACAGATTGTGAAACTGCTTTGCAGATCATTATATAATCTAATAGCTGCTTCAATTAACTTTCTATCATCATTAGTGGTTAGTTCTAGAATATTATTAACCAGTTGTTCTTTGTTTAAATTTAATAATGCTTGGCTTGCCATGGGTGAAGTCCGTTCACAGATTTTATTTACTAAATCACTTTTGAATAGATATAGATTCTCATCTTGAGGATAAATTTTTATATTGTTTACCTAAATCCTTTTATCATCAAATATATTTAAACTAATCTTACTTGTTTTTGTTGTTTTCATGTTATCGCCAACTTTTTGTATTCTGCATTCATCTATAGTTCTCTGTGTATTATTCATTAATGCATCATAATAATCTATGTGCCTAGCATTATTATGCTTCGTTATTCCTTTTTCTTTAGTGTATTTAGGATAATTTTTGAAGCTATATTTTTTGGGGGACAATGCTATAAATTCCTCAATAATCCTACTCCCCAGCTCGTGCTTAAACTTGCCGGGGACTTTATTATTAGTTTTTATAGGTATTTCTAGATTACTTAAGTCCGTATGCTCATCACTAACTTTACCATCACTATAACTCAATACGAAACTGTCCGTATCCATATAGTGAAGTGTTAGATCTTTGAGGGATGGTTGTAGAATATTATAGAGTACATCAAACATATGTAATTTGCTAAGTTCGAGTATTGTTACTCCTACATATACAGGTGAGCTATATTCTATTTTTTTAATATATTCTATTTGGCTATAATCTCTATATCTAGTTATGTTCTTAAATGTTGCTTTACTTACACTTTCCATTATCTTTTCTTCATCATGTAAGAACTTAATTTGAAAGAAGTGTAGAGGATTCATGCACATTCTTCCATATAGGGAGTTATTCATTAATTTCCTGACATCCTTTTCTGCTTCAGTTTTAGCTGTTGCTCTTTTGTTAGTATTGTTTTGTATATAATCTCTACATATATAATCTTGTTTAATTTTAATTACTCTATGTATTTTTGTTACTTTTACTCGCATCTTAACATAGAACTTTAACATCCTATAATGAACCATATATTCTGTTTTGTTGTTTTGGTCTAGGATTAATTTCTCTGATCTTGCCTTGCCTCTATCTCTTTCTCTGTAGACTAATTCATTATCAGTTATATTTGTCTTATTAGGCATTAGTGCTAACTGTTCTGTTCTCTCTTTACATTCATTAGTAAAATCAATATCACGAATTACATAGTAACCATGATCACTATCATCTGGAGTATTCAATATTGTATCTAGAGTAGTAGTAGTAATAAATTGGAAGTCCTTGTAAGGTAATTTTTGCATCATTGCATAATCATATAGGTTGTTTGCGTCTATGTACCATATGGACTTACCATCACTGTTATTTATATATCTATCATCCATTATTCCACATGTACCACCTCTCTTTGATCCAACAAAATCATCTAGCATTTGTTTATCTTGCAATGTATCTAATGTAACACCACTTGACATTAACCAACAATCAAAACTATAACCTGATAGATTTACATAATGTAGTGGATTGAGCTTGAATTCTTTCATGCCTAATGTAACATATTCATTCATGCACTAGTCTAAGATTTCGACATCATTCTGTAAATAGTCTATAGTTAGATCTCTACCGGTTTTATGACTGTTTTCATTATTAAAGTTATCTACTTCTTCTTGTGTTGGTAATTTATTATGTAGAGAGGGTTTGAAGTCTTCTATTTTTAGATTACCTATATTTTCTTGGTAATCATCCAAACCAAAATTTTCATATGGATATAATGTTTTAGTTTTACATCCATATGTCTTTGCCATTTGATCTAGAGGCATAGCTAGGAAGTTATAACTATCTAAGAATTTGAGACAACCTATGCTAAACATCTTACACTTACCAGCAGCTAGTGGTATGTTATCTACTTTTCTTTTATCATTATTCTGTTTGAAGAGTTCACTGTATAGTAGGTTGAAGTCATAACCAGAGCCATTATGGAATATTACTGGAATGAAGTTTTGTTCTTTGTATCTTAGCTTACATATTTTACATGCTGGTCCTCTATATTTACCAGTTTCATGACAGCGATCTTTTTCTTTATTAGTACATGTTTTGCTGCAGATATGACAAATGTTATTGGTTTCATGATATAATTTATCTTCTTCTGTGAATATCATTTGTTTGTTGCGCTTGAAGTTATTCCCTGTTTCTATTTCTAATAGATCAATAGCAAATCTTTTGATGCAGCCTAGACCGAAGTAGTGCTTGAAGTTACCTTGCCATGTGTAACCCACAGCTATTAGAATATGTTCAGCTATTACATATTTTAAATCATTAGTTGAGACTTCAACAATGCAATATTCTATGTCAGCAGTTATAAAATTTTTTATATTTGATCCTTGTGTTCATTTATAAAAGTAATATGATTTTTCTTAGGACAAACAACCTCTGGTTTGAATGAGTTGTTGCATTCGTGTTTATTATATTTAATTTGAGAGTTAAACCAATAGGTACACCTATCACAATAATAATATTTAATGTTGTTTTTATTTGGTCGTTCTAACAGGGATTTTATATTTTTTTATTAGGGCACAGTGTTCTATTTGACCATTACTCGAAACTAGTATTTTTACATCTTTTCTATCTTTATTAAAATCATCCACTTGGTTAAACAATTCTACTTTGCCCCCACCACAAGTTGTGTATAAACAAATATTAATATTATACAATTTCAATATTCTTATTATATAAGCAAAATCATCTTCACGTTGTTGTCTTGGTTCAATTAGTTTATCTACATATTTACTTTCTCGAGTTGCATGGTGTGGGACGGGATGTAGCCAAGCAGTTATAGTTAGTTGTAAGCAATTGTATTTATAACTACGTATATTTAATATCGATTTAGAGTTTTTGAGATCAGGAGGTAAATCTATATAACTACCAATAGATGCTTTAGTTGGTTCAATGTTTAACTGAATACTTCCTATTCCAAGAAACTCAAAATCATAACCATAACCTTCATATATTTCCTTTTCGAAATCTAGCCACCAATTGAAGTCACAATATTCATATACTGCATTATTATTAATATAATCAGTTTTGAAGAAAATTTTAGTAGTTTTAACTTCTTCTTTGGTTCTCTTCTTATAATCACATTCAGCCGTGATCTTATATTTAAAACTCTTAACGTTACGAAACTGGTAACAGTTTTTAATTTCTTCTAAAGAATAATTAGTTGCTTCATCTATATCTTCAATGTAATTCCCACCTTTATCTGTAATATAAAACTCTCTAATGTTCTGACTGGAGTTTATATCGAAGTCTACTTTGTTTTCTAGATACTTACGATTATGACTATATGAGTGAGTAGTTAGAGCTATATTTTTCCTAAATTCTTCATGACATTCTTTACATTCATAAATAAATCTGGTGTAGATATCCTCTTCAGTTTTAGTTTTAGGTTTGGTGGCTGGTTTAAATTTAATAATATAATCATCTTCATCCGAATTATACACCCTCTCCGATATTTCTTCTTCTTCAGACTCAAACAATTTCTCCAATAGTTCCTTATGTTTGAGATCGTATGATTAATGCCTGTATAAACCCTTCTTTGATTCAAAGGATAGATTACAGACATCGCAGAAGTTTATGACATTAGTATTAGTTGATTGGGACATTATGTATTTATCGTGGGAAATAAACAAAAAATAATTTTTCGAAAAATGAAAATGAAGTGCAATAAGTGTATAAATAAACCTTGGAAAGAATGTTGTAATAATTGTAAAGAATTAGAATATTCTTGTTATGTATGTAAAAGGATGGTTGAAGTGAAAGATTATATAGAACATTTGGGATATCATTATTATGATCCTGATCAATATCTAGTATGTAGTATGTGTAATGTTTATAAACATATATCATTATACAGATTTAGAAATAAGAAATGTAGACTATGTATTTATGTTCATAGGTATAGATATGGTCAATGGTCATACTAAAAATCAACTCAGAGAGTATGTTTATAAGTATAATATTCAAGAAGACAGAGAAAAACACTAATCACCGTGTTTCCACCGATCTCAGTGTTTTCGACTGTGCTCTTTTTGTTCGCTTTGTTTCATATTTAGCAACCACTAATAGTACAAGAAGTCAACAAGCTTGGTTTAGCATCGCATTACCCATCAGTGAAACTGCTTCGCAGATCGAATGAAAAGTGCATGTCATGCTAAAATGGCCGCCACCACTGACAAAGAAAACCACCACCACCACTAACAGAATGAAATCAAACAAGTGAAAAATTCGAATATATGATGACCTTAAAAATTAGCTGGTAAGGTGAGTATTTGTTTAAAATTTTCTTTAATTTTTAATAAATTGTACAAAGATTTCTATTTAATAGAAGGATTTAAATATTACCTTATTTTCAAACAGGTGATTACTTGGGAAAGGATCACTAATTTTATGTTAAAAATCATGTCAGAATATTCTACAAAAAGAATGTTCTAGAATAATTCTCCATGAGGGGACCTTTATTCCCCACGGCACTTTTTGGCTATTCATCATGAGTTTCACTTCACTACAAAAACTAGCGAAAAAATTTAAACAATTTTTGTCATTTGACGAGACTTTAATAACTGGAGCTTTATCATGCACTTCTTTATCTGAAGAAAATATAAACGAGTTGACTAATTTAACAACTCAAATGGTTACCTTTTGTAAGGAGAACAAATGCATACCCAACAACACCGCCGAACTTGAAAGTGAGACTGGAAAACGAACTAAAACAGAATTCTTGCAGTTATTCCTCTCCAAGTTCAAGAAGTACCTACTAAGTTACGAGCATCAGGAAACACTGGACAAGTTTGAAGTGAATGTGCCGGAATATTCATCTTTCCACAATAAACTCAGGAATTCATTCAATGTGGGTGAATTTGAGTCTAATCTCACCACAGTCAATAACATGGAGTGAAAGCTGAATGGTTTATATATACTGACAATTTTTGACAGAGGATACATATGGGGAAAGTGAAACAAAATCATCAAGAAAACAATAAAGATATTCCCTGGAAAATACTACTGAACGATAAAGGATATTCCTAATCTACTATCCAGAGTTATATCAACTTCTCTCAAGCGTGTAAAAACTGTACCAGGATCTTAGTCTCAACAGACTACTACTCAGAATGGAAAAAGTTTTTTACAATGTTTTTGTCAGAAGTTCAGGAGGATAGCCAGCTACAATCTAGGTGAATGACAGAACTACAATTTTCATAAATCATAAACAAGTGATTGGTTAATGAGAGATATATTTAATAATTTTGATATCCTTAGTGTTAATACATTAATATATTCACCTGATTATTAAGAGTTCAGTCAGCTTAATAATTAAAATTGAATGTGTTTAAGCATTCTGTAGTTGCACCCTCCCCCACAGTTGCCATTAAGAAAGTTCGAGCAGTACTGCCGTAGCGTGGTAAAGGCGAGTCAACCTTTTAACAAGACCTCTCAAGACTCGGCTAAAAAAATGTACCCTGGTACATAGAATCACTCAGTTAAACATCATAGATCAATCGTCTTCAAGGGTAAAGTCAAAATTTTAAAGAAAATTGTTTCTTATTATTGATTTCTAAGCATTTTTGAGTTATTTTCAGTCCATCCCATTCTATTGAAAAAAAAACTTTGTGAGTTGATTAACCTGATTTATTTCAATATAGTTTGGCATATTAGATATGAAATTAGGCTTAAAACTAGCTTGAGAACTTCTGGATATTAGTTTATGAAATGCATAAATTATACTAGCTATGTACATTTTGTACACAAAATTGTGCGTGTAATATATATTTTTAGTGTTGAATATAGTAGTGGAAAAAACAAGGGATTCAACAAACAGTAAAATTTGGCCCGATTCGACATGCGCGATTATCGTTAGGAGAAAGGGACAAATTTTACTGGTGGTTGAATCCCTTGTTTTTTCCACTACTGCTGCTTAAGAATTTCTTAAGGTTCTTCAATCTTAGTAGAGCTCATGATATTATTAAGCATCAATAGGATCTTTAGAGATATAAGTGTCCAAATATTGGCATGATTTGACTCATTGATATATTAGTTCTTGATTATAAGACAGCTGTGGTAAAATGGATTTGCATAGGAATTTTGGTCTCTCCCATAATAGTATCAGCTTAGTCGTCAAACAACGTAAAGTGCCCCTCCCTCCATTTACCGAATCATACCATAATGGAAGGTGGGATATTTATTGGGAAAAACCCAGGAGTTTAATTGTCATAATTGTTCAAACAGTTTTTCATAATGGAGCTTTGTGTATGCTTGTCCGTTTTTCTTCAGTCAATTTTCAGTTTTTGTTTACGCATCGTATAGAAGAAAGTGAAACATTGTTTTTAGCCCTTTAAAGACTAGTTTTGATGTTTTTAAATCCCTGAGAAGGAAGTAAAAGCCTTGGGGGTGCTATGCTGTTCACAGGAGGATATCAAATAATAATACTTTTGCAAGAAAAATTCGGGTCTTTCCCATTTTAGCCCCCATGAAAATATAGCCCCCCCATTATGGTATTTTTACCATGATTGGGGGGGGGGGGGGCTATAGGTTATCTGACCCCAAAGCTGGGGGGGGGGGCTATAATGGGAAAGACCCAAAAATTGTCTTTAAGTTTATAACTACGATTATATTTGACTTTAAAAATCCGTTTGAAAACGGAAAAAAAACTAAAAAATTTTCCTTATAAAAATTTGGTATTCCAGAACGAAAAAATCAATTTTTCGCGCGAACATCCGTTCCTTCTTAGTACCCCTTATTATGATTTCAGTGTTCTGTAGTTCAATTGATTTTTGATTAACGAAAATAGATAATTTTTATTGAACATGGGAAAAAACATGAGAACAAACGACTTTCTAAGCAAAAAGGAAAAACGTTTTTCCTCTTTCTTTAAAATCTTTCAAGAATTTTGAAAACTTTGTTTGCATTATAATTAATTCGTCTGAATTTTTCAGAAAGAAGTCATATCCTAATGAACAACTGGGATACACTTTTTTTCTAGAGAAAAACCAAAAAAATAAATATTTCAGTTGCAGTAAATTTTTTACTGAAGTAGAAAAAGTTTCCTAAATTGCAACAAAATAATAGTCAAAAGCAGGTCAAATTAACTAAGTTTTCTAAACAACTATAATGATGAGCCAAGGTAACTACATTTGGAAAAATTTTAACAAGAACAGAAAGAGCCAGTTGAGAAAAAATGAAGATTATCTTTGTCAACACTGAAAACGTCTTAACTTATGCGTGGTTGACTTTAAACCATACTTTCTCCAGTTGACTCAAAAATGGTCGAATAATCAAATTACAGACTTGGACTGCGTGAGATAAATAAAATCCAAAAAACTTCAGTTTTGTTTTACGAGAAGTGTAAAACTCTAATTTCATGCTTTTTCTTAGTTTCTCGCGTAAAAACGGCTTAGATTTTTTTTAAAATTTAAGCTGTTTGAAGTCAGAAATTCTTCAAATATAGGACAAAGACAAATTTTCGACAAACTTGAGACGTATGTTGGGAAATTGTGTGCTACAAATATAGTACAAACAAAGAAAAATTTTCGACAAACTTTAGACGTATGTTGAGAAATTGTGTGCTACGCAAAAGAATAACTCTTAGTAAAGTCTATTTGTTGACCTGTTTTGAGAATAAGATGAAGCGGAGCTGAAATCAAACTAAAATTGAGATTCAGCAGTTTGCTTGTAGATTGAACATTATACTCCAAACTTTGGTTTGTCGAGACCGTTTCGAAGTTTTAGTGTCTCTACCAAATTGTCCACTTACTGATCGCATTTCAGGTAAAATTGAAGTGAACTAGATTCGATGTCTAGAAAAGATAGAGTTAAAGGTAATGCAAAGCCAGCCAAAAGTGAAGATGCAGCAGCTCTTTTGGAACGAAGCACGCAGGCTTTCGTGGGTTTTGACGTTCAGGACTCCTTCATTCTGATACCCGAGATCCAGACGCACCTTAAAAAATTGAGTAAAAAAGATCCGTGTACCAAAGTAAAAGGGTTAAGTGACCTCAGCGAAATTCTACCTAATCACGGAACGGAAACTTGGTTGAGCGTATTGCCTCAATGGTGTAGATTCTACCCGAAGCTTTGTTCAGATGAGGATACCTCCGTCCGACGGCAGACTCAAATCTTGCACCGACTCATAGTTTCAAACACGAAAAAGGATTTTGTTCCCTATATGAAAAGTGTAACTGCTCATTGGCTCATAAGCATGTTCGATCCCTATTTCCCGGCTGGAAGAGAAGCAAAAACCGCCTTTTTCTCTATTTTTCCTGACCAGAAGTGGAAAAATGCTCTTTTGTTTTGTAAAGAGGACTTGATTGCTCTTATTCTTGAAAATTTTTCTATAAATCCCACCAGTTTGGATTCGGATTCTGAAGCGGCGCTTCGAAAGTATAATCGATTGATAGGCCAATCTTTAGCACTGACTCTGTTCTTGTTGCAGTCACTACACGATGTTCGTCAAGCAGTTAAAAGCCAAGTGCTGCCTACTCTCTTGACGTCTCCTAATTTTGTTAAGTTAATTGAGTTGCAAGACTGTTTGATTCAGAAAAATTATCTCTTACTATTCGAAGAAATTTCTAGCAACGATATGATAGATGTATTTGAAACAGAGCCTGTCACTGGAATAAGTTTGAAACCTTTGGAGAACTTTTCGATCACTGAAACTGACGAATTAGTATCCCATCAAAGTTGGAAGCTAATTTCTAAGCTGGAAAGTACCAAAATGTATGCTCGGGCTCCTAAGCATGAGAAGCAATGGAAGGGGAAGCTTTTCTCAGCTTTAGGATCGATTCCTCCGCTAAACACTCAACTCATATCAGATTATTTGAAGCACAGTGTAAAGCTAAGAGACATGCAGACATCATGGGTTGACGAACTCGTTAAATCATTCTCTACCTGCTTGGACAATAGTGATTGTAGGATTGCTTATCTGAACGAAGTCCTGCGCTCAATTTTCGGCTGGATTGGATATAATTCGGACAATGATGAAGTTCTATTTCAATTTTTACGTGACAACCTTGAGAAAATAAAGGCTGACTCGAGCTCAGCGCTGCTTCAATCTGAGTTTGTTCTGTTAATAGTCGAGCGGTCCTCGAAAAATGAAAAATTACAAAACATAGTTGCCAAAGTTTTGCAATCTTGTTGTGGGGATATGTACACCAATGAAGGATGTGTACGATTGCTGTTGAGGTTTCTGAAACCTGAAGTGAAATCGAAGAAGGTCATAATTGTCCAAGGTGAAATTGAAGATAGAAGGAAGCAAATTGAGACGAGCATTTTTGATGCGATTTATTTGAAAAACTGTCAACATTTTGAATCTCTGCCGTTGACAACAGAACTACAGGTGGAACTTGCTATTTTGTTTTATGAAAGATTCTCGAAGGGAAGTTCAGATTTGAAAATGAACAAAATTCGATTGCAGTCTTTATTTGCGGCGGCCTGTCTTGATAAGAAAGAGCAGCTGCTCTCACAAGTAGCTGATCTCGCGATTCGTTCCAATTCAACTGTTGATGAGCTGAAAGATCTATGCGCTGCTGAACCACAAGTTTTATTTTCACTGATTGAAGCTGACTTGAAGTCTGAGTCAAAAATGTTCTTCACTAGCAGTGTCATGTTTGACCTTGTTTCGAATAACATTAGCGAGGCTGTTGTCAAAGTAATTGCCTCCAATTGTTTAGAACTTAGCGATGCTACAATTTTGAAGTACTCAGAGATTCTCCGAACTTCAGAGCATAAGCAGTCGTTCTGTAACATCGCACTGAGGAACTTAACAAAAGAAAGATCTTCGATTAGAAAACAATTATTTACAACTTGCCTTGAGAATTGTTACTCAATAAAAGACCTCAGTCATGCAAAAGATCTG
This sequence comes from Convolutriloba macropyga, assembly GCF_964194025.1. Taxonomy (NCBI): domain Eukaryota; kingdom Metazoa; phylum Xenacoelomorpha; order Acoela; family Convolutidae; genus Convolutriloba; species Convolutriloba macropyga. Next base: position 54,526,798 of record NC_134468.1, read on the forward strand.
TTTGATTCTATCGAAGCGTACATGTGTTGTGATGGTTTAGATTTTGAAGAAAAACTGAAATGGCCGTTCGAACAAATTAATGAAACGTATAATGATTTACGCTTTATAAATGAAGTTCTCAGAATGTTCAATGAAAATGCACAAGGTGATGATCGCGCAAAATTTTCCGACGTTTGCTTGAATTATTTTGATTCTGAAATCCACGCACTGTTCAGCGATTGCGCCAGTAGTATTTACGCCGCTCTCATATTTGACAATGTTTTGCCACCTTTCGAGAGTTGGAGCAATACAGAAGTTACAGACATTGATATCTCAGCTGCTCAAAATTTCATATCAACAATTCAAAAAGTCCACATAGCTCTAAGTGATGTTGATTTTGATCCTGAAAAACTGTTTGTTTGGATGAAATTCGCAGATGTTTTGGAAGCACAAGTGGTTCCATTTCGTACTTTCAAAAAGGAAGGCGCAATTTTAGAAATTGGCCAATTGTTTTCCTATTTACAAGAAGAGGGCTGTCTGAAACGCTTTGCTAAAGAGTTAACAAACGCAAAACACTCGTCCGAATTTGAATTGACCCATCTAACTAAATTGGTTAAAAATGAAACCGAAACTAAGTTATCAGTTGATCTCACCACTCGTAGTTTGATGAAAGTTCTGCATGTTAACACGCTTACAATTGACTCTAAATTCGAAGATTTTCTGCATGTTTTGAGCGAAGTGCTGAAAATCATATCTGAAGACGATGACAAGTTATGCGATGGCGCGAATTTGCAAACATTCTCAAACGACGTTTTCTTACTGAACAGGCAAATACTGTTCGCAATTGTGTCATTTTTCCAAAGTGACCATTTAAATGTAGAAACTTTGAGGAAACTATGGGATAACGTTTTATGCACAATGGTCTGTTACGGAAACAGTTTGCAGAAAACTGACTGCTTGAGTGAACAGCTAGGTTTTCTTTCATTCGCCCAGAAATTCCTCGAATCCTTTTGTTGTGCTGAGAAGTTGGTGAACAAATTTAATGACGATAATCTTAGCCAAGAATGGACTGACGTTTTCAGGCACGAAATTGCACAGAGTGCTTGTGCTGTGTGTATCAAATTGATGAAATCAGATTTACATGTTCAGTTTAATTCCATGAAGTTCTCAGAGATATCATGTTTGACCATGGTTACCGCTGGAACACTCAAGCAATGTCTAAGCACGTTTACCTCGAATGGCGTCTCTTTTCTGACCCCTGGGCTTTTATCTCCGAATTGTGTTACCCAATCTATGACGTGCTGCATGCTAGAAATAATGATGCACGATGCGGAGAGTGTTATGAGTGAATGGATAGAAATGATAATGAACGTTTCCGAACTGTCATCTGTCGACTCTGAATCGATTGTGTCTCTCAGTGACTTAGAAGGTTCCCAACACTTTGAAGTTACCGACAATGAAACTAACCAGGCTGTTACATCGTTTCTCATGGCAACCAAATTGGTCATGATTAACATTTCCAAACTCAAATCAGCTGACCTTTCTGAGTTTCTGGATTGTAATGAAGTGGTCAGAGATCTGAAGTTGGAGCATTTCCTTTCCTTTTTGTTCAAACTAATAAACCCTGACCGATCTCCTACCGTCAATTACATTGAGTCAAATTTCTACAGTAACCTAAAACCTAAAAGAACACAAGATTTTCTTTCGGACCTGGCAATTGACTGTTACATGACAGCTATTTTTAATCTTCCTCAAATTTGCCGATCTTGGTTTGAGCGACTAGATCGCCGAAAGCGTGAAGTTGTTGATGCGTTCACCTCAAAATTTATCTCGCCTTCTGTAATCAAAAAGGCGTTCAATGACGTCAATTCGGACAAAGATATGAATAGAGATGAACGATTGACAATAAAAATATTCCAGGGACAGAATACAATTCAAGCACAGTACTCAATTGAAGACTTTGCTATTGATGTTAAATTGAGCTTTGCAAAGAATTATCCACTTGGAAGGATTAACATAGAGGAAATCAAGAAAAAGAAAATCGGTGAGTATTGCGAATTGTACTGGAGTTAAATGCTGTTTTTGTTTCAGTTTTTTAAATGTTTTGTAGGAATGTTTCAGCTGCGATGGCCGAGTGGTTAAGGCGTTGGACTTGAAATCCAATGGGAGCTTCCCGCGTAGGTTCGAACCCTGCTCGCAGCGAGTAATGGTTTTTGTAACAATTGAATACACAGCGAGATGTGCAATTGATTCTAATGTGATATTTGTTGAACAATACATACTTGTTTTATTACAGTTAATAAATATTTGGTGGAAATATTAAAGCTAAGTGTTTGTGTGACATCAACTGAATTATCCGCAATGTTTTCTGCATTTATCACTGGGAGTTGCTGCGATGGGCGAGTGGTTAAGGCGTTGGACTTAAATCTAATGGGTACTTCCCGCGAAGGTTCGAACCCAGCTGGCAGCGAAGGAAAGTTTTACTAATTTCGAAAATCGTTGGGTTGTCTTGCTCCGTCCTCTCAAATGCTGCCCACAATACATCTTCCCAATCATTGAAATTTTCTTTATCCGCAGCGCTGCTATTCATTTATGTAAGTTTTTTCGAGCCTGATTTTTCGAGTAATTCGAGCAAGGTTCGGCCCAGTTGCATAAAGATAGGATATTAAAAAATGCGATGGATTGGAGCTTAAGTGCAATGTTTGTTGTAATTATGCTGGTCTTGTCGGTCTGCTTTTTTGCCTGACCATTTTTTTTAACCTTTTTTCGAGTATCTTTGTTCCAACTCTTGTAATGAAGGAAGCAACTCTACGCTAGCATGACTTTTTTCTACTTATTTTGACCTCCTGAAATATTGATTGGAGGAACACAAGAGTAGTATCATTCTATTCCCATATAGATAGTGGTGTATTACAGAAGTTTGACTTTATTTCAGTTTTATTTTTTTCAGGCTTTTGTATTTCAGAAGTAGTGACTGCATCGCGAAAGTAAATGCTCCTATTTGAAGTCTAAGAACTAGATACTTTTTGGTGCTATAATTTAAGAAAAACAGTTTATTAATCGCAGCAGTCGTAATAAGAGAGTTAAACAAAACTGCCTGGAGTGTAGTTATTTAGTTAAGTGAAATTAAATTGATTGATTCGCAGCACGACCAAGTAATGGTTGAGTTTTTCCTAAATCATTGTTTTGTAAATTTTTTAAAATCTGATAGATCTCCAGCTAACAGACCCATAAATCGTATAATGCTTGCTATCAGAAAAAAAAATTAACATAAAAGTTTTGCGGGTATGTCTTTTCTTTTCAAGACCCTTTAGTTCTTTAGCAAGTGAATTCTAATCCTTTGATGCTGTTTTTGTAATTGAACGTTCTAATATCTGATTATGACATTCGAATTGAAAAGTCTCAGGTTCAATATATGGGCAGTTCCTTTCATTTTGATTAAATATTCGACTGAGAATTGAGTATTTTGACTTGAGATTTCTAAATTGGTCCATCCTCTTTCTAGAGTAGAGTGCACGGATGGCCTAATTTAGTTGCTTTTAAAGCGATATAAGCAAGTTTCTTTCAATTGATTGAATTAAGAATAGTGAATAGTGTAAATGGCTCATAGCAAATGAGCTCAGAAGGGTTTTCAATAGAAACGTTATGCCATTACAAAGTGTATAAATAGGTATAATTCCGCATGCCTTTTGCCTCGTTTCACTTCGTCTGGGAAGCTGAGGTTTTTGTCAATATGTACAACTAAATACTTGACGCATTTCCGACTCTCTAATAATCTTTTTACCAACTTTAATTGATTCAGATACTTTGAAAATTCTATTGCGCCTGAATGTAATGAATTCAGTTTTTAATGGATTCAATTGTAGTTTTAGACTTGTGAAATATTTAGTCAACGATAGTACATTTTTTACAAAATGTTTTTTACTTAAATTGTATAGCAGAGGAAGCTAGGAGTAATGCCATCTGTATATTGTACCACCTCGCAGTTGTTATCAATTTGATCTCGCAGATCATTTAGATATTGATTAAATAATCGCAGAACCAGCACTGTCCTTCGGGGCACATCTGTTTCTAGAATAATTTCGAAGTAACATTATTGGTTAAAACTCTGTTTTCTCTCCGAGATGAGGCTTTAAATTAGTTTTTTTCGTTTCGCAGTCGACACCTAATCTTTCTTACTTTTTAACTAGGATGACATGGTCTATTGAGTTAAATGCTATCAAAATGTGAAAGCAAGTTTCTTATGATCTGCGGTATGCCATGTAAACTCATTAGTACAAGCGAGAGCGTCTGTCTTTACGTTTTTTCCTAAATCCGAATTGAGAGCGACTTAGTAGATTGCTTATATATAAGCATTCGCTCAATTAATCTTTGATTAAGATTTCAATAACATCTAAAATGCTAGGTCGTATTGATATAGGTCTATAGTTTTCTGGTTCCTCGGGGTTGTTCTTTTTGTAGAGTTTCATCCGCGGTGTTTAGAATCTCAGGAAAACAGAGTTATTTATGCATTCATTTAAAATGAAACTTGTGTATTTTTTTTTTACTACAAACGGTATCTCAAAAACGTTTTGAAAATTATCGATGTTTTTCTGCTGATTTTTTATTTATCAGGCTGTAACGTTTTCTGCTGTTGTTTGATGACATGACTAAAGACTGATAAAAAACTTGCAGTCTTTATTAGATGAGAACATTTTTTTTCAGTTCACAGAAATTTCTAAAAAAAATTTTTGAAACTAGTCACATTATTTTTGCAATTCTGTTTTTCAACCAAATTTGTGAACGGGCAAAGCATGTTCTGTCATTTCTTATGTACAAATTTTTAGTGGCGATGGTTTCTGCAGAACTCTAATAAAATTGCTTGCGAAAGATTTTAGCATTTCATTTTATTTTGGTATATGGACACCAGATGGTTTTGATCAGATCTTTAATGTATTTTTCTTGGATATAGGTACTTCGGTCTTACCTTTTTGTTTTAGTTTGGCCGGGTTTATTCTTTTTAGTATGGTACCGAGGGCAAAATCATCAGATAGAATTGGAGCGTCACCACTAGTGCATTATCAATGTGTAACCAAATTTTTCAAGGGGGCGGTTTTATTTTTGTTTGGACAGTAAGTGACATAGTTATTGTGTTGTGTTTTTTGTTTTCGGTAGCTAGTTTTATCGTCTGCCCATATGCTTCCAAAATGTGAACCTTTTAGACCCTTCCTTACTTTTGGAGAGAAGATTTTTGTTACAAGAAACGTTACACCTCCGCCCTCTTGTGAAATGCTTTCATCTGAAACTCATTTACTAGTCCTTCTTAAGATTATGAAAGTCATCGTGATCCTTTCTTTTGAGCTAAAGCTGAGAAGTAAAAATTATTGTTCCCTGGCGGTTTTCCAACAATTGATTTTAATGCCCGTATTTATTTACAGTGCTTCGACAGTTAATCTGGAAATTTGAAGACTTCTTGTTTGATTTCCATGCTGTTTGTAGCCTCTACCAACGACAATCTTGTTCTCAGATTCAGCTCTATGTGGCCACAGCTGATTAATTAAAATCAAGAGTGCGTACAGTATGTAGTAATTATTTTCATAAAGAGTAAGCAATTAATTGAAACCCTATTGTTCGAAGCCAAAGCTTATTTATTACTTATGCTGCTTGAATTGTGCCTGTATCTCTGTTCTTTCTGCTGCCGCGGTGAAGCTTGAGGACAGCATTAAGAGACAAAGAAAAGAATTTCTGGCAGAGATAAGAGACAACGAAAAAAAGTGTTTGAAAATAAAGATTGTTCCAATCCCTACATCAAAACTACTATTAAAATTATTCAAGTTATACCCATTGATGTGAGCGCAAAAGGCAATTGATTTTTGTTATAATTTTTAGAGTAGTTTGCTGCCCTTTGGAAAGGTTGGTAGCTGCTTTGTCTGGTCAATTGAGGTCTAATTGTTTCCATTGGTTGCTTTGGTAGGCTTTTTTCAGTGGCTATTGATTGAGATTTGTTGTTTTGAGCGATTCTACTATTGGTTGTTAGCAACAAATGTGAGAGTAGCCAGTTTTAATAAAGGAACACCATGCTGATGATTGAAGTGAACATTGAGATAGAACTGATGGTTATAGTTGTTAAGTAGTTATAATTGTTGAGTCACCAGTTGTTTCTGCAACGCTTTTAACACAATTGATGGCAAAATTTTGAATCGATCATCATTGTCATTGTTATGTTTCTGTAAAGAATTTAAGTTACTATCGCTTTGATATTTTGAGCGTATTGTGCAAGTCCTTTCAAAGGTGTTACTCAACGTAGTACAACTGTTTTTGGTCTAATTTTTCCAACGCATAAATTAAAGTTGTTAAAATTTTTCGAACTCTTCGAAATTTACCGGAGCGGATTTAGAACGATGTTTCAGTACATTGTTGGTTCCATCTTCCAAAAAAAGTTTGGTTCTTTTGCTCTTAATCCTTCAGTACTTGCATTTTTCTTTCGTTGCTGACCCCAGATATGCATGGACCCCAATCTCAGCAGGTATTTATGTATCTCGCTCAATTTGTCCAATTATGCTGCTGCCAATAATTTTATTAACAACTCTAATAACATTTTTAATAATTTTGTTAACATCTCGAATGAAAATTGCGAGCGCAACAATTTTTTCGATAAACATGTCCTTTTCTTGTATTTTTTTTGGAATACCAATATATTTTACATGTCTTGTTTATTTAGAGTTCTGTAGCAAGTTGCGGTTAGACATAATGAAAAAATGATTTCAAATATTTTAGACTGGTAACCGAACTGATTGAATTGAAATAAATTTGGTTAAGCTCTGATTTGAGAAGTAGACGACTTTCTATATGTGATAAACTGGCTTCAGTTATTTTTTTAAACACTGGTTCCCTTTTTCTTTTAACCTATTTATCCAAACCATCAACTTTCGAACTTTTCTGCTGATAGTTTGCTAATACTTCGCTAATTTTTCCGATGATTGGCAATTTCATACTTAGTCTAATGAGCCATATGACTTACTGTGACGTGGTCGGAGCTGGCTGTGCGAAAGCTTAGATTCGCGAACCACATTGGTGTCATATACTTCAGTGTGATTCAATAAACTCAATTACGCGTGCTATTGTGTGGCAAGCTTATCAGGAAACTAACAAGCAAAGTGTCTTCTTGTAAATTGCTTGAAACCTTCGTTATCTAAATTTAAAAATTGATCGACCGATCAATCATTTGCTGCAGCTTCTGATAGTTTCCGTATTTTGACTCTCTCACATCAGAGGTACTCGATTAAAATATTTTTTATCAAATATTTAGAGTGGTGTCTGAGGAAGAAACACATTCTTAGGGAAATTAGAAAAGAATTGGATGTTCAGATTTGGTTTCAGTTTGATGTTCACAGGTTGAGAAATTGTAATCCGAATGTTTTGAAAGGTAAAATTTATTCGTGGCTTAATATGACAACTCCTTTTGAAATGAAAAAATGGAGTGTTTGTGAATTCGCTCAATTTGCTTCACTTGAAAGTGTCTTGTTTGGTTGCTATCAAAGGAACTGATGTTTCATAATTTAAACCTTTTTGTAAACTTTTCACTTCGCACTTTCGTAGATTGTATTCGTTATCTGATGAATTTTCATTTGAGTTGCATAAAAGTAGCCTGTATCAGTTTTTTTGATTATCATGACTTTAGAACCACTATTATCAGAAGATTTTCAATCTTTCATTTGTTCCTGTAATTTTTGTGGCTGGTTTTTTTGTCATTTCATGCTATAATTAGGAAATATGGGTTTTCTAGGAAATCGAATTTTGGTTTATTGGCAGCATCAAAGCATTGCTATTGATTTTAATATGGCTTTGACAACGCTCAATTTTTTTCTCGGTCTGTCGAGCTTTTTTGCTGTTTGGTTAAATTTACTTTGTTGTTATTAAAAGCCGGTGGTAGTTTTTAAAGATGCATATTTTTGGTATTAAATGGATACTGGCGATGTCTACCTTGTGATAAGTTAAAAATGGGAGGTTGGAACTAGCTGTGCGAAAGGTTAGATTCGCGAACCACCTTGGTATGATATAATTCTGAGTGATTCGAGCTTTGAGCTGGTGAATGCAATTACGCGAGCTATTGTGCGGCGAGCTAATCAGGAAATGAACAAGCAAAAAAGTTTCATCTTGTAAATTGCTCGAAACCAGTATATAATTTTTTTAAAAAAAAGTATCGACTGAGCGATCAATCTTTTGCTGCAGCTTTTGATAGTTTCCCCATTTTTACTCGCACAGCAGAGGCACACGATTAACATAATTTTTATCAAATGTTTAGACTCTAGTTTCTGAAAAAGAAACGCTTTCTTAGTGAAGTTAGAAAACAAATGGATGTTCAGATTTGGCTGCAGTTTATCGTACACAGGTGGGCAAATTGTTATGGTAATATGTTGAAAGGTAGAATTTATTCACGTGATCTTGTAGCTTCAGACTTAACTTTTATAAGCCGTGGCCAGTTAAATGTTCTTCGTAACTTTTCTCAATCAGTATTTCTTTCCCATGCTTTGGTTATTTCATCACATGTTGTTTGGATATTTAGGTATCAAAGACGAGGAGTGGCAGCGTCTGCTGCTAGACCTTAAGATTTGTCTGGAACAAGAGAGTGCATCCCTTGTCAGTGGTATCGTGGGGTGGAAGTGCACCCTGGAGAAACTCTTCCGAGGTGTTGAAGAGTGCTGTGTGTGCATGGCTGTCCTCCATCCCTCAAACAGGTAAGTAGTTAGATGAATTACTTTGTGAAATTACTTGTGAATTATTGTAACGACCCACTTAGTGGCGTGAACTGCATGCTCAGCTGGTTTTTTTTTTCGTTCAGTCAATTTTTATCCATTGGTATCTTCGACATAGAAAGACAAGTGTTATTGTTATAAAGCTCATTGAGCGTAGACTCGGTAATTAAAAAAATATTTTGAATTTCCTATTTTTGGAGGAGTTATCGAGGTTTAAAATTTGTGCACATTAGGCTTATTTGGGTTGTTTCTGTTCAGTTGTTCTGTAATTCTTGCTAAAGTTATGATAGATTTTGTTTGAAATGCTTGTAAACAATAGTGTTATTGATTTTATCTTACGAGATACACGAAATTTTTGAACTGTTCGATCTGTATTTTTCATTACAATTACGGCTGAAATTTTGAAAATTCGTGTTTAATGAAGGGGCACCGAATATGCATTTTTAGCGCATTTTGTCCAAGTTTCACAAAAGTGCACATCTAAAAACTGCTGAAAACACCTTCGTAAAATTGATAGGGCTATTTTAATTCCGCTTCCTAGAGTGTTTTGAAAATAAAACTGCCGACTTTTGCTAAATCAAACCGATGTTTAACCAAAGTGCTCCTTTTTTATGATATAATCCATCAAAATGGATATTATTATTCCTTCAACTTACCTTAAAGTTTAAAGTCTTTGACAGTTCCTTTAAAGTAAAGGTTTCTGTTTTCAAAGCGGGATTTCCTTTCAGGTGCGCCAACTTGAATTCCTTATTCAAAGTTTTCTTTTCACTTCTCAAGTGCTTCTGCAGCTGTAACAATTGTTTTAATTGTGCGTAAATGCTGTTAAATTGCTCTCAAGCAAAGTTGGTGACAATTATGTTAGTCCTGTAGTCTTTTTTATTCAATTTTTTGCTTGACAAAGTTTTCTTGCGCCTTACTGATTTCTGAGCATGTGATTCACCCAAACTGTTTGCATGAGATAATCTCATGTCGTCAAGGGAGGATCCTAGTCATAAAAGTGTGACACCGGCGGTGACGCCTGTCGTTTGAGATTAGTTTGACTGTCGGTAGTCGGTTTTGTGTTTTTGACAAAATAGCTAATTTGAAGTTTTGCAGGTGCTTTTTCCTCACAACCTACACAGTTGTAGTAAATTCTTTGAGTTTTGACCGTATTATTTTATGTTTTTGCTGTCTTCACTTTTAGTGGCCTTATCGACAGGTTCCAGAAGCTTAATGAGGCGAAAACAAGTTTATTTTTTTTCTAGTTGATAGCTTTTAGTTTTAAGACTCTTTCTCGATTCACTCGCGTAAAATTTTAGCTTAGATTATTGCCAGTATTTGTTTTTTGTCTGATCAATCACCCCGAATAATGACATGTCCCATTGGTTTTCCAATGAATTAAAAACAAGTATAATAATTTTTTTTGATTTCCTAGATTCTGCATATTTGTTTTTCTTTGTGTTGTTCTTATTGTTCAATCTGAAAACTCATTGGTCCTTAAGGTTTTTAAATGTGCCAAGAAAAAAACCGTCCAATGGCTTCAGTTTGTTGTCTTTGGTTTATACTTTTTGAACTGCAGGTAGTCTAATTAAATTTTAGTAATTTTTGAATTTTAGCATCTGTTGTTCTTTCACAACAAGACACTATCCTATCACAGCTTTATTCGTAACAGTCTTGTTGTAACAGTTTTGTAATTTAGCTTAGTTTTCCTGTCCCTCAGTCTGTCTGTGATATTAGGGACATGTCGGCAAAGCCCTCTACGGGGCAGGACATGTCTGCAAAGCTCTCAACGAAGCAGGAACTGTTGCGTAAAAGTTCTTCTCTGGGCTTCATTTGGTACACATTTGAGCCGAAAATTAGAATGAACGATGTCGGAACATGATTTGTGAACGCAGATTACCGATACTCTTTGTTACTCTTTATGACAACTTAATGAGTGGAGAAGTTTAAATGCTATCAATTTATGTTAGTAACTGTAACTCGGGTTGTTTTTCAATAGTCACAAAGCGATACCTGCGGCTGTTATTGGCTGCTCTTAGTTGTTTTTACGATTCAAAAATTTTGAATTGTATTGGTGCACTGTCCTTTAAGGACTCGAAGAGTAATGGCGAAATATCTTTTTTTTGGTGTTAGCCGGAAAATGATACTCTTGAAAAAATTTGAGTGGTTTAACTGTTGATGAAAATTGATGAGTGAGGTGTTTCTTTTGCATAGCACCTATTTCCAGAGGGTGTAACTAAATTTTCTCGAACCTTTTTTTGGTAACGGAGGCTTTTGCTTTAAAAGTTAAATAGGATGTGGTTAAGTAAAAGTTAAGTAGAATATTCACGCTTTTTTCAAAGCGTATAAATGTTTAGATAATTCTCATGAAAGTTTAAGCTAATTTTCAGACTTTAATTTATTTTTTTAATGCGATTTGACTATGTTTGAGAGATTTTTGGCCCAGTGGTCCATTTGTTTTATTGGGGATTAACTAGACGTCTCTTGCTCATGCGCATTTTAAATTGCGAAATGATCGCTTTTGCTAGTGTTCATCTGTTTATATGATATTTTTTTCAAAGGCTGGGTTTTTGGAGAACCTGACACTTCGAATCGTTGTTGGAGATTCTGTTGGTTGTTAATTGCTCTTGAACGTAGTTCATAGCAATTATTGTAAACGTGTGCGTCTTTTTTTATGCAAAATTTTTGCTTGACAATTTCGACTTTTCGAGTGACTTTTAAGCCCTTGACTTTTTGCATTTTGCGTGATCTAAAATTCTCTCTCAATCACAATTTCAAGCAGCTGAACTCAATTGGCCGCAATTTAATACTAAAAGTCAAATGAAAAGTGCGCCGAAACTGGTGTCATTTTTTATCTTAAATCTTAATAGTGGTATATGTTAACCTCTGTGGTTATTTGAAGCCCACTATAGAACTTCTTAGTCCCATTTAGGCTCCCCCCTCCCGACTCCGACTGAAGCAGGCAGCAATTGATTAGAGCTCCCACTAGTCGTACAGGAGCAATTCTTTCGACGTTTAGTCGGTTATGTTTTTGTGCTCAGTTGGGACTTAGTGCAAAGAATTGTGTGCTTAGAGAGACAATTTTTGATCAGGTGTGGCTTTTTAAAGCGGTTTTTTTAGTTTTAACTGCAGTACGCTCCGAAGAAAATTTGACGTGCTGAATTTTGTATTTGAGGTTCGGTTGTAATTTTGGCCTTTTCTCTGCTCTTATGTCCTGCTGGACGGGTTTTAAACAGTTGTTGTAATCTTCATTTCCCTTTAGCTGCTGGTAAATTGTTGTTGTTGATTTAAGTTTTTTTAGTGATTTCGTTGATCTTTAGATTTGATTTTATTATTTTTGAGTTGCCTTTGTTAGAGAAAATGATGAACTTTGGCTGGGGTATAAGTTGATGGCTACTTCGAGACGGTTCCAGAATTTTCCGGCTATGTTTTATTAAGATTTGTTCACATATTTCTACTGTAGTTTATATTTTGAGGCAAAGAAGTGAGTAGTTTAAAGCGTGATAACGTCTCAAATGGATTTTAAAGTGATGTGAAAAATTAATGTTTGAGATCTTCGGTTTTTGGAAGCGAATTCTTCAGGTGCGATAATTGGACTTTTTTGCTGTGTTTGAGCTAGTAGTAATTTCAAAGGCCATGCACGAGTTCTATTATTGTACAGCTGTGTTTTTCGACTCTACAAGGGGTAGATAATTAATTATATGACTGTTTGTCTTAATAAAATGTCAGCAACCGTTTTTTGGTTTTGCTCGTCTGAGTAGTTCTTTTCGTTGTCGTGTTTTTAAATTTCGTTAAGAGTCTCATTTGCTTTTTATTGAGGCGTAATAGTTCTTATTTTGTAAAGTAGCAAGAGTTCTGATATTGCAGTTGTTTGAATTTAACAGTGTGGATGGGCAGGTGTTTGCTTGTGTGTATGGGAGGTGTATGGGTTCGTGTGTCTCTGTGTCGGTGTGTGTGATTGGGTGGATGGATAGGTGTGTTTGTGTTTGATTGTGTGCTTGTCTGTTTCTCTGTATGTGTGTTTGTGTATGATTCTGTGTTTGTGTGTCTATGTCTCTCTGTGTGATTGTATTTCTGTGTTCGTATGTGTGTGTGGTTGTGTAATTTCGTATGTATGCGTGCCTGTGTCTGTGATTTGTGTGGGTGTGTATCTTCGTGTGTCTGTGTGTGTGTGTGTTTTTGGATGTCCGTGTTCGTGCTTGTGTTGGAGCGTTGGATGGGTGTGTGTCTGAATGGATGGATGGAGTGATGGCTCGGTGGGTGAGTTTGGGTGTTCGCGCGTGCGTCCGTCCGTTTGTGTTTGAGTGTACGTGATTGTAGGAGGGATGGTATGGGTGCGTGTGTCCATTGTCGATGTGTTATTGGGTGGATAGACGGATAGGTGTTTGTTTGTGTGTACTTGTCTTTGTCTCAGTATGTGTTTTTGGGTGTAGATTTTGTGTGTGCGTGGGTGTGTTTTGTTGTATATTTTAGTGTGGGATTTTGTCTTTGGGTGCGTGCGTTTGTACGCGAGTGTACATGTGTGTATAAGTTTGTGTGTAATTCTCTGTATGTGGTTGGGTTTCAATACGTGTTTTGTGTGTGTGCGGTTGTCCGTGCGAGTGTGTGTGTGTTGGTGTGAGTTATTTTTGTTGTGTCGTGATTTTGTGCAAGTGTGTTGTTCTTGTTGTGTTCGTGAGTTCGTGCTGGTGTGTGTGTGTTTGTCTTTTGAGACTGCAGGTCCACGAAGCTGTCGCAGCTATGTTCCGCCCATCCCTGTAGGTATGTTTGTGTGCGAGTGTACATGTGTGTATGTGTTTGTGTGTATATCTCTGTATCTCTGTCTGTATTTGGTTGGGTGGTTGGGTTTTTGTACGTGTTTTGTGTGTGTGCGGTTGTCCGTGCAAGCGTGTGTTGGTGTGTGTTGTTCTTGTTGTGTCCTGAGTTCGTGCAAGTGTGTTGTTCTTGTTCTATTCGTGAGTTCGTGCTGGTGTTTGTGTTTGTCTTCTGAGACTGCAGGTCCACGAAGCTGTCCATCTATGTTCCGCCCATCCCAAAAAGTTTTAAATTAAGCCCGAGAGCAATGCATAGTTTCGTTGTTTTGATAACTCGGCCAGACCAAAAAATGTGCGGAAGGTGCTGTGGAGGTATCAATTTATCATTCGTTGTTGGGTGTTTGTGTGTGTGTGTGTGTGTGTGTGGATGCGTCTGCGTGTGTGTATGGGTGGGTGGACAGATGGATTGATGCATGGGTTGGTGTATGTGGGCTTGTGTGTTTTTGTGGGTTTGTGTACGTGTTTTGTATACGTGCGCGCGTGTGTCGAGTTTTTGTGCGTGTGGAGCGATAGTTTGTTGTGTTGTGTGCGTGAGTTGGTGCATGTGTGTGCGTGCGTGTGTCTTCGAGACTTCATATCTACGAAGCCGTTGCAAATTTTTGGATAAAGTTAAGCCCGAGCGCTTGTTTGGCTCGCCATTCGTTTACTTGGCGAGACCAGAAATTGTGCAGATGCATCAATTTATTGTTTTGTGATTGTTTGTGCGTGTGTGAGCGGTTGGGTGTGTTTCTGTGGTTGGTTGTTTGTATGTGTGCATACGCGCGTGTATGTATGTGTGTGTGTGTGGGGGGGGGCTGGGGTAGTTGTGTGAAGGTGGAGTGGATGTATGGATAGGTAGGTCAATGGGTTTGTTTGTGTGCTTGTTTCTGTAGGTTTGTGTGGATAGGGTGTTTCTTTTTTGAGTCTGCATGTCTTCAGGGCTGTTTAATAAGGAAACCAAAAATTGAGACGAAACGCAACAGTTTTTCGTGAATGTGTTTGTGTGTGATTGTGTGCGTGCGTGTGTGGTTTTGTGCGTCTTTCGAGACTTCATATCTACGAAGCCGTTGCAAATTTATTGGATAAAGTTAAGCCCGAGCGCTTGTTTGATTCGCCATTCGTTTGCTTGGCGAGACCAGGAATGTGCAGAGGCATCAATTCAAATCAAATCAAATCAATTCAATCAAATCATGCGCATGTAGGTGAATATAAGTTCTTGTGTACGTATGTGTGTGTTTGTGTATGGGGGGTTGGGTGGGTTGGCTGTGTGGAGGAGGAGTGGATGTATGGATGGGTAGGTCAATGGGTTTGTTTGTGTAGTTGTTTTTGCAGGTTCTTGTGGATGGGGATGTTTCTTTTTGAGTCTGCATATCTTCAGGGCTGTTTAATAAGAAAACCAAAAATTGAGTCGAAATGCATCAGTTTTTTTGTGATTGTATGTTTGTGTGTGATTCTGTGCGTGCGTGTGTATGTGATGGTGTGCGTACGTCTGTGTATGTGATGTGTGTGTTGAGACTGCGGACTTCGAAGCTGTCGCAGCTGTTCTCTGGCAATCTGCCAGCTTTGGCCTTCTGCGGTCTTTGTCGAGACCAGGCAGGATAAAACAATTGTGACGAAAGTTTTCTGTAGGTATGTTTGCGTGCGAGTGTACATGTGTGTATGTGTTTGTGTGTATATCTCTGTATCTCTGTCTGTATTTGGTTGGGTGGTTGGGTTTTTGTACGTGTTTTGAGTGTGTGCGGTTGTCCGTGCAAGTGTGTGTTGGTGTGTGTTGCTCTTGTTGTGTCATGAGTTCGTGCAAGTGTGTTGTTCTTGTTCTATTCGTGAGTTCGTGCTGGTGTGTGTGTGTCTTTTGAGACTGCAGGATCACGAAGCTGTCGCAGCTATGTTCCGCCCATCCCAAACAGGATAAATTTAAGCCCGAGAGCAATGCCTAGTTTAGTTGTTTTGGTAACTCGGTCAGACCAAGGTTGTTGCGGAAGGAGATGTGGAGGTACCAATTTATTTTTAGTGGTTGGGTGTTTGTGTGTGTATGTGGATGCGTCTGCGTGTGTGGGTGGGTGGGTGGATAGACGGATTGATGTGTGGGTGGGTGTATGTGAACTTGTGTGTTTTTGTGGGTTGGTGTACGTGTTTTGTAAACGTCCGCGCGTGTGTCGAGTGTTTGTGCGTGTGGAGCGATAGTTTGGTGTGTTGTGTGCGTGAGTTGGTGTGTGTGTGTGTGCCTTTGTCTTTTGAGACTTCATATCTACAAAGCCGTTGCAAATTGTTCGGATAAAGTTAAGCCCGAGCGCTTGTTTGGTTGGCCATTCGTTTACTTGACGAGACCAGAAATTGTGCAGAGGCATCAGTTTATTGTTTTGTGATAGTTTGTGCGTGTGTGAGCGGTTGGTTATGTTTCTGCGGTTGGTTGTTTGTATGTGTGCGTACGCGCGCTCGTGTGTGTGTGTGCGCGTGCATGCGTGGGTAGAGGAATATAAATGCTTGTGTATGTATGTGTGTATCTGTATGGGGAGTTTTGGTGTGTGGTTGTGTGGAGGAGTGGATGTATGGATGGTTAGGTCAATGGGTTTGTTTGTGTGCTTTTTTTTGCAGGTTTGTGGATGGGGGTGTTTCTTTTTTGAGTCTGCATACCTTCAGGGCTGTTCAATAAGGAAACCAAGAATTGAGACGAAATGCATCAGTTTTTCGTGAATGTGTGTGTGTGATTGTGTGCGTGCGTGGGTGTGTCTTTCGAGACTTCATATCTACGAAGCCGTTGCAAATTTTTTGGATAAAGATAAGCCCGAGCGCTTGTTTGATTCGCCATTCGTTTGCTTGGCGAGACCAGGAATGTGCAGAGGCATCAGTTTATTGTTTTGTGATTGTTTGTGCGTGTGTGAGCGGTTGGTTGTGTTTCTGCGGTTGGTTGTTTGTATGTGTGCGTACGCGCGCTCGTGTGTGTGTGTGTGCGTGCATGCGTGGGTAGAGGAATATAAATGCTTGTGTATGTATGTGTGTATCTGTATGGGGAGTTTTGGTGTGTGGTTGTGTGGATGAGTGGATGAATGGATGGTTAGGTCAATGGGTTTGTTTGTGTGCTTTTTTGCAGGTTTGTGGATGGGGGTGTTTCTTTTTTGAGTCTGCATACCTTCAGGGCTGTCCAATAAGGAAACCAAGAATTGAGACGAAATGCATCAGTTTTTCGTGAATGTGTGTGTGATTGTGTGCGTGCGTGGGTGTGTCTTTCGGGACTTCATATCTACGAAGCCGTTGCAAATTTTTTGGATAAAGTTGAACCCGAGCGCCTGTTTGGTTCGTTTATTCGTTTACTTGGCGAAACCAGAAGTTGTGCAGAGGCATCAATTTATTGTTTTGTGATTGTTTGTGCGTGTGTGAGCGCTTGGGTGTGTTTCTGTGGTTGGTTGTCTGTATGTGTGCGTGCGTGTGTGTAGGTGTGGATGGATGGATTGATGTGTTATGGGTTTTGTGTGAGTGTGTTTGTGTGCTTACGTCTGTGTATGTGGTGTTTTGAGACTGCGGAATTCGAAAGTGTCGCAGCTGTTTTCTGACCATCTGCCAGCTTTGGTCTTCCGCGTTCCTTGTCGAGACCAGGCAGGATAAAACAATTGTGACAAAAGTTTTTTGTAGGTATGTGTTTATCGTGTTTTTCTGTGTGTGTGCATGTGGGTGTGTCTGTGTTTGTGTTGGAGGGTGGTGTTAATGAATGTGTGGATGGGTAAGTAATTGGGTTTGTGTGTGTGCGTGTGCCTTTGTTCGCGCGTATGTGTAGGAATTATGGGTGCGTGTATCTCAGTGTGTTTGTGCATTGTTGGATGGGTGTGTGTGTGTCTGTGGTCTGTGTCTTTGTGTTTGATTTTGTGTTTGTGTGTCTACAGGGGTGTTGTATTGGTGTGTTTATGGATTAATGGGTGGGGGGTTTGTGTGTGTGTGTGTGTGTGTGTGTGTGTGTGTGTTGTGGGGCGTCTCTGTCTATCTCTGTGTGTGTCGGTGTGTGTGGATGAGTGTTTGTGCGGATTGTCATGTCTTTGCGTGTTTGTTTGTGTGTGCTTGTGTGTGTGCTTGTGTGTGTGTGTGTGTGTGTGTGTGTGTGGGGTGTATTGGTGGGTGTCTCTCTCTCTCTCTCTTTTTGTCGATTTGTATGTATGTGGGTGGGTGGAAGGATAGGTGTGGGCTTGTGCGTGTTTGTTTTTGTGTGTGGGGTATATGGGTGCGTGTCTCGCTCTCTGTTTCGGTGTGTCTGTGGGTGAGTGGATGGTTTTGGGTGTGTGTGTTTGTGTGTGTGTGTGAGAGAGAGAGAGAGCGTGTGTGTGTGGGTAGGAGAGGCGTGTCGAGTGTGTGGATGGGTAGGTGTTTGGGTTTGTGTTTCTGCGTTTGTGTGGGGTTTATCGGTGCGTGTATCTGTGTTTTGGTTTGTGTGTATGTGGGGATGTTTGGATGGATGTGTATTTGTGTGTGTGTTTGTGTCTGTGTCTCTGTGTGTGTTTTTGTGTTTGTGTGTCTACGGGGGTGTTGTATGGGTGTTTATGGATTGATGGTTGGGTAGGTTGTTTGTGCGTGGTACTGGGAGAGGGTGTGTCGTTGCCTTTGTATGTGCGAGTGTGCGGGGTGTTGTTTGTATGGGTGGGTGGGTTTGTGTGTGTGCTTGTGCTTGTGCGAGTGTGTGCTTTCATTTGCGTGTGTGTGTGTGTGTGTGTGTGTGTGTGTGTTTGTGGAGGGGGGTGCGTCTCTCTCTCTCTATATGTCTCCGTGTGTGTCGGTGTGTGTATGAGTGTTTTCGGATGTATGAGTACGGATTGTCGTGTGTTTGCGTGCCTGTGTTTGCGCGTGTTTCTGTTTGTGTATGTGTGTGTTTGTGTATGTGTTGTTTGGTGGGTTGTATGGGTGCATGTCTTCCTGTGTCGTTGTGTTTTTCTCTCTCTCTCTCTCTGTTTGTAGGTGGGTGTATGGATGCTGTGTGTTTGTGTATCTATGTGTGGGGTGTATGGGTGAGTGTCTGTCTCAGTCTCTATCTTTCTGTTTGTCGGTTTCTATGTATGTGGGTTGGTGGATGGATAAGTGCGTGCTTGTGCGTGTGTGTATGTGTGTTTGTATGTGGGGTGTATGGGTGCGTGTCTTTCTCTGTGTCGGTGTGTCTGGGTGAGTTGATGGTTTTGTGTGTGCGTGTGTGTTAGGGAGGGGGGGTGTTAATGAGTGTGTGGATGGGTAGGTAGTTGGGTTTGTGCGTTTGCGTTTGTCTGCGAGTTTATGCGTGCGTGTATCTCTGTGTGTTTTGGTATGTGTGGATCGTTGTGTGTGTGTGTGTCTGTCTTTGAGTGTGTTTTTGTGTTTGTGTGTCTACGGGGCTGTCGTATAGGTGTTTATGGATTGTTGGGTGGGTTGATTTGTGTATGTGTTAGGGGGGAGGGTGTGTCGGGGTGTGTCTATGTGCGAGTGTATGGGGGTGTTGTATGGATAGGTGGTGGGTTTGTGTGTGTTTGTGCGTGTGCCGTTGTGTGCGCGTTTGTGTGGGGTTTATTGGTGCGTGTATCTCTTCGTGTTTGTGTGGATTGTTGGATGGGTGTGTGCGTGTCTGTCTTTGTGTTTGATTTTGTGTGTGTCTACGGGGGTGTTGTATTGGTGTGTTTATGGATTATTGGGAGGATGGGTTTGTGTGTGTGTGTTGTGGGATCTCAGTGTGTGTCGATGTGTGTGGGTGAGTGTTTGTACGGATTGTCGTGTCTTTGCGTGTTTCTCTATGTGTGGGTGTGTGTTTGCGTGTGTGTGGGGTGTATTGGTGGGTCTCTCTCTCACTGTGTCGATTTGTGTGTATGTGGATGAGTGGAAGGGTAGGTGCGGGCTTGTGCGTGTTTGTTTGTGTGTGGGGTCTATGGGTGCGTGTCTCGCTCTCTGTTTCGGTGTGTCTGTGGGTGAGTGGATGGTTTTGGGTGTGTGTTTGTTTGTGTGTGTGAGAGAGAGTGTGTGTGTTTGTGTAGGAGGGGGGTGTTGAGTGTGTGGATGGATAAGTAGTTGGGTTTGTGCGTTTGTGTGCGTATGTCTGGGGTTAATGGGTACGTGTATCTGTGTGTTTTGGTTTGTGTGTATGTGTGGATGTTTGGATGGATGTGTATTTTTGTGTGTCTTTGTGTCTGTGACTTTGTGTGTGTTTATGTGTCTACGGGGGTGTTGTATCGGTGTTTATGGATTGATGGGTGGGTTGGTTTGTGTGTGGTACGGAGAGAGGTTGTATCGGTGCCTGTGTATGTGCGTGTGCGGGGTGTTGTTTGTATGGGTGGGTGGGTTTGTGGGTGTGTGCTTAAGCGTGTGCGAGTGTGTGTGCTTTCGTTTGTGTATGTGTGTGTGTGGGGGTGTCTCTCTCTCTCTAACTCTCTCCGTGCGTTTCGGTGTGTGTATGAGTACTTTTACGAATTGTCGTGTGTCTGCGTGCCTGTGTTTGCGCGTGTTTCTAATTGTGTGTGTTTGTGTATGTGTGTTGTTTGGAGGGTTGTCTGGGTGCATGTCTTTCTGTGTCGTGTTTCGCTCTCTCTGTGTGTGGGTGGGTGTATGGATGCTGTGTGTTTGTGTATTTATGTGTGGGGTTTATGGGTGAGTGTCTCTCTTTGTCGGTGATTCTGTGGATAAGTGGATTGTTTTGTGTGTATTTGTGTGCGTGTGAGAGAGAGTGTGTGTGTGTGTTTGTGTAGGAGGGGGTGTTGAGTGTGCGATTGGGTAAGTAGTTGGGTTTGTGTGTTTGTGCGTTTGTGTGCGTATGTGTGGGGTTAATGGGTGCGTATCTGTGTGTTTTGGTTTGTGTGCATGTGTGGATGTTTGGATGGATGTGTATTTTTGTGTGTGTTTGTGTCTGTGACTTTGTGTATGTTTTTGTTTGTGTGTCTACGGGTGTGTTGTATCGGTGTTTATGGATTGATGGGTGGGTTGGTTTGTGTGTGGTACGGGGAGAGGGTGTATCGGTGCCTGTGTTTGTGCGTGTGCGGGGTGTTGTTTGTATGGGTGGGTGGGTTTGTGTGTGTGTGTGTGCTTGTGCGTGTGCGATTGTATGTGCTTTCGTTTGTGTATGTATGTGTGGGGTGCGTCTATCTGTATGTGTAGGGTGCGTCTATCTCTATCTCTCTCCATTTGTGTCGGTGTGTGTATGAGTGTTTTTTTACGGATTGTGTGTCTGCGTGCCTGTTTTTGCACGTGTTTCTGTTTGTGTGTGTGTTTGTGTATGTCTGTTGTTTGGAGGGTTGTATGGGTGCATGTCTTTCTGTGTCGTTGTATTTTGCTCTCTCTGTGTGTGGGTGGGTGTATGGATGCTGTGTGTTTGTGTATTTATGTGTGGGGTGTATGGGTGAGTGTCTGTCTCAGTCTCTATCTCCTTCTTTGTCGGTTTCTATGTATGTGGGTGGGTGGATGGATAGGTGCCTGCGTGTGCGTGTATGTGATTGTGTGTGGGGTGTATGGTTGCGTGTCTCTCTGTGTCGGTGAGTCTGTGGGTGAGTGGATTGTTTTGTGTGTATTTGTGTGCGTGTGTGTTTTTTGTTTGTGTATTGGTTTGTTTGGAGGGTTGTACGTGTGCGTGTCTCTCTGTGTCGTTCTGTTTGTGTGTGTATATGTGAGTGCGTCGATGGATGCTGTGAGTGTGTGTTTGTGTATCTGTGTGGGTTGTATGGGTGCGTGTTGCTCTCCCTCTCCCTCTCTCTCTCTGTCGGTTTGTATGTTTGTGGGTTGGTGGATGGATAAGTGCGTGCTTGTGCGTGTCTGTGTGTTTGTATGTGGGGTGTTTGGGTACGTGTTTTTCTCTGTGTCGGTGTGTCTCTGGGTGAGTGGATGGTTTTGTGTGTGCGTGAGTGTTAGAGGGGAGTGTTAATGAGTGTGTGGATTTTTAAGTAGTTGAGTTTGTGTTTTTGTGCGTTTGCGTTTGTGTGAGAGTTTGTGGGTGCGTATCTCTGTGTGTTTTGGTATGTGTGGATGGGTGTGTGTGTGTTTGTGTCTGTCTGTCTTTAAGTGTGTTTTTGTGTTTGTGTGTGTCTACGGGACTGTTGTATAGGTGTTTATGGGTTGTTGGGTGTGTTGATTTGTGTATGTGTTAGGGGGGAGGGTTTTTCGGGTTGTGTGTATGTGCGAGTGTATGGGGGTGTTGTATAGATGGGTGGTGGGTTTGTGTGTGTCTGTGTTTTTGCGTGTGCGAATGTACGTGCTTGCGTTTGTGTGTGTGTGTGAGGTGCGTCTCTTTTCTCTCTCTGTGTGTGTGTGTGTGTGTGTGTGTGTGTGAGTGTTTGTGTATGTGTGTTAGTTTGGAGGGTTGTTTGGGTGCATGTGTCTCTTTCTGTGTCCTTGTGTCTGTGTGTGTAGATGGATGCTGTGTGTGTGTTTCTGTATCTGTGTGTGGGTGCGTCTCTCTCATTCTCTCTGTTTCTCGGTTTGTATGTATGTGGGTGGGTGGTTGTATAGGTGCGTGCTTGTGCGTGTTTGTATGTTTTTGTGTGTGGGGTTTATGGGTGCGTGTTTCTGGGTGAATGGATGGTTTTGTGTGTGTTTGTGTGGGTGCGCGAATGTGTGTGCGTGCGCGTTTGCGTGTCTGTATCTCTGTGTAATTGTGTGTGGGCGCGCGCGGTTCTGTGTGTGTGGTTTGTTTTTGTTTGTGGGTTTTGTGTGTGTGTGGGGGGGGGGGGGGTTGTGTGAATGTGTTGATGGATGGTTCGATGGGTTTTTGTTTGTGTGCGAGTGTACGTGCGTGTGTTTGTATGGGTGCGTGTCTCTCTGTGCGTGGGTGTGTTGGTGGGTGGATGGATGGGTGTGTGTTTGTGTGCGGGTCTGTATCTGTGTTAGTGGCTGTGTGTGCGTTTTTGAGTGTTTTTGTGTTTGTGTGTGTAATGTGCGTGTGTGTCTCGGTGTTTGTTAGTGGATGGATAGCTGTGTGTGTTTGTTTGTTTGTTCAGTTGTTTTTTGTTTGTTTGTTTGTTGGTTTGTGTGTCTTTGTCTCTGTGTATGTGATTTCACGTTTGTGCTTATGTGTTTGCGTGTGTGGTTGTCTTTTTTAAGGCTAATTTTTTTACTACTCTTTTCAATTATATAAATTGAAAGATTGAACAATCAGACATATTTGGTTAGTTTCAGGACTTGAATTTGTGCTCTTATGTCTAAAAAATTGCAAGACTGTCGAATTCTTGTTGGAAAATTTTTTCTCCAATGAGGAGCAGTGTGTACAGCAACGAGAAATGCCAAAAACGTGAACAAAAAGATTAAAAGCTTGTTTCAAAGACAAAGGTTTGGCGCTCGATAAGGAATACAATAGTCTTAGTAGGGTTTTTAGCTAGAAAGATATGCGTAGACGACCATTGTTGTTATATATTTAGTCATAGACAAGCCTTGAAAACAGAAAATTTTTTTTCTTTTTGTTCGGTTTTTGGTCATTGCAGAGAACGAAACTTTGTTTTGTTCTCTTTAATATGACCAATTTAAAAAATGGAGGATTGTCCTCGTCACCGTACACAGGACCACGATGGAAACAATTTCTTTTTTAAAATTCTCAAAATTTTGAAAAATTATTGCTCTTTATTAATCGCAATTTTAAACAAGGATTTGAATTTGCGTTCTGGATTCTTCCAGCTATTCTAGATTTTAACAGTTTGTTTCTAAGCAAGGTTGATCAATTTCAGCGGTTGCCAGACATAACCCCAAGCGAGCCTCGCTTTCGAACTAAACTAAAAATTTGTTGTGGAAACTCTAAGGAAAGTGGAAAAATTGAGTGAACGAATTTTTTTTATTAAAATTGAAATTTTTACCAAGGTGTGATCATCGTCAATGCAAAATTGATGCTCTGTGAGTTTAAGCTCGTTAATTAAATTCTTTTTTTCCAACATTTTTTCGAATTGGGGAATATGTATGGCAGGCCGGCTTTTTTTAGTAAAATTTTTACGTTTTGTTCAGGCATCGTGGAGAAAAAAGGAACCTTTACTTTAGAGAATCCGTTTTGTAGCTCATTTTGTAAGAAAACTACGAATTTTATTGATAGTTGAACAAAGGGAGCTGTTTAAAATACAGAAAAAGAGAAAAATTTGTGGAGGAAGGGGCAGGGTGGGGCTAAGGAGGCGTTTGACTATATTGAAAAATTTGCCAGAAAAAGTGTCTTTGAATTAAACAAATCTAAGCATATTTGATTAGTCAAATTTGATTATAATAAAACAAAGAGTAAAATTCATTATAAAAAGATATAAAAAGTATCCGAAAGGCAAAAAATTGAAAAAAGAAACGCTCTTCCTCTTCTCATTACCCCTTTTTAGGGTTTCACTTTTTAGATTACAATAGATTTATCGCTTCATATGGAAAAATTTTATGGAACATGAGTCGAAAAGTTAAACAAACGATAAGATTTTATGAAAAAATAAATTTGATTTTTTGTTTGAAGTTTTAAGTGAATTTTCAATTCTATTTTTGCCTTCTGATTTTTTCTTCTAGTTTCTTCTGGCAGAAGCCGCATCTAATTAAACAACTGGGATACACCCTATGTACAAGAATACTACAGTAAACAATTTTTCTGGAGATAAAGGGAAAACAAAAATCAAAATTGTCGTTAGCCACTTCGCGGGTTCCTCTTGCTTCTGGAGGAATCCATTTTGCACGCAAATTATTGTCTCTTTATCAAAGAGTATTTGATTTAATGGCGAACTTGTAACTTTTAACTGAAAAAAAAGATCAAATAATTTGTTTAATTAATCTAATTTTATAAAAATTTTGAGGTGGACCTCCGCTAATTACCATTCCACCCCTCCGTATTTCTTTTGGAAATTGTTTTGATTAGAATTTCAGATAACTGAACAAATATGGGATATTTGAGACGAGAACGACAGAAACATAATGGGTTGAGAAAGAGTTAAAACGTTTTAATTTTTAATCCTATATTCTGTTGAATGTTCCCGATGCATCTGATGGCACTAGAAATTAATGTTTCTCGAGGGCTATCACTCTTTTCATTCAACAGAAAGTGTGTAAAGACGTGTTATATTAGGGTTATATTTTCGCTGAAAATAAAAAGTTAGATACTCAAATCGGGAAAAAGATTTGATCATAATTCATTAATAGCCGCAATGCGATAGCTGGGGCTCTCATTGGCCCTCGTGGTTTTTTTTATATTTGGTTGTTAAGATGTTCGGTAGACCTTATGACGTCACACTCCAAATCTGCTTTTTTTTATTCGTTCATGCAATTTCTTTCATGCAATTGCGTCATTTACCACTCTTAGTGGAGTGTTTTTTGTTCATTCGCGTGAGTAAGTTTTTGGTCATACGTGACTTAGCTCACTCTTAAAAATGACTTCGTTACTCTGAAAATGAATAAATGACTTTCCTTTAATTTAATTCAAGGACATAAAAAGTCAAGTGAGTGCGTGGCACTCTAACTGAAGTGTATTTAAAGGCAGCTATACAAATCAGCAGTAACGATTCAGCAATACGTTAAACATGTTCTACGATCTACGAAGCAATTTCTGCTATTTTCTGGCAGCCTGCCAGCTATGTTTGTAATTTTTGGCATATATGTCATCAGTGGGGCATAATTTTAATGCGATAAAATTTTATACTACAGTGTCTCGCAAGAGCCGTACTGTTCTATGTTGTAATTGGTTGATTGATTTTGTCACTTGTATAAAATGCAGATTGGTTTCTTTTTGATTCTTTTGGAATTTATTAGTTGCTCTCAAAAGATGTTTGTAGCAATTATGTTACTCCTACGGCAACAGTGTTACTATATCAATAGTGGCGACATAAGAGTGTGATGAACTCGTAGTCTAATCACGACAGCAGTGTGATAATTTTATGCAATTGTTGTAATCGCAACGCGAGTTGATAGAAAACTACCACACGGTTGTTATAGCCCTCTCGAAATTATTCAACTAATTGGGTTCGCCTCGGAGTTTAGCTTCTCGATGGCTATAACAACCGTGTGGTAATATTTGTTGACTGCTTATTGTCATTCTGCTAATATTTGAGTTGCTGTTTTCAGATCTCTGCCTACGAAACCGTGTAAAGTGTGCAAGAAGAAGTTCCATGCCGTGTGTCTCTATACGTGGTTCGAGAAGGGAACTGCCAACTGTCCCTACTGCAGAAGTGTCTTCTGACAGCATCATTACCACTCACACCTATGCTCTCCAACTTTTTATTGAAGAATTAGTTGCTATTTCAGTCGATATATCTTACTGCTGGCTACCTTCTGTTCGGTAGTTAGCCTTGAATTGATTGAATTTAAATTAATGTAACTATTAATAATAACTACAGAAGAATTATTAATTAACAAATTGTACAGCAGATAGTTTTTCAATCTATCGTGTCAAGTTTTAGTTGTTCGCAAACAACCTTTGTTTCGAGTGAAGTACTCATTTTGATATTTTCAATGCAATTTTTGTCCAACCGCTTTCTCTTATTGAGAATTTTAACTCATCGCATCTTCGTGCTCTATGTCGCTCTCACTCGCAATCTTCAAGAGAGTTTCTGCAGTTGCGTTTGAGCATTGATTGCAAGCAATTAGTTCCCCGAAATTCGTCAATATTTTTTAAGCTCCAATGTGCTATCTAATCTTGGCATTTATAGTATCAATGAGACACCAGTTGTCATTTTATCCGCCTACCTGCTTTTTTTCAAACAAATAAAACTTGATAAACCTAAGCCGTTATAACACAATATAATTATCCACACAACTGCAAGGAGTGTACAGGCGGAATCATTAACAGTTGTTCTTTTTTCAAAGATAATTGTTCAAAGTTTCAACGTTTAATCTTAGTTCCCCTAAAATGCTTATATCAATACCCAGTGGTAATTTTCAGACTATGAGATTTTGACTGTTGGCAACATACGACGTATAGTCTTGGCAATCCTTAAAATGGAAAGAAATCAAAATGCAATTTTAAAAACTTTGATTTCATGGGACGAGCTTTACAGATTCAGGTAGCCTATGTGAATAATCTTTCGCTTGTTTCACAAGCGAGCGTCCAACGACTTGAAACTTCAATGAAAAATAAATTATTTTAAATAAAGTTTTTGGTTTTTCATATGCCAACTAAGAAGCATGGAGTGTTTGCTTTTTATAGCTGCGATAGCGAGCTTGCATTGGCTTTCTCCTGGTTTCTTACGACTCGAAGAGACTTATTGGTTTTCTGTTTTTTAAATAAGTGAGCGAGCCAAAAAAAACCTAAGTAATCGTAAGCAAAAATACATTTTTGAAAAACTTGTTTTGGTGAACAAATCGAAAAAGCAGAGAAAAGCGATGAATCTCCTTATACCTGCTATTGAAACAAAAAAATTCTCGACCAGCGGGAAGATCTTTTGTTGATGCGTTTGTTTCGGTCCTTGTGGTTTTAAATTTTTTGCGGTCTGTATTCAAGATTAAAATAATCCGTTAAACTGCGAACTTTTAAAATGGTTACTTATAAATATTTACATAATCCGTTATTTCATGCCGCCTTGATGAACTTTCTTTCGTTGCAGTTTATTGAAATTTTTTTCATTATATAGTATGAGGATTTGCCTTTTACACTAAAAATTATACTCTCCAAATCTTATTTTGGTTGTTAGAATAATCATATTTTGGGAAAGTGCTATACAATTTTTGAGATCCTATGCAAGTTCATGAAGTTATTTGCGTTGATATTTGAATATTTCATGCAGTCATATGTTTATTTGAGCTCACCGGATGGTAACAAAGAGCAGTAATAGTTTATAGCCAGTTTTTACTTATATAGTAGCCCTATAGACTATGTTAGAGCTTACTCTCGACTGTTGTAGAGAACGGTTGCTTGAAGTGTTCAATAGATTCTACTCCGTTTTTGTCAGTTCATGAGCCCAGCAATAGCTCAGGGATTGAAACAGAAAATAATTATCTAAAGTTTTCACGAGGTTCCCGAACTTTTTGAGGGCTTTCTTTTTTTTTCAAAATCATTGTAGTTGGTAGTTAACAGTATTAGAAAGGTTTTAACTGTGAGAAAAATTAACATTTGATTTCATCGTTCCATATAGAACAAAATTAGTTGACGACTAGGTCTGATTTGATGGGTCGATGATAAATAGTTATTGATCAGCCGTTAATTTTCATCCCGCAACCTGGGATTTATTGTTTTAAAACGCCTAAAATTTCATGGCTTTCATTTAATGTTTAGTTCTATGAGTTAATCAAAAACATCTCATCTATCCTGATGCGAATTTCCAATGGGAGTATTGCGTCAAGCATATCGCAGAAGTGAGGAAAGAAGGCAATGAGTTTAACAACAGACTGTATTAAACTCTTAAAATCGTGACGACAAATCGAAAGCTGCGCAGATGACACTGAATGAGTTGGATCAAGTTAGATCAAATTTTTTATCAAGATCTAAGAGTGTATAATTATATGCATTGGCAGAAGGTACTAAATTCTTAAAAGATAATTACGGACAACGAGAATTTGTATGCTTGAGTAGAAAAAAGATCTTGAAAAGCTAATTGTCCAATCTTTAGCTTGCCATAAGTTGATAAAAATTGCAGGCAAAGGGATTAAACCATGAGGAAAACTTGAACAGTACTCAACAATTATTGAGTATGTGACTTCTCAACGGGCACACATACATTGCATGTTTATACATTGCAATCTGAAGTAAATGCCCTAGTTAAACAAAGAGGGCGTGTAACAAGAGTTAAAATGGAGATCGAGAGGATAGCAGAAATGGCGGACAACTATGACATTGCTCTATCAAAACGATTTAATTTATTCTCAACTCATGAAATCATCAAAAGCTCTGGGCGACTTTATGCTAAGATTCGCTAAATGAACTTGCACCTTCTTTAGAAACTTTAGAGTACATAACTAGAGCTCAAGCACTTCAGATAAGCCCCTCAATTTCTTTTCAAGACGAAAGGGGAACATGAAAACAGGAATGTGCAATACCATCCACGGCATTAACTCAAATCACTGCTACTAAATTTCAGGTTGAAACTGTTGATCAGTTGGCACAATCTGAACATTCGGATAATAAAGAAAAAAAGAGAAGAGACCGCTCCAAGGAATGCAGAGAATTCAACTAGTTTATCAAGAAACTGAGAACTAAAAGTTCTCCAACTTATCTCAGAACACAAAGATATTATAAATGTGACCTCGGATACCCTAGAAGCCTATTCCCTGGAATAAGAAAAGATGGACAACTTCTTCGTAGCGAAGTTAGAGAAGAAGATTAGCGCAAAAGACGCTATAACCAGGAAGCATAATGATGTCGAAATTGAACTCAGAAAACTCGAATTGTCTCAGGCCAGGAAAATGAAAGCGCACTGAACGAGAAGACAAATTAAGGACATAATTAGGCCATTTATCAATGAAATTTGCAGAGCATTGGTTTTCGTTTAAGGAAAACGTCTTGATTACCATTTAGACCAATTAAATGATGACGAGAATAGACGTGAAACAAAGTTTTCTTTGAAGTAAGAAGATCGCATTATGTAAAGATTCGGTAAATGTGCACGCGACATGGACAAAAATCACAACAGGTACCAAGCTGCAGCCAACAATTCAATACCAGAAACGGCTATCCCAAAGGAATAGAAATAAAAGAAATTTTGTATGCCAAACAGCGTTAAATGGGCCAGGATCTCAAGGATCCAAAACTGCAGTTTACATCGCAAACTGCCTAAGTCTCTCGACAGCTTGAACAAAGCTCTTCAGCGATTAGGCTGCAAAAATAGGAAATGCCGTCATTTTCTGGAGATCCTTCAGAATAGTCAGAGTGCTGATCTACTTTGTTTCATGCAGCTGTTGACAAAAGTGTAAGGATGACTCACCGGAAAGCTACATTGCAATCTGAAGTAAATGCCCTAGTTAAACAAAGAGGGCGTGTAACAAGAGTTAAAATGGAGATCGAGAGGATAGCAGAAATGACGGACAACTATGACATTGCTCTCTCAAAACGATTTAATTTATTCTCAACTCATGAAATCATCAAAAGCTCTGGGCGACTTCATGCTAAGATTCGCTAAATGAACTTGCACCTTCTTTAGAAACTTTAGAGTACATAACTAGAGCTCAAGCACTTCAGATAAGCCCCTCAATTTCGTTTCAAGACGAAAGGGGAACATGAAAACAGGAAGTTGCAATACCATCCACGGCATTAACTCAAATCACGGCTACTAAATTTCAGATTAAAACTATTGATCAATTGGCACAATCTGAACATTCGGATGATAAAGGAAAAAAGAGAAGAGACCGCTCCAAGGAATGCAGAGAATTCAAATAAAGTTTATCAAGAAACAGAGAACTAAAAGTTCTCCAAATTATCTCAGAACACAAAGATATTATAAATGTGACCTCAGATACCCTAGAAGCCTATTCCCTGGAATAAGAAAATTTTCGACAACTTCTTCGTAGCGAAGTTAGAGAAGAAGATTAGCGCAAAAGGCGCTATAACCAGGAAGCATAATGATGTTGAAATTGAACTCAAAAAACTCGAATTGTCTCAGGCCAGGAAAATGAAAGCGCACTGAACGAGAAGACAAATTAAGGAAATAATTAGGCCATTTATCAATGAAATTTGCAGAGCATTGGTTTTCGTTTAAGGAAAATGTCTTGATTACCATTTAGACCAATTAAATGATGACGAGAATAGACGTGAAACAAAGTTTTCTTTGAAGTAAGAAGATCGCATTATGTAAAGATTCGGTAAATGTGCACGCGACATGGACAAAAATCACAACAGGTACCAAACTGCAGCCAACAATTCAATACCAGAAACGGCCATCCCAAAGGAATAGAAATAAAAGAAATTTTGTATGCCAAACATCTTTAAATGGGCCAGGATCTCAAGGATGCAAAACTGCAGTTTACATCGCAAACTGCCTAAGTCTCTCGACAGCTTGAACAAAGCTCTTCAGCGATTAGGCTGCAAAAATAGGAAATGCCGTCATTTTCTGGAGATCCTGCAGAATAGTCAGAGTGCTGATCTACTTTGTTTCATGCAGCTGTTGACAAAAGTGTAAGGATGACTCACCGTAAAGCTACATTGCAATCTGAAGTAAATGCCCTAGTTAAACAAAGAGGGCGTGTAACAAGAGTTAAAATGGAGATCGAGAGGATAGCAGAAATGACGGACAACTATGACATTGCTCTCTCAAAACGATTTAATTTATTCTCAACTCATGAAATCATCAAAAGCTCTGGGCGACTTCATGCTAAGGTTCGCTAAATGAACTTGCACCTTCTTTAGAAACTTTAGAGTACATAACTAGAGCTCAAGCACTTCAGATAAGCCCCTCAATTTCGTTTCAAGACGAAAGGGGAACATGAAAACAGGAAGTTGCAATACCATCCACGGCATTAACTCAAATCACGGCTACTAAATTTCAGGTTAAAACTGTTGATCAATTGGCACAATCTGAACATTCGGATGATAAAGGAAAAAAGAGAAGAGACCGCTCCAAGGAATGCAGAGAATTCAAATAAAGTTTATCAAGAAACTGAGAACTAAAAGTTCTTCAACTTATCTCAGAACACAAAGATATAAATGTGACCTCAGATACCCTAGAAGCCTATTCCCTGGAATAAGAAAAGATTCGACAACTTCTTCGTAGCGAAGTTAGAGAAGAAGATTAGCGCAAAAGACGCTATAACCAGGAAGCATAATGATGTTGAAATTGAACTCAGAAAACTCGAATTGTCTCAGGCCAGGAAAATGAAAGCGCACTGAACGAGAAGACAAATTAAGGAAATAATTAGGCCATTTATCAATGAAATTTGCAGAGCATTGGTTTTCGTTTAAGGAAAACGTCTTGATTACCATTTAGACCAATTAAATGATGACGAGAATAGACGTGAAACAAAGTTTTCTTTGAAGTAAGAAGATCGCATTATGTAAAGATTCGGTAAATGTGCACGCGACATGGACAAAAATCACAACAGGAAGCAAACTGCAGCCAACAATTCAATACCAGAAACGGCCATCCCAAAGGAATAGAAATAAAAGAAATTTTGTATGCCAAACAGCGTTAAATGGGCCAGGATCTCAAGGATCCAAAACTGCAGTTTACATCGCAAACTGCCTAAGTCTCTCGACAGCTTGAACAAAGCTCTTCAGCGATTAGGCTGCAAAAATAGGAAATGCCGTCATTTTCTGGAGATCCTTCAGAATAGTCAGAGTGCTGATCTACTTTGTTTCATGCAGCTGTTGACAAAAGTGTAAGGATGACTCACCGGAAAGCTACATTGCAATCTGAAGTAAATGCCCTAGTTAAACAAAGAGGGCGTGTAACAAGAGTTAAAATGGAGATCGAGAGGATAGCAGAAATGACGGACAACTATGACATTGCTCTCTCAAAACGATTTAATTTATTCTCAACTCATGAAATCATCAAAAGCTCTGGGCGACTTCATGCTAAGATTCGCTAAATGAACTTGCACCTTCTTTAGAAACTTTAGAGTACATAACTAGAGCTCAAGCACTTCAGATAAGCCCCTCAATTTCGTTTCAAGACGAAAGGGGAACATGAAAACAGGAAGTTGCAATACCATCCACGGCATTAACTCAAATCACGGCTACTAAATTTCAGGTTAAAACTGTTGATCAATTGGCACAATCTGAACATTCGGATGATAAAGGAAAAAAGAGAAGAGACCGCTCCAAGGAATGCAGAGAATTCAAATAAAGTTTATCAAGAAACTGAGAACTAAAAGTTCTCCAACTTATCTCAGAACACAAAGATATTATAAATGTGACCTCAGATACCCTAGAAGCCTATTCCCTGGAATAAGAAAATTTTCGACAACTTCTTCGTAGCGAAGTTAGAGAAGAAGATTAGCGCAAAAGGCGCTATAACCAGGAAGCATAATGATGTTGAAATTGAACTCAAAAAACTCGAATTGTCTCAGGCCAGGAAAATGAAAGCGCACTGAACGAGAAGACAAATTAAGGAAATAATTAGGCCATTTATCAATGAAATTTGCAGAGCATTGGTTTTCGTTTAAGGAAAACGTCTTGATTACCATTTAGACCAATTAAATGATGACGAGAATAGACGTGAAACAAAGTTTTCTTTGAAGTAAGAAGATCGCATTATGTAAAGATTCGGTAAATGTGCACGCGACATGGACAAAAATCACAACAGGAAGCAAACTGCAGCCAACAATTCAATACCAGAAACGGCCATCCCAAAGGAATAGAAATAAAAGAAATTTTGTATGCCAAACAGCGTTAAATGGGCCAGGATCTCAAGGATCCAAAACTGCAGTTTACATCGCAAACTGCCTAAGTCTCTCGACAGCTTGAACAAAGCTCTTCAGCGATTAGGCTGCAAAAATAGGAAATGCCGTCATTTTCTGGAGATCCTTCAGAATAGTCAGAGTGCTGATCTACTTTGTTTCATGCAGCTGTTGACAAAAGTGTAAGGATGACTCACCGGAAAGCTACATTGCAATCTGAAGTAAATGCCCTAGTTAAACAAAGAGGGCGTGTAACAAGAGTTAAAATGGAGATCGAGAGGATAGCAGAAATGACGGACAACTATGACATTGCTCTCTCAAAACGATTTAATTTATTCTCAACTCATGAAATCATCAAAAGCTCTGGGCGACTTCATGCTAAGATTCGCTAAATGAACTTGCACCTTCTTTAGAAACTTTAGAGTACATAACTAGAGCTCAAGCACTTCAGATAAGCCCCTCAATTTCGTTTCAAGACGAAAGGGGAACATGAAAACAGGAAGTTGCAATACCATCCACGGCATTAACTCAAATCACGGCTACTAAATTTCAGGTTAAAACTGTTGATCAATTGGCACAATCTGAACATTCGGATGATAAAGGAAAAAAGAGAAGAGACCGCTCCAAGGAATGCAGAGAATTCAAATAAAGTTTATCAAGAAACTGAGAACTAAAAGTTCTCCAACTTATCTCAGAACACAAAGATATTATAAATGTGACCTCAGATACCCTAGAAGCCTATTCCCTGGAATAAGAAAATTTTCGACAACTTCTTCGTAGCGAAGTTAGAGAAGAAGATTAGCGCAAAAGGCGCTATAACCAGGAAGCATAATGATGTTGAAATTGAACTCAAAAAACTCGAATTGTCTCAGGCCAGGAAAATGAAAGCGCACTGAACGAGAAGACAAATTAAGGAAATAATTAGGCCATTTATCAATGAAATTTGCAGAGCATTGGTTTTCGTTTAAGGAAAACGTCTTGATTACCATTTAGACCAATTAAATGATGACGAGAATAGACGTGAAACAAAGTTTTCTTTGAAGTAAGAAGATCGCATTATGTAAAGATTCGGTAAATGTGCACGCGACATGGACAAAAATCACAACAGGTACCAAACTGCAGCCAACAATTCAATACCAGAAACGGCCATCCCAAAGGAATAGAAATAAAAGAAATTTTGTATGCCAAACATCTTTAAATGGGCCAGGATCTCAAGGATGCAAAACTGCAGTTTACATCGCAAACTGCCTAAGTCTCTCGACAGCTTGAACAAAGCTCTTCAGCGATTAGGCTGCAAAAATAGGAAATGCCGTCATTTTCTGGAGATCCTGCAGAATAGTCAGAGTGCTGATCTACTTTGTTTCATGCAGCTGTTGACAAAAGTGTAAGGATGACTCACCGTAAAGCTACATTGCAATCTGAAGTAAATGCCCTAGTTAAACAAAGAGGGCGTGTAACAAGAGTTAAAATGGAGATCGAGAGGATAGCAGAAATGACGGACAACTATGACATTGCTCTCTCAAAACGATTTAATTTATTCTCAACTCATGAAATCATCAAAAGCTCTGGGCGACTTCATGCTAAGGTTCGCTAAATGAACTTGCACCTTCTTTAGAAACTTTAGAGTACATAACTAGAGCTCAAGCACTTCAGATAAGCCCCTCAATTTCGTTTCAAGACGAAAGGGGAACATGAAAACAGGAAGTTGCAATACCATCCACGGCATTAACTCAAATCACGGCTACTAAATTTCAGGTTAAAACTGTTGATCAATTGGCACAATCTGAACATTCGGATGATAAAGGAAAAAAGAGAAGAGACCGCTCCAAGGAATGCAGAGAATTCAAATAAAGTTTATCAAGAAACTGAGAACTAAAAGTTCTTCAACTTATCTCAGAACACAAAGATATAAATGTGACCTCAGATACCCTAGAAGCCTATTCCCTGGAATAAGAAAAGATTCGACAACTTCTTCGTAGCGAAGTTAGAGAAGAAGATTAGCGCAAAAGACGCTATAACCAGGAAGCATAATGATGTTGAAATTGAACTCAGAAAACTCGAATTGTCTCAGGCCAGGAAAATGAAAGCGCACTGAACGAGAAGACAAATTAAGGTAATTAGGCCATTTATCAATGAAATTTGCAGAGCATTGGTTTTCGTTTAAGGAAAACGTCTTGATTACCATTTAGACCAATTAAATGATGACGAGAATAGACGTGAAACAAAGTTTTCTTTGAAGTAAGAAGATCGCATTATGTAAAGATTCGGTAAATGTGCACGCGACATGGACAAAAATCACAACAGGAAGCAAACTGCAGCCAACAATTCAATACCAGAAACGGCCATCCCAAAGGAATAGAAATAAAAGAAATTTTGTATGCCAAACAGCGTTAAATGGGCCAGGATCTCAAGGATCCAAAACTGCAGTTTACATCGCAAACTGCCTAAGTCTCTCGACAGCTTGAACAAAGCTCTTCAGCGATTAGGCTGCAAAAATAGGAAATGCCGTCATTTTCTGGAGATCCTTCAGAATAGTCAGAGTGTTGATCTACTTTGTTTCATGCAGCTGTTGACAAAAGTGTAAGGATGACTCACCGGAAAGCTTTAGGTGGCAGAAAGTGAAAGCAGCCAATGCTTGAATGGGCAATTCAAGACGAATGTAGCTTGGGACTCACTGGAACTCCATTTTGGCCGTCCGGAGATAATTGTGAACTATCATTTGAAAGATACATACACATCGGTATTAAGCCCCATCATTTAACAATGATGGTCAGGTTTTCTTATCTAGTGCCTAGCTGTGAGCATGTTCTGTAAAATTACGAGTTTCAATGTGATTTTTGTTGACTATAAGTCCTCAACAAGGCTTATAAAAGTGGATTGCTAGAGCGTGTTAAGATACATGTTGCCAACAGCAACACAAAGGTGAAACCGCTTTTCTAGACTATGGATCAACTGTCACGTACATTGATGAACGGACTGATAAGTTTGAGTTTAAACCTGCTGATGAACATTATGTTGGTATCTGGAATTCTTGCACCGACGTGCTAAATAGTCATCAAGTAGAATTATAAATCGGAAATTAGATTCTTTTACGGAAATTATACAGGCTCTAGATCATCAGAATTAGATTTGAACACTCTAGCATTGATCTCAAGTCCTTCTAAGAGAAGTAATTTCATCTCTATTCATTAACCGACCACAAGATTCGATTTGTTGACGTAAAAATGATAACTGGCCAAGAGGTCTACCATTCGACCAGGTTAACTGAGTACGATTGGGGCAAAGAAACGAGGCCTGTGCAGTGAGATCAGCTTTAGGTTGGACCATTGCCAAAGAACGTAGCAAACACAATCAGCGCTACGACACTGTTTTTGCTGGTTAATAAGGTGCTCACGAATTTGGAATGCTATAATATGACAACCTAAGGCTTTTGCCGAATAAGTTTTCATCAATGGTTTATTTAAAAATGGTTTAAAATTGATAAGGACCCAATGTTGAAGAATAGATGCAAGACAATCAAGACATCTTGAAGGTATTTTGTAGAAAATTCCCAACAACTGGAATAGTATAGACGCAAGTGTCCCCTATAGTAGTTGACGCACCATCGAGTGGTAAACTGACACAAGCTTGAAAGGGTGAGAAGGTTCTGCAATGCTGCTGCCAAGTATACTGGAATTTTTCTTGGTGACAAATTAATGCCAGTTGCCTATATTTTGAGAACATCAGAATGCGATAAGTGATTGCAGGAGCTTGATTGCATATTTCTCCAGGTAGCTGTTGCCAAAAACGACTGAAAAGTTCTCCTATTTTCGTGTGACCTAACCGAATTCAGGCAGGTGATGTCTATGAGTAGAGTAGACATGTATTTGGGGCACTAGGATAGCAAAAATCATCACTGAAACGCTTAGAAATTTGTACGCATGAACTTTTACGTAGTCGATTTTATCAAGTCCGTGCTGTCTGAGCAAGAACCTATGAGTTTTTAAGGAACTAACCTGTTGCCTCAAATGCAAATGATTCGAGCTCAAGAAGTTGATTGGCCGGTCAAAACAAACACAATGAAGCAGATCCTGATGGAGCTTCAATCAAATGCACAGCCAAAAAATTGGCTTTGAACCTTTGAACTCTTAAATATTGGGACTGTAATGGAATGTAGAGAGATATTCGCTGAAAGTATTCAGAGGAAAACAAGGTAGTACCAAGCAATGCCACACAAAGATGTACTGTTTTGTGTCTCTGCATCTTTTGATCGACTAAGCCTGTTTGCGCCCTACAAAATGCAAATGAGGATTCTCTTTAAGGCAGTTTGGAAACAAACAGGATAAGAGTGGGATAAACTTTTCTCAGACGAAGATGCTGTAGTCTTTTATGCCTGGTCACAGCAGGAACTGGTCAAAAAATTTTCACAAATGTAGATACTGCGAAATCAACAAGTTATGAGTTAAATGTGCTCTCTGATGCCTCTTTGGAAAGAACGTGCATAGTTGCTTACCTGAGAAATCAGATTGACGCCAAAAATGATGTCATTGAAAACCGTAGAATTGCCCCATGAAGCAACTATAAATTCCTAGAATTGAGCTCGAAGCAACGCTGTACACAGTGCTCTCGCGACAACTTATCAGTTCTGAACATGACATCGAAACTGAACTTTTCTTCCACTTTACAGACTCAAGTAACAGTGCTTAGCTGATTGCATGCCCCAAGTAAGATGCCAACATACACAATAGATGGATGCAGATTCGTGAATGCAAAATTGAGCGCTGCTGCTATTGCCAAACAGTTGGCACGTAAAGGCATTAGAGCTAGTGAACTGAGCGCCTCCAAATGGATAACTCGGCCGGCTTAGCTGAAGTCAAACAACACCAAGTTTTCGAGCCCTGTGAATATGAAACCGAACAAGAATCTGACATCGGCATCCAATCACAACAGTAGCAATTTACTCGATTGGTCATAATACAGCAGTGTTAATCAGTTGGTAAAGTTTAATTGAAAATTGATAACGGTTCAGCAAACCAAAACAGTTAACTCTGGCTGAACAACTCAGATTGCAGAAAGGCGGAAAGTAAAGTTATGCAACTGATTTAGTCAGACGCTGTTCAACCGGAGCAAGTATCCATTCGAAAGAAGCAAACTTAAGCACCAAGCTCAAAACTAAGAATTTAGCGCTATTTGTAGGCAATGACAAAATATGAGCTTAAGGTCTTTTGAATCACTCAGCGTTACCATTCGATCAAAGGTTCAATTATTTTGCCATTTAATCACGAAGCTGTAAAGTTTTTTTGTTGAACTTGAGCATAAAGCGAACATTCACGAAGGGACGGAGTACGTCAGAAGTATGATACAGTAGACGTATTAGATTTTTGGCGTAAGAAATCTGCTTCGAAGAATTAAGCGTGTCTGCCGAAAGTGACACCAGAGATGGCTTCAACCAGAAGTCGCAAATATACCCATTGAACAAATTTGGAGACACATCTATCCGTTTGAAAACCAGGGTTTTTGTTACTTTGGGGCTCTAAAAGTCAAATTTCTCAGTCCGAGCCCGAAAAAGATGTGTATGCTATTTCACCTGTGCTCGGCGGCTAAAAACCAAACTTCGACAGGCCAAACATCTTGATTACTGATAATGGTAGGGGTTTTGTGGGGTCAGCTAAAGGACTATAGCAGCAATTACCGTTATGGAACCAAAAAGTTGAGGCAAAATTACTTCAAAAATAACAGCAATTCAGCCCACCTGCAGCCTCCTTTTGGTGTACGGGAGCGTTTGTCAAATGGTGCAAGCGAGCTAGGTTTGCGATTCTTGACGGCAGGTTGCGAACAGACGAATTCTTAAACACTACTGTTTGTATAGTCAAACAGACATTAAACGCTCGTCCTTTTACTCCCGCGAATGATGATCCAAATGACTTGGAAGCTCTTACTCCCGATCATTTTTCGCATGTGTCGACCGATCAGCCGAAGACCACGTTCAGCCAAAGGCTATGCTGATTTAAACAAAGACTTTCTAAGCGAGCAAAAGATGCCTTCTCTCTGTTCCCTATTTTGGATGCTAGAGGATTATACCAGAAGAAGTGATTACCAAATGGCGCGATTTGTAGACATAAATCCAGGAAAATGTGACGTTGCGCGATTAGTTATTTTAACAACTGCGAAAAGAACTTTAAAACGGTCAGTTCTTCAAATGATGGTTTTCGTGTTGAATTTAAGGTTGTCCATGTTGGAGCTCAAGATTAAAATGGAAGAACTATTAAATTGCAAATATGCGTTAATTTAACTCCCCCATTGAGCGTGGTCTCATTGCATTTTTTATTGAATTTCATTTCCTTATAGTATGAGGATCCACATTTTACACTGAAATGTATTTACTCTCCGAGTTATTTCTTGTTAGAATAATCTTATGATTTCTGGGAAATGTTATTACATTTTTGAGGTCATTTAATTTCAGTTTTTTGAATTGAGGTTTGAATGTTTTATGCAGTAAAATGTTTATTTGAGCTCACGTGATGCTAACAAAGAGCAGTATTACGTTATTTAGCCAATTTATGCTTGAAGCAGCAAATTTTTGTATATATATATATATATATATATATATATATATATATATTTTATATATATATATATATATATATATATTTATATTATATATATATATATATATATATATATACGAAATTCATTGTGGTATATCTTTATTACACTCGATCCGAGCTTACTCTCAAATGCTGTAGAAAACGGTTGCTTGAATTGTTCAATAGTTGCTTGAATTTTTCAGAAAACGGTTGCTTAAACTAACA
This sequence comes from Convolutriloba macropyga, assembly GCF_964194025.1. Lineage (NCBI taxonomy): Eukaryota > Metazoa > Xenacoelomorpha > Acoela > Convolutidae > Convolutriloba > Convolutriloba macropyga. The sequence continues at coordinate 54,566,254 of NC_134468.1, forward strand.
AAAAGTACGTTTTTATTAGTTCTTGAGCCCAGCTTAAGCTCAGTGATTTAAGCGGAAAAATTAACAGTCCAAATTTCATAAAAGTTTTGAGTTTTCAGGCGGTTCCCGCATTTTTTGTAGGCTTTCTTTGTTCGAAAGCATTGTAATTGGTAGTTAACAGTATCAGAAAGGATTCAACTTAGAGAAAGATCAGGTTTTCAATTCAATGTTCAAGATATAACAATTTTAGTGGACGACTAGGTTCTGTGTTAAGTGCCGATAAATAGTAGTTATTGATCATCCATTAGAGTCCAAAAGATTTTTAGACTAAAGAACTTATTTTTAGGTTATTTCACAGCCTTTTGAAATTTGTCGAATTTTGAAGGGAGTTCCCGCTCATTTGAAGGTTTTCCATTCTGAGTATTTTAAGGCAATTTTTGGCCCATTTGTCCATTTTACTGTTTTATTGCATCTTTTGGCAGCTCAATTGAGTTCTAGTGGTTTTTCGTTTTTCGTGGAGCAGTTGTTTGCTATGAAATTCGCCAAAAGTTTATGCGGATTTTTGTTTCAAAATTAGGTGTCTGCATTCTTATAATGGCTTGCCTATTTGGTATGAGCAGTTATATATTCCCTATTACTTCAAACAAAACTTTTTTTGTTTGTTTATTTTTTCTCGGTTTTAGTAGATACTGTTTAGTTGTAGTGTAGTTAAGCAATTTTAGTGGGTTTAAGACAAGACGACTTCAAGTCGTTTCCGGAGTTTGTCCGGCTATGTTTTGAATCGGTGTTTTCCATTTTCACCTTATGTAAGTTCAAATGGCGCACATAAAATCACTAAGCAAGTTAAGGGGGGGTTGAGACAAGACGACTTCAAGTTGTTTCCGGAGTTCGTCCGGCTATGTTTTGAATTGGTTTTTCCCTTTTTCAAATTATGTAAGGTCAAATGCCGCACATAATATTAATTTTAAGGTCAATATAGTAAACAAAACTCGAAAGCTTAGAGAAAATGTAGAATGATTATTATTCGTTGTTTTTGAAGAGCGCAAAGTTTGGTTTTCAAATTTTATACTATGCGAGCCTTTTGAAAGAAGTTTGTTTTATCTCTAATTGTTTCGTTTGATGTGGTCTGGTTTTCTAAATTATTTTTAGCAGTTAGTTGTACGTTTGAAAGAATTTTTTGATATGAGGCAGGTATTAGACTTCTGCTCGCATTTTTCTAGCTGTTATTATTTAGCCGTTTTACACATTCTCTACCAGCTTTTGTGAAGGTGTTAAGTTTTCATGGATTTCTGGTCGTTTATGGCTAATGTTTGCATCTGAGGTGGTTTTGGTGACTTTTTTATATGCTTGATTTTGGTTTTTATTTGCCTTTTGCTACGGAAGTGATCACATTATGTCAGATTTTGCTTTGAGCTTCTGTTTTCCCCAGTCGTTTTTTGTTCCTTTTTGTTTTAGATCTATTCTCTAGCTGTTGTTGCCAGGGGAAGACAAGTAAATCTTAAATAACCGATGATGCTGATATAAATAAAAGTTTTTTTTATTTTTAGATTTTTGCTGTGTGATTAATATCTTTCAAAGGACAAATATCTGACGTCTCATTAGTCCCTAAGTATGTGATTCAACCGAAGTGTTTATGAGAAAATTTCATGGTTATAAGTTCGCCCTACCCATGGTGTGAATTTCGCACCCAGCCCACTCCCCCACCACTACTACTTACCGCGACCACTTCTTCACCTGCTGCTCACCACCCATCATCAATGCTCATCCCACTCCTAAATTAATCTCAAGATAGCATCCCTAAACAACAGCGAGCCACTGAAGTAGACAGCTGCTCGGCGGTCATTAGAGAGCAGTTTGACCGAAGTTTGTTTACTTTGTAATTTAGTGTTTGTCGGGTGTTTTCTAGTTCAGCGTTTGAAAAGGAACAGACATTTGTAGGTTTAGACGAACATTTGACCAGCACACCATATTAGATTGTTGGCTGCAACTTTGTGTTGTTTTGTAATTTTGCCATTTTTGACACCTGTCAATTTCCTGTCACATTTTGTATTACTTTTTTGGTCTTATTATTTCGTTTTTTTTCATGATTTTCTGGTAGTTTTTTTATCAGCTATTATTCTATTCAAATTGTTATCGGAAGAGAGCATTGATTTCTTTTGTCGGCCAATTTTTACTGAAATAATCTAAACAATTTTTGCATTTTTTTAATTGTTGAAAGTTTTTTAGCGTCCTTTCAGTGATCACTTTTCGCTCCGAAATAGTTGACTCGAAATATTGAGAATAAATTCATGTGATTTTGCAGTTTTTTAGTGAATATTGTTGAAAAAGATTTCAGGCATTTGGTTCTTTTCGGTTTTTTATTTGCAATTCTTTTCCATTTGCTCATTCTTGACCGTCACGTAAGGTGCACCTTTTTATAAGACAATTTCACTTCAGCTCGTTTTCTTGATAAAAAATGTTTTTCGTTTGACATTAAAATCTGAATAGAACTAAAACTGCACTCATTGAAATCAAGGTGGTGTAGGCACTCTAACAACAGTTGGATGTCAATAGATAGAATCAACATCTATAGATTATGCTACTATTGAGCGATTGTGCTACTAAAACCGAATTGTTTCGGCTGAGTAACTCATTTTTGTGTCAGAAAATGTTTGTCTGATAAATAATTTCTTATAAATGTTGCAAATTAATTTGGAAATGCATGGTGTTATTTGTCTGGATGATTATCTAAATGATGAAAGTAAATTTTACCTTTGTTGCTTGACATATGGAATTAGTAATTGATCCTGTTTTTATACTGTCGAAAGAAAAGAGTAATTATAAGCAACAATAAAGACGTCTTTTGCTGTAAAAAGTTATAAAATTTAAGTTTAAAATATCTTCAGATTGAATTGTAATTTTGCTAATTGTTATTAGAATTTTACTGGTATTATATTGTCAATTGTGCTATTCTTTGGCGGATGATTTGAGAGGTTTTTTTGTAAGTTTTTTTTGTTTCTGATAGAGACTTGATCGACGAGACTTGTTAGCAGTTTCCCCTCTAAAGTTGAATAGAGGGCGGTACTATCTTTTTTTTACTTTAAGTTCAGGGCAATACTAAAGACCAGGTTTTTGTTCCGACCCACCGTGGTGGGGAAGAGCTGTGTACTCAAACGGACTTTTTGTTCATTCAATTTTGACCGATCGATGAATTCATTGCACAGAGTTGTGAGTGGTATCATTAGAAAGCCCGTCAGCGTAAAATATAGAGTTAAAAATAAAGACTTTTTCGAATTTCGTTTTTTCCCGCGGAGTTGTCGTAGTTTAAAGTTTTGTCAGCATACTGATTTCAGTTGTTCACATTTTCCGCATTTTTATAAAATTTTTATCAATTAAGCTTGATATTGTTAACGAAAATGTTAAGTGTTATAACTTTAAAGATAGAATGAAATTTTGGATTAATTGGATCCGAAACTTGAAAGCAATTCGGCTAAGTCAGTCGTTTTTCCACCAAAAATGCACTTTGATAGCAATCTTTTCAAACTCTCAAAAGTAAGAGAGTTTTATTTTTGCTCACTATGAGTGTTCTGGAACTAAATACGGCCGTTTTTTCCATTTTAACCGGATAATTATTAGAAATTTTCTCTTTTTTTATTTATTGAGTTTTGCCCTCAAATTATGTATATCGTTAAGATTTGGAACAATACCTGTTTTTATAGGACGAGGACCACAATAAAGCTTTTTCGGTCCAATCGTGGGTTCGAATTATTTTTTTTTCGCCTTTTTGTTGCAAATTAATTACCGGATTTCATTTTATTGCTTATTTACCGACATTTTCTTTGACAAATGAGGTCCAATGGTTATGTCATTTCTGAAGTTTTTGATGGCCTGAACAATTTGTTTGCATAAACAGTTGAGTTTTTTCAATTTTGGTTATATTGGGTTTTTTCATTTGTTGTTTGTTTGTAGTCTGAGATTTTGTTAGAAGATTTTGTGTCGCTCATTACAAGTCCAATTGCCGTCCTATGGAGCTAAAAATTAATCTAAATAGTTTTCTTATTTGAAAGATTATTGAATTGGTGTTTTCCATTTTCAGTTTATGAAAGGTCAAATGCCGGACATAAAATCAATTTTAAGGCCAATGTAGTAAACAAAACTCAAAAGCTTAGAGAAATTATTATTCGTTGTTTTTGAACAGCGCAAAATTTGGTGTTCAAGTTGGTTTTTTCATTTGTTGTTTGTTTGTAGTCTGAGATTTTGTGTCGCTGATTACAAGTCCAATTGCCGTCCTATGGAGCTAAAAATTAATCAATTTAGTTTTAATTGAAAGATTATTGAATCGGTGTTTTTCGTTTTCAATTTATGTAAGGTCAAATGCCTCACATAAAATCAATTTTATGGTCAATATAGTAAACAAAACTCAAAATCTTAGAGATATTGTAGAGTCATTATTGTTCGTTGTTTTTAAGGGGCGGAAAGTTTGGTTTTAAAAATTTTCTACTATGCGAGCCTTTTGAGAGCAGTTTTTTGTTTTATCTCTAATTATTTCGTTTGATGTGGTCTCGTTTTCTAAGTTTTATTAGTAGGCAGTTGTACGTCTGAAAGAATTTTTTGTGAGATGAGGCAGGTATTAGACTTCTGCTCGCATTTTTCCGCTAAACCTTTCAAAAGTCGGCTGTTTTTCCATCAAAAATGCATTTTTTTTGCAAATGTTTTGTAAATTAACCAGAACTGCTGACTAAAAACTGCTCACACGATCTTAGACTCCCAAAAGGTTTGTTTGTTTTTGGTCACTATGAGTGTTCTGGAACTAAATTTTGTTTTTTTTTTTCAATTTAACCGGATAACTATCAAGAATTTCTCATTGTTTTTGAAATATTGAGCATTGCCTCGAAATTGTATTTCGTTAAAATTTGGAAAAATTACCTGTTTTTATAGGACGAGGACAATAATAAAGCTAGTTTGGTCCAATCGTGGGTCCGAAATGTTATTTTTCGCCTTTTTGTTGCAACTTAATTACCGGAATGATTTCGTTTTATTGCTTATTTACGGAGAATTTTGTTTTGACAAATGAGGTCCAATGGTTATTTCATTTCTGCAGTTTTTATGGCCTGAACAATTTGTTTGAATAAAAATTGGGTTTTTTCAATTTTGGTAATATTGGGTTTTTTCATTTGTTGTTTGTTTGTAGTCTGAGATTTTGTTAGAAGATTTTGTGTCACTCATTACAAGTCCAATTGCCGTCCTATGGAGCTAAAAATTAATCTAAATAGTTTTCTTATTTGAAAGATTATTGAATTGGTGTTTTCCATTTTCAGTTTATGAAAGGTCAAATGCCGGACATAAAATCAATTTTAAGGCCAATGTAGTAAACAAAACTCAAAAGCTTAGAGTAATTGTAGAGTTAGTATTATTCGTTGTTTTTGAACAGCGCAAAATTTGGTGTTCAAGTTGGTTTTTTTGTTGTTTGTTTGTAGTCTGAGATTTTGTGTCGCTGATTACAAGTCCAATTGCTGTCCTATGGAGCTAAAAATTAATCAATTTAGTTTTAATTGAAAGATTATTGAATCGGTGTTTTTCGTTTTCAATTTATGTAAGGTCAAATGCCTCACATAAAATCAATTTTATGGTCAATATAGTAAACAAAACTCAAAATCTTAGAGATATTGTAGAGTCATTATTGTTCGTTGTTTTTAAGGCGCGGAAAGTTTGGTTTTAAAAATTTTCTACTATGCGAGCCTTTTGAGAGCAGTTTTTTGTTTTATCTCTAATTATTTCGTTTGATGTGGTCTTGTTTTCTAAGTTATATTAGTAAATAGTTGTACGTTTGAAAGAATTTTTTGTGAGATGAGGCAGGTATTAGACTTCTGCTCGCATTTTTCCGCTAAACCTTTCAAAAGTCGGCTGTTTTTCCATCAAAAATGCATTTTTTTTGCAAATGTTTTGTAAATTAACCAGAACTGCTGACTAAAAACTGCTCACACGATCTTAGACTCCCAAAAGGTTTGTTTGTTTTTGGTCACTATGAGTGTTCTGGAACTAAATTTTGTTTTTTATTTCAATTTAACCGGATAACTATCAAGAATTTCTCATTGTTTTTGAAATATTTGAGCATTGCCTCGAAATTGTATTTCGTTAAAATTTGGAAAAATTACCTGTTTTTATAGGACGAGGACAATAATAAAGCTAGTTTGGTCCAATCGTGGGTCCGAAATGTTATTTTTCGCCTTTTTGTTGCAACTTAATTACCGGAATGATTTCGTTTTATTGCTTATTTACGGACAATTTTGTTTTGACAAATGAGGTCCAATGGCTATGTCATTTCTGCAGTTTTTATGGCCTGAACAAATTGTTTGAATAAAAATTGGGTTTTTTCAATTTTGGTAATATTGGGTTTTTTCATTTGTTGTTTATTTGTAGTCTTAAGATTTTGTGTCGCTGATTACAAGTCCAATTGCTGTCCTAGGGAGCTAAAAATTAATCTAATTAGTTTTCTTAATAGAAAGATTGTTGAATTGGTGTTTTCCATTTTCAGTTTATGAAAGGTCAAATGCCGGACATAAAATCAATTATAAGGCCAATATAGTAAACAAAACTCAAAAGCTTAGAGAAATTGTAGAGTAATTTTTATTCGTTGTTTTTGAACAGCGCAAAATTTGGTGTTCAAGTTGTCTACTATGCTAGTCTTTTGAAAGCAGTTTTTTGTTCTATCTCTATTTTATTTCGTTTGATGTTGTTTTCTGAAATATATTAGCAGCTAGTTGTACTTTTGAAAGAATTTTTGGTGATTTGAGTCAGGTACTTAGACTTCTGTTTGCATTTTTCTAGCTATTAATGTTTAGCCATTTTACACGCTTTTTAGCCAGCTTTTGTGAAGGTGTCCACAGTTTTTATGGAGTTCTGGTCGTTTCTGAGGTTGTTTTGGTGACTTTTTACTTGCTTTATTTTGGGGGCTTTTTTGCCTTTGCTACTGAAAAGTGGTTAAATTTGTCAGATTTTCTTTTTCCGGAGGCTTTTGAGCTTTTGTTTTCCTAGTCGTTTTTTTCCGTTTTACATTGAGACCTATTTTTTGCTGTTGTTGCCAGGGGAAGACAGCTGAATTTTAAATAACCAATGATGCTGATATATATGAAACGATTTTTTTTATTTAGGTTTTTGCTGTGTAATTAATATCTTTCAAAAGATATTAATATCTTGAGCCTTACGTCGCCTTAGTGTCTTAAGTATTAGATCCAAGAGAACTGTTTATGAGACAGTTCCCTAAACGAAAGCCATGGGCATCCCTAAACAAAAGCTAGCCACTGATGTAGACAGCCGCTCGGCGGTCATTCGAGAGCAGTTTGACCGAAGTTTGTTTGCATCGTTGTTATGTAGTGTGTTTGTCGGGTGTTTTGTAGCTCAGCGTGTTAAAAGGAACATACATTTGTAGCTTTAGAGAATATTCGACCAGCACGCCCATATTAGACTGTTAGCTGCAATTTTGTGTCCTTTCAGTGATCACTTTTCGCTCAGAAATAGTTGACTCGAAATATTGAGAATAAATTCTTGTGATTTTGCAGTTTTTTTAGTGAATATTTTAAAAAAATTTTAAAGATTTCCGGCATTTGGTTCTTTTCGGTTCTTTTTATTTGCTAATTCTTTTTCCATTTGCTCATTCTTGACCGTCACGTAAGGTGCACCTTTTTATAAGACAATTTCACTTAAGCTCGTGTTCTTGATAAAAAAATGTTTTTCGTTTGACATTAATATCTGAATAGAACTAAAACTGGACTCATTGAAATCAAGGTGCAGTAGGCACTCTAATAATAGTTGGTTGTCAATAGATAGAATCAACAACTTTAGATTGAGGAGTGCAGCTGCTACAATATCATATTTTGTTATTTTTTTTTGAATTTGGTTGTAAAAAGAAGAACATCAGTTGAACTGTTGTGCTACTAAAACCGAATTGTTTCGGCTGAGTAACTCATTTTTGTGTCAGAAAATGTTTATCTGATAAATAATTTCTTATAAATGTTGCAAATTAATTTGGAAATGCATGGTGTTATTTCTCTGGATGATTATCTAAATGATGAAAGTAAATTTTACCTTTGTTGCTTGACAAATGGAATTAGCAATTGATCCTGTCCTTATACTCTCGAAAGAAAAGAGTAATATGTTACAAAAAAGACGTCTTTTCCAGTCAAAAACTTTAAAATTAGATTTTAATTTCACTTTAAATTTTAATTTTGCTAATTGTTAATAGAATTTTTCTGGTATTGTATTGTCCATTGTGCTATTTTTTGGCGGACTATCTGAGTAATTGGAGAGTTTTTTTGTTTCTGATGGAGACTTGATCGACGAGACTTGTGAGCAGTTTGCCTCTAAAAGTTGAATAGAAGGCGCTACTATCTTTTTTTTTGTCGAATTCAGGGCAATACTAAAGACCAGGTTTTTGTTCCGATCCACCGTGGTGGGGAAGAGCTGTGTACTCAAATGGACTTTTTGTTCATTCAATTTTGACCGATCAATGAATTCATCGCACAGAGTTGTGAGTGGTATCATTAGAAATCCCGTCAGCGTAGAATATAGAATTAAAAAGAATTTTTCGAATTTCGGTTTTCGCGGAGTTGTCGTGGTTAAAGTTTTGTCAGCTTTTGATTGATTTCATTTTTCTTATTTTCCGCTTTTTTATCAATTTTTTGTCAATTAAGCTTCTAGTTGTTAACGAAAATGTTAAGTGTTATGACTTAAAGGACAGACAGAATAAAATTTCAGAATAATTGAATTCGAAACTTGATAGCAATTCGGCTAATTTTCTAAAAAGTCAGCAGTTCTTCCACCAAAAGTGCACTTTTATAGCTTTTTTTTGTAAATTGGGCGAAAATTCAGGCTTATAACAGCTCACGCAATCTTTTTAAACTCCCAAAAGGGTTAGTTTTACTTTTGCTCACTATGAGTGTTCTGGAACTAAATACGGCCGTTTTTCAATTTAACCGGATAAATATCAGCAATTTTCATTATTTTTGATATATTGAGTTTTTGCTTCACAATTATGTATTTCGTTATTATTTGCAACAATTACCTGTTTTTATAGGACGAGGACAATAATAAAGCTAGTTTGGTCGAATCGTGGGTTCGAATTGTTTTTTTTTTTGCTTTTTTGTTGCAAGTTAGTTACGGGAATGATTTCATTTTATTGATGTATTTTTTGACAAATGAAGCCCAATGGTTATATGTCATATCTGCATTTAGAAGATCTATGTTTTTATGGCCTCAACAGTTTGTTCGCGTAAAAAATAGTTTTCAATTTTTTGTAAATTTGCGTTTTTTCATTTGTTGTTATTTCGTAGTCTTAGGATTTTGTGTCGCTGATGAAAAGTCCAATTGCCGTCCTATGGAGCTAAAATTTTATCTATTTGTTAATAGTTTTCTTAATTAAGTTTTCTTAATTGAGAGATTATTGTCTATGTCTTCCTTAAAAATTTATTTGCTAAACGAAAAATAGTGGGGTTTTGCCATATTTCTATCATGTTTGTCAACGTTTGGCTCAGTTCCCGCGGTGAGATCATCATATTATTCCAGCGAATACGCATTTAATCGTCACAGCCTTTTACGTTTTCAGAACTGGTTTTTTGGCTGTGAGACTATGGGTTTTCATATGTTTTTTTTATTTTTGTAAATTTTTCTTTTTTTATACATTTCTCTTTATTGTCTCCGCAAATTTTAACGTTAATGAAAGAGCACATATCATAACAATGGAGTTGACGAAATACACGTTTGAACATATCAGGGGTTTCAGATATTTTCAGACAAAAAATGACATTGTGTTTAAATTTTTTCTTTATTCTGCCAACTTATATTTTATATTCAACTATGGCAGTTTGCATTTTTTTTGGTGAACTGAAATTTAAAATTTTTTATATACCTGTTTCCTGCGTAAAATAATGGTTTTCTGGCTTTGATTTTAAGAGCTTTCATCCGAAATTTTGCGATTTTTGTCCTTATTTGAGTTTAATTGGGACCCATTTCTTAATGCTATCTCGTAGTTTTTTACTGCTCGATCGTCATTGAGCAGCATAAACTTTCTGGATGATTGTAATCCACTGCTAGGCATGAGCTATTCCTCGCTAATACCGATTTTTCTAGCTTTTCTTCTTTTTATCTTGTTCCAACCCCGCTTTAGTGGGGTAGGAACTATGTGCTCAACTGGGTCTATTTTTTAATTCAATCAATTTTCACCGATCGATTTTTATCTTTTAGTGTTATGAGTGGTATAATCAGAAAGCTTGTCAGGCGTAGAATTTCAAATTGCAAAGAGTTTTTGGATTGCCGAGGAGTAACCAAGGTTTAAAATCTTCGATTTAGCCTCACTTCCGTAGTTTTGTTTTTTTCGTAATTTTTGCTGAAATTTTGAATTTTGGCGAAAAGATGATGAAAATGTTAGCAATAGCCTCATTGGTTTTACGTTTAAAGATCATAGATCATAGAGTTGCTGATTTGTCTTAAACTTCAATTTTGGATAAGTTTTTGACAATCCAGCATTTCTTCACGAAAAGTGGTACCAAAAATACGTAATATATCGAAATTTGTACAAACTGACCGGTAGCGTATACATAAAGACCCAACCTTTCGTTACTCAGGTAACTGCCATTTTTTATTGAAAGGGAAATAAGAAAGTGTTTTGGAACTGAAACTTAACCGGTCCTTCGTTAATTTTAATCGATGTTTATCAAAAATGCAGCCTTTGATTTTGACATTAGGACTTCTGTTCGCAAAAAAAAATTAGAACGCAATGATCTGTAACTGACATTTTTGGCTGGTCGTAGTCTCATTGTGGATTTTTGCAATGAAAAAAGATTCAGATTGTATTTTGGGTCCGCCTTTTTAAAACACTTTGAATTTTTTCAGTGCAATTACAGACAAATCTGTTCTACTGTAGGGGTTCAATTAATGAGAGGTTACGTTGATGTTGAAATGAGGCAAAGTGAATAATTATTGAGTAAAATTCTCGTAAATTTGAGTAAAGTTTTCGTAAATTATAATGAATTCTTTAGTTTTGCCACATTTGATGTTTTTTCTAGTCTTGTGACAGTCTAATTAATAAAAGCTAAATTCAGTACCTAAGGAGATCTTAAAGAAACTATCAAATGCTTTCATCTGATAAGCAATGATTTTTTGCTAATAAGGCTCAATAAGTATCCAAACTTCGTCAAATTTTCTGTCAAATTATCTATTTCGGTAACATTCGGGATAGTTTATCGTTTAATTGGAGGACAGTTTGCAATATCAAGGCCCAGTTTTGGTGTAATTTTGGGGTGCTGTCCTTTTAATGACTTTGAATTTTTTGTTGTTTTTCGTGTTCATTATAGACCGGAATAATGTCAAATCAACGCTTAATTATAAACAGATCAATTGTACGTGTAAATGGTCGCAAAAACTATTAAGTCAAATTCTAATGGGTCTTTGGCTTTACACGGCTTAAGTAAAATGTTTCCTGAAATTTTGAATTCTGCTTGTTTTTGTTATTATTTTGCAGAGTTTTGATTTAGTCACATTAACGAAATGACCAATTGACTTCCTAAGCAGTAGAAAGTCAATCTATTTATTTTTTTTTAGTTGAAGTCTTTTGTTTGATTTTACGAAATGTTGTTTCCAAATAAATTAACGGTTTGAGATTTGCCAGTTCTACTCTTATCTCTGTCATCTTAGCGTAGTCTCAGCAAAAAGGGAGTTCACATTCTCTTTCAAGTGATTTCGGATGTAGTGTCCATTGCTGTTTTATTGAGTAAATAATTGTTTTTTTTGGGGGGGGGGGTCATACTACAAATTTACACAACTTTTTTTGGCTATTTTCCAATTTTGGGGTTTTTTTTGCCGTTTTGTTCGATTCTCAAATCAATGACACGTCTGTTAGAAGTCTAATATCACATTATTGGCCCTGAAAGAAGCCCAATTGATTCTATTATATTTAGCTAAAATATGATTTTGTAAGCTTCAAAACCGTTTTCTCGCAAATTTTAATTGAGTTCTTGAGTTTCGTCTGTATTTGTTTTTTAGTCTTGTGACATTCTGGATGATGCCAGATCTCGCTGTTTTAGTACAGAGCTATGAATTGGGCCATTTAAATCTTTCAGTTTATTGCTAATGGTTTTCTCGACTTTGAATTTAATTGTTCTCAAAGATTTTAAACGTTCTTCTTAACTTTGCCCTTTGTATTTTTACTACTTATTAGATATTTTCCCATATAATTTCTGGTCGAATTCTAGTCAATTTGATGCATTTAGTTTGATCTGATGCTATTTTGACTTTTCTAAGTTTTTTAAATCAAGGTAGCCATTGAGTTTTGGTCGTAATTAATGCTTGTTGTTTTTATCTTTTCTTTGGTTCGTCTTTGTTAGATTGTTGGGTATGAAAACTTATTTATGTGAGCGTGGAAAAACTTTTGTATATTTACGTATACACACAGTTTATTTACGTTCATGTTTCATTTAATTTAGGTTAGAAATCCTGATTTTCTATTTTTTGTTCACATATTAGTTCGAATCTTCCTTTAGTTCTCAAGTCATTTAGTTCGAGTACGTTGTACTTCTAAAGGAAGAAAAAATTTTCAGTCTAACGTTATATTTGATGTTTTATTTGAGCACTGTCAGAGAGATTTCTAATAGAGCTCTATTGTTAATTGCTCTCGATCGAAGTTTGATGCTACTATCATTGTAAACGTGTGTGTGTCTTTATACATAATTTTCGCTTGGCCGTTTTGCTCTAGAACGTTCTTTCAATTTCAGTTCTCTTAGGTATTTTTTCACTGTTGACTACATGATTTTCGCTTGACGTATAACGCTCTCATTCAGAAATCGGATTTGTTTTCACCCATAAAATTTATCTATGCTACAACCCCTCTGAATTAAATTGACCTGCCTTTTGTTCGAGAGCTATTTGTCCGGCGGTAGTCGATTTATGTTTAACTGCTCTCAAACTGAGTTTATAGCAATTATGTTATTCCTGCTGGTAGTTTTTGTGCGAATTCTACCGATTGCTTGTCTGATACTTTTTTTTCTTCTGTACATATAACTTTTCTTCCGCAAAAACAGGTTTAACAGGTAAAGCCCCGGGGGCATTCAGTTGCTGAGGAGTTCTCTTAGAGCCTTACACGCTACTAGTCTCTAAGTATGCGACTCTCAGAATCTGTTGAGGAGGCTATAAATTCATGATGTGAACTAGTCGTTTGAGATCAATTCGCCCGACGTTAGAGCGTTGTTTTTTTTTTGTAAGAGATAGTTATTGCGGACCTGCTTTTTAGGATAAATGAAACATTTGATAAGAATAGTAAATTATCGCGTGTCCTTCGTCCCGAGACTATTAAATCAACATCGGGCGTCTTGTTTCGGTCTTATGAGGTGCGCCCGGCGACTTTCTTCCGAATCAGCTGAAACGAAGGCAGTTCCAGATGAATTTGAAGCCTTGTTTGCAAGCAACCTAGAGCGAAATGTCGATGAGACGAAAGACTCGAGCACGATATCAGCAAGTTATGATAGAAAGAGCTACAACGTAGAACAACCTGTATACCAATCGAGTTCCGATTTGCCATCCGATTGTTTTGCTCGAGATTATTCCATTGAAAAACATTTTGAATTTGAATTGCAAAATATACTTCATAAATTCTACACAGTACCTGAGGAGAATTTTGTTGACATGTTTCATAAAGGACAATTAATGCCTGCATTCAAAGCTATTGATGCCAAAACTTTCAACAAAATGTGTTTGATGATTAGGAAACCGTCTTTAGAAGCAATTCACTACATAAGTCAAGCTGACCTGCAAAAGCCGCCCCTAAAAATTTTGTTTTACGGGAAAATTGGGAGTGGAAAATCCTCATGTTTGCTTCATCTGCAACATTTTCTTTGTTCGCAAAACTACCTCGTGATTCCGATTGTCCACCTTAGAAGTACATTTCATGCCTGGCAAGAAGTTCTATTTGAAGCCGACGAGGATGGAAACGTCCCAGTCAATGCTAAAGCTCAGCAACCCGTCAAAGCCGCAGAATGGATCTCAAAACTTCTGGGAATCAAAGCTTCCAGAGACTACCTAAGCCAGCTGACGACCGATAAAGAGTACGTATGGGGCGTCGATGAAGTCAGCGAAGAGGGCTCTACTTTACTTTCATTATGCAAATTTGCCTTAGAGCGCCCTAGGCGTGCATCTGTAATTGCAAGTGTGCTGATGGAAGAAATTAAGAGATACGCCAACTTGGGAACCGTCAAAGTGGCTGTCGTTCTGGACGAAGCTGAGAGACTTTTCAAGGGAACAGAAATTATGGACCCCAGAGCGTACAGTGGTCCTACGAACAAGCGAGATACTGTAAGAGTTGGAAGTCGTAAGTTACAAGCGGATGAGTTAGAACTTGCGTGTGCCTTTAAGAAGTTATTGAATCCTGATTGGAAGAACTCTATAGTTGTCGGAAGTGTTCGAGCCCCTGAGTTGTACCCTGAACAAGTTACACCGAGAGCTATTTTAGGAGTGGATGCGTTCAATCGCTTGATGCCTTTCGTTCCTATAGAAGTGCCACTTTACAACAAAACGGAATTTTTAAATCAGTTGGCTTTTTTCAGGGACCAAAAATGGCTGCAGACTGAAAATATACAAATGAAGGAACAGATTGACCAGTTAGCTTTTCTTTCAAATAGACACCCGACAAGATTGTATGAAATTTGTAGCTTGCTTTAAAAAGTTCGAAAGTTCAAAAAATTGAATTCTTTTGGATTGTTTTATCGTGTAACGTAGAACAAGACGGCTTGCGCGAGACGGCGTAGCACAGAATACTACATCATGCGTCAAGTCTGTCGAAAACTTTTTTTCTGACTCGAAAATGTGTTGACTGTAAATTTTACGAAGCTCAAAATGCAGTTTTTTTCCGAAGCAACCCATTTTAAATGACCCTTGAAAGAACCACTTCAATATATTTGATGTCAAAGAAAGCCACGTAAAATTTTAAGTGATAGATAATAGCTTGAATGTATAAATAATTACATTAAAATTAGGTATTTTTAGTTTTCCAAAAAGATTTCCTGATTTGATATTTTTAATAGAAGAAAAAGACTAGTGAATTCATCACGTTTTCAGTTAAATGAAAAAAAAAACGGTGAACTGGAAAGCAGTTGAGACCTTAAATTAGAATTTTACCGGAAGCGTCAGGAACAATGAACAGAAAATAGAATGGAAAAGAGTTCTTTGACTCGAAATTATATATGCTCTGTTGTTCTGGTTTCAAGTATCCCATTTTTGTGAGAGAAATCACTAATTTTTTTTTTTAAGAAAGTTAAAGTCAAAAAAAGCAATAACTGTAAAATTAAATGATTACATTGATTCTGGAAATCGATTAGACTTGTAATTAATGATATTGAGTGATCAGGCAAAAATCAAGTCAAAACAAAAAAGGCAAAACTCAAAAATCAGTAAATTTTGTGACAATACATGGAAACAGTTTCATAAAAACCAGGCAGCTATTGAATGTAGACATTAAATAAGCTAACTAGTAATTTAGCGCAAAGTCAATAAAATTGTTATTACTGGGAGCAATATTACGAAAAAAGAGCAACATATACACAAATTCACCAATAATTTTTGTAAATTTGAACTGTCAGTCATACAAATCATCAGCTATATTACCAGACGGTTTCCTTGGATCCATCAACGCTTCATTAGCGACAGATGAGAATTTTTATTAATGAGATTTATTGATGAAACAAAACTCAAATTAAATACGGACGACTCAAAAGTTTTAATAAAAAAAGAGTCAAAATTCAATGATTTGCTCTGAGTTGGCTCAATTAATTTGATTTATGCCTCATTTGCACTTGATGAGACCTCTAAATATTAATATTAACACAAGAGAATTTATGCCAACGAATAGTGTCAAAGTCGTGAAAAATAGCGAAAATGCTCTCCAACACCAATCACGCCCAACATGAGAAGTAGTTTGAAAAAGTAAAGCTTCAAAGCTACTCCCCTTTTTCCCTCTTTATTAATCACGCTGGATTGATGAAGCGAGAAAATTTGACTTCTCAATGGCATGAAAAAGTCAAAAAATTGTGATCCGATCTTAAAAATGGACAGCGGAACAATATGATAAATCCTTTGGATCGTAAAGACGGAGAGCGCCTAATTAGTGGCCGCTGAGAGGTTGACGGTAACTATTACTAATTCAAAATAATTTGTTTTAACAATATTATTACAACTGATATAATTTAATACCTCATTTCATACCCCAATCTTTTCCTTTTCTTTTTGTTCCGACCCCCACTTTAGTGGGGAGGGAGGAACTATATACTCAACTGGGTTTTTTTTGTTCAGTCAAATTTGGCCGATCGATATATTCATCGTAGAGAGTTGAGACTGGTATCATCAGAAAGCTCGTCCAGCGTAGAATATGGAATTAAAAAGATTTTTTTAATTTTCGTTTTTTACAGGGAGTCATCGAGGTTTAAATTTTGTGAACATTCGACTGTTTTTGTTCACATTTTCAGTAATTTTTGCTAAAAGTTGGCACAATTTTGCTAATACAATTCAAAATAAGTTAACATTGTTAACGGCAAAGTGTTGTTGTTACCGTTAGAGATGGAAGAGCGTTGCTGAATTGTTTGATTGAAGTTTTTTTGGCTAAAATTTTTCATAAAATTTTCAAAATTCAAACTTTTTTCATCAAAAATGGCACAAAATTTGCTTTTTTGGTCCACTTTGTTAAAGTTTGCCGGACTTAGTGACCTAGAAACCTTAAAACAGACTCCCTAATCTCAGAAAGAGCACTAGTTGCAGCTAGGCGCCGTATGAAAGTCTTCTGGAAATGAAACTTTGGCGTTTTTTGCAGATTTAACTCGATAATTATTTCAAATGCATCGTTGTTTTTTAATATTTGAAGAATTCCACTCAACAATTGGTCTAATTCGCAAAAACTTGGAACACTTGGTCGGTTTGCTGGGCGCGCGACAAAATCAGGGAGAGGTTCGATATTATCATGTATTCTTAGAATCAGAGACTTTTTGGTTTTTTTTGATGCTGCTTTTTCAAAATATTTTGCTATTGTTTCTTTAATGTTAATTACTGACAATATTTTTTATTCACGGCTCCATTAATGACAGCTCCAATTTACGAAAATGTGAGGCCGAGTGTAGATACACTTTGATTTCAGAGACCTAAAGGGTTTTTATGGCTTTGAGGAAGAGTTATAGTAAAATTTAACTGAATTGTTATCTTTTGCCTTTAATTGTTATTCTTTTGGCAGTCTGATTTTTAAGTTTAACAATTCAAAGATCTAAATTGTTTCTCAAGAGGTGCAAGTGAACTTTTTGTATTCATTCGGTTGTTACCTAATGTCTCTTGTGTTATTGATTGTATTTGTATTACGGAAATTTCTCTGATTTTTTGAACTTGTCAATTTTTTGTATTATTTTAGTCAACATTTTGCTTATTCTTAGTAGTACAGGTCAATTTTTCCTCCCTGTAGAATACAAATTAATTTTGTGGCCGATTGTTTGAACAGAAGGTTTTCTTGCTTTTGGTACTACGAGTTTTCATACAAAATTTTCTGTTTGTTGTGCATAATTGCCCATTTTTGCTGTTTTGTTTCTTTTGTAAATTGTCACATTATTTGACAATCTAACAGAAAAAAACTTTTGAAACTGAACATATATTGTGTTTTCATAACATATGATTTGAAGGGCTGCGACACCGTTTTCTCGCAGAAATTTCTAGAGTTTTTATTTTTGCCTTTTATTGTTAATTTTTGTTGTCATATGCCAAATATTGTGTAATTAAAGGTCTCAGTGGTCAACTATAGATAAACAAATGAACTTAGTAGCTGATATCGGTAAATAGCTTATGGTTGTTTTGACTTTCGAATTAAATTTCTAAAAAAAAGATAGTATTCTTCAACTTATCCCTTTTTTTTCTGGTTTGCGTTTTTTTTCGTATTTTGCTATGTATCATTTTCATAAATTGGCCTCATTTTTTAGAGCTTTTTAAAATGTTTTGTTCAATCAAACAATAATTTTTCTGTTGTCTAAACGTTTGAAATGATGATAAATACGCAAATAAATATATTTTATTCTCGCGGTTA
Organism: Convolutriloba macropyga; assembly: GCF_964194025.1. Lineage (NCBI taxonomy): Eukaryota > Metazoa > Xenacoelomorpha > Acoela > Convolutidae > Convolutriloba > Convolutriloba macropyga. The sequence continues at coordinate 54,584,303 of NC_134468.1, forward strand.
TTATCCTATAAATTTAATGGCTTCAAAACTGTGGTTTTGTAAAATTGTTTGTGAAAGAAATTAGTTCAGCTTGTATTTAAAGTTATTTTATAGTCTTATGATTTAGTCTCACTAAAAACAGTCGCAATTAGTTTTCCGAGTATTTGCAAGACAAACTGTCTACTCTTTTCGTCGAAAACTTTTGTTGGCTTTGAATTTTGAAAATAGTTGTTTTTAATGAAAAAAAAAAAGAGATTTTGAAGATCTGCCAATTTTTATTTCTGTTAAATTGTAGCTAAGCATCACTATATTCAATTCACATTATTTATCTATTGAAATACAGTTTGCTGTTCATAACGGTTTTATTTTCCTCAAATGGTCTTTCTTCTTGGAACAACCAGTTCTCATAAAACCAATTTTCGTGATTTTTGCATATTTGCCCCTTTTTTTGTAGGTTTGTGTTTTCTTTTCACAGTATCACAAAAATGGGCGTCATTTGATTTACAAATGTTGTCACCTGCAAAAAGCAAACTATGATTTTTATTGTTTTGAGTGATCAGCTTAATATTTAATTGATTGGGGGGACATCGTTTTCGTGCAAATTTTTTGTGCAAATTTTTCGTTTTTGCCTTGTTTGTCGTTCTTTTTGTAGTCGCATGACATATTCTGGATAATGAAAGGCCTCAGTCGCTCTCTACATAGGTATAAAAGACTCTCTCAATGATTTAATTTGATGCCTATTGTTTTAATCAGTTCGATTATAATTCTTTTTTTAAAAAAGCAATGTTTTAATAAACGCATTGAGGAAAAGTACCTTATTTTGTTCCAAAAAGTACCGGTTAATCTTCTTAGTATACATTTTATTTGATGCCATTTTGATTTGATTATTAGTGTTTTTCAAAAAATGGACAAGGAGTTTTGGTCGTAATTAATATTTGTAACTAATTGATTTTTATTGCTGTCTTTTCTGGTAGTCATATTATGGTAGCCACAGGTCTCATAGGCCCTCTAGAGTAGATTGTTTTATTCTTGTTAATAGTTTGTTGAACGATATGTTGGTATGTCAATTTTTTTTATCTCATTTGGTAGACAATTAAGTGAAAAATGTAGATGTGCGGGGTCGGAAATTAATATGCGAACGCACATTACCGAGCCTCCTTGTTCCCTTTCTGCTTTCAATTTTTAGAAGCTCCCCTTTTTCAACAGGCGATACAATTTTGTAGTTTTTTAAACAAATCAAAACAAACCTCTAAGGGCTCAAAAATGGTGTTTCTATTTCCGCTACTATGCGTAAACAAAAAGTGAAAAAGTGGCTGAAGAAAAAGCCGGCCTCGCATATATATTTCACCATTTTGAAAAACTGCTGGAACAATAAGCGAGAAGTAGAAAGGCAAATGGTATTGAGTTTTGGTAATCTTATAGTCCCTTTATTTCAATCTAATATTCTAAGTGCGAAATGAGCAAGTGATTTTCTGTCATTTTGTGTATAATCTCAAACGCTGTTTTGCTTTGAGATTTTTCTGCGTAATGATAAACCAGCAATAAACATAAGCTCTTCTGATCCAATAAGAAACCTATTTAGCAGTGAAATATATTAAAAAAAAATTCGAATAATTAACAACGTCGTAAACTCGACAAAATCCACAAGCAAGAGACATTATTTATTAAACTTCGTCGGCGACAGATTGAATAAAATAGCACATATTCTGAATTAGAAGGTTTCTCGGTTTTGTAGTAATCTTGGTAAAACAGTGCTGTTCCTTACAACAACAAAACAATTAACTCAGCAAAATTCAAGCATAGGTACGTAAAATCTCATGAAGTGTTTCCAGAGGTGAAATATTTAACCTGAAAGACCAATGGATTCTGGTTGAATTCCGGCGTGGGCTTTGAAAGAAAGACCATTTGCATTGAAAACGCCTATAACTCTTCTTATTAACCAAATTGTTAAAGATCAATAGTTGCGTAGACCAGTAAAAAGAAATACTTTTTTCTTTTCAGGAAATCTTTTTAGGAAATTCACAAATTAGTTGCAAAGTAGTTTGAAATTAACAGATTGAACCTTAGATTAATCAGAAACCGAATTCATTGTTTTTTGCGATGCTTCAAACATAAATAACATTAAAAATGAAAGAAAAAGTTATTGGTGAAAGACGAAGTAAAATTAAAAAATAAAGTACAGGACCTCGAATTCATAGTGGATTCGCACCTAACATATAAAGATGAGGTCAAACATATACTATAAAAGTTGGCTACTATGTACAGCGTGAAGGTCTACTGTATAAATAATAGCTGAAATCAATTGCTTTGAAGGACAGCTTGCATATCAGGATCTTTTGGGTTCTTCAAAAAATCTTTCCAAAAATGTTCTTTCAATTTTTAAGGACGCTCCCGACGTTAAGTCTGATATTAGAAGGCAAACTATTATAAATTTGAATGCCTTGTGCAACTGAGGAATCGGCTAAACCTATTTTCCTTAAATCAAACGTAACTTTCTTTGACCTGCCATGTTTCATTCTCATTGTAGAGGCAAATAATTTTCTATTCTGGGAGATTGTTGCATAGTAAGCAAAAAATTTTGCGCAACGATAATTTAAGAAAAAAAACTGAAGAATTAATGTTCCGACTTTTGAAATCTGTGGACAATCGTACTTTGTGCTATTAAAAAAGAGTTTTATTCCCCGATTCAAAAGATTTTCTGAAATTGCGATTTATGTTTTTTTTGTAACCCGACCGAAATTAAAGTTGAATAATGTTCGTGATTTATTAATATTGTATTGAGTACTACAAATTTTGTTTTCTCTGGAAAGCTTTTACCTAGTGTACTTAAAATTTTCATTCCACTTTTCCATCTGTGAAGTTTGTTTTTCATCTATAAACAAACTCTCGTACTGCAGGCTGTAGGCATTTTAAAACTTTCTCGTCTGTTTTAATTCATTTTCTTATTGAAGAGTTAGGTCAAAAGAGAACAATTTATTCCCAAAGTTAAATTACCAAAGGAAGAGCCATTTTGTTTTAGTTTCACTCGAATAGTGTAACTCGTGTTTCCAAAAAACGTTTTGAATTTCCTCTATTAAGCAAAAGAATAAAATGCATAAGGTAAAGAGACAATGTACAGTTAAGAATATATCACGTAAAATTTGAAGAACATGAATTTAGTTACAAAAGGAACTGGACCTGTTTTAAGTAAAAACGAGCTCAAAATTTTTTTGCGCATTTTTTATGTACAGTGTGAGGATATACAATGTAAATAATAGATGAAGTAAAATGCTTTTGATGACATCTTGCATATCATTTTCTTTTGGGTTCCAAAAAATCTTTCCAAAAATAGGCTTTCAATTTTTTTAAGGACGCTACCGATATTGTTTTAAGTCTGAGATTAGAAGGCAAACTGTTATAAATTTGAATGGCTTGTGCAACTAAAGAAATCTGTAAATGAACAATTTTTAAATATATTTTAACAAAGCGGAAGTCACGGAAATAGGTCTATAATTGAGTGGGTTTTTTGGAATTTCTTTTTTGAAAAGAGGATTTATACAAGGTTTTGTCAGCTATTCAGGAGATTTTACTTTGTAATGAACTGATTAATGAGAGAACAAAGTGGTTGCGCTAGAGCTGCTTCAGTAACTGTTAATGCTCATACGGTTTCTTTTTGAACGACGGATTGGTTTTTTTATATTTAAGAATCAATGAGCTCATTGATTTCGTAGTGCGTTATGTATTGAAGACCTAAACACTTTCGGAGCAGTTTTAGGAGGACTGATGTTTGTTATTTGCAATTCAATGAAATCTCCCAAAGTTGTTAAGAATTGCAGGCTTTGTTATCTAAGACCAAAATTGTTTAACAATGATTTGCTTCTCTTTTGAGTCTTTTCTTTATCACTCAGATCTTGAATGAAGTGCCTGCTGGCCTTTTCACTATTCAACGCAATTATACGGTGACAAGGTTTTTTTATTTTTGACGAGGTAGATTGGTTTTAGTTGCATCATCGCTCAATCTTAAAAATTCTGTTTTTCCGTTTCCCGGCATAGCCATTGTTCTCGATTCGGAAAATAGAGGGTGTCGTTTCTAACATAATTGGAGCATTTACTGCTCATGCTATTTAACATCACAGAATTAGAAGGTGGATGTTGCCAAATGATCACTTTTCTTTATTGTATCGGGTACTATGTTTGTTACATGGTTGTCTGTTATGAGTTAATTAATTAGAGTTGAAGAAGAGTTTGTCATTCTTCGTTACAATATTATACAGTATTAATATTTAAGATCATATGGAGAAGTTATAGATTGTAGGAGACTTTTGAGTTTTGTATTCGGAGAGTTTTATAGATTTTTTTTAGCCATAGCAAGATCAACCCTCACGACCAATTTCTCCTGAATCACCTTTACATTTTTTTGGACAGTATGATAAATATAATAATCTTTCTGCAAGCGCACCTCAACTTATAGACATTCAAAATTTGTATCTGATGAGCAGCTAAGACCATCGCGGAGACGAGGTTTCAAAAATTTGAGAATGTGCATTATAACACATTTGTCTTTATTGTTAAGACACCGCCTTTTGTCTTTATTGTTAGTATCCGTTTTGCTTGTCTTTTTGTCAAAACAACGTTTTGCTTGTCTATATGTCAAAACTTGTGGATAATTTTTAACAAGCATGTTTCAATAAAAGCATGTATGCTATTGTAACCAATGTCTTGAATGAATTGTTTCAGGAAAAGATGATGTCCTGCTCAACTGCTGGCATTTTGATGTAGAAAGTTTAGTCTGGTGTATTTTTTCCAATTCTTTCTTCATAGGTGCATATGGCAAAATTGTTCCTGGGTTCATTTCGATATCATCAGTTCTAGTAGAAGGAACCATATAACAACCAGGAAAAATGAAACATTGAATTTGATTGTTAGGATGCGTTTTTTACTGTCAGCTTCTTTTGAATGTGTGTATTCGCGATTCACAGATTCACATCGAAAACTGCAAAGACAATTTCCTGGAGTAATATCGGAGAATATGAGAAGTTTGCATCGAATCCAAAATTTTATAAAATGTTGTTTGTCTCTTCCTTTGTCTTTTTTTTGCGTGGAGGAACTTCCACCACTATCAATGGTTGAGGGGTAGAGGTTTTTTTGTTGCCGACGCAAAACCTTTGTTATCTGAAAACAGGTTGAATAAGTTATCACTTTTTTCAGAATAGCATATGTCCCGTCCTGTAAGATGAAGGTTTTTACTGTTTTTGATCTTGACCGCGTAATAGTTGCAGTTTTCTTTCGTGTCGGACCTGGGTAAGCATGTTCACTGCAATCCTGCGAAAACGTTTGACATCTTGCTAGGTGTATGATAATACTGCTTCCGATTTTAAAATTTTGGAGTTTACGCGATTTTTAACGTTTCAAATTTTCGAACCAAAATGTTTTTGTAAGTTGGTGTTTTTGTAGATGTTGTCAGAGTTGTTACGTTGCCGATTTGTTTGACCAACTCACTCACGTATACCACATGGTGGGTTACCAGACTGTCCTTTTCCTAGTAAAGTTTTCCTAAAGTTTGCAATAAAGATCTGCTTTTGAATAGATATTTATCTTGATGATTTAACTTGTGGATCTCATCATGATTGGAGTAAATAATGAAGGATATATAGAGAAATATTTTACAATTTGTGATATATACAATTTAGATCTTGTTACAGAATCTGCTGCTTAAAAACTATCTTGCTAGCGTTTAAAACAAGAATGCATAAGAAAGTTCATGAAAATTTAAAGTTAACAAGCAACTGCATAATAATCGCTGGCGAGGCGCCATATGTTTATGGAAACGGAAAAGATCCACAAATTGTTTTATTGGGTTCTGCTTCTCTTCACGCCTTTTCATTTAACCCCGCATATCTTAACCCTAGATCATATAATCCCTCTATCATTTCATCCCACCAATTAGCAGTCGGCTTTAAAGGCAAGTTTTGTCATAATTAGGAGGATAACTTAATCCCATGTTCGGTTGTGATGGTTCCATATCAATTCTGATGCGCTGCTGAGGCATCGAAATGGTGCGCGATGCATGGTCAAGCGATTGTTTTTACTAATTTAATAGTCCTAGTTTTTTTGAAAATAATCTTTTCCGTTTGTGCCCCCCCCCCTCACAGTTACAGAGCACGTGCCATTACGTAGTAAATTATTATGTAATAAAATGGCACGTGCGTCTGGGGGTTGCAAATAATGTGCGCCCACTAAGCTGGGGGGGGCACAAACGGAAAAGATCCAAAAAAAGATTAAAATCAGGGTGAAATAATGAATGGATTAATTGATAGGGGGGTTGAATGATAGTGGGGTTAAATAACGGAGGTGCTAATAAATCGGGATGAAATGATAGGGGGTTATGTAAATAGTTGTGAAAATGCGGGACACCTTTTTATTGGACTTTGTGGATATTTTCGTTTGTGTCCGTCATTTTAGTGGATGCGTAATATTTGCAATAGGCGTTTCTCTTGGCGCATATATACTATTTGCGAAATTATCGCCCCCTCATTGTAGTATATTTAAAGTAATTGAAGGTATACTTTATTTGACCACTAAGCTAGGGGTCTAGGAGATTCAAACGCTCAATGACCTATATGGTGTGAGAGGAAACAACAAAGCTGTTAAATAATGTCTCACTGTTCCTCGTTGAATTCATTTATGCACGTGGTAGTTGAGTTGGTAATGGAAATCATTTTCAGCTGTTCTTCCCCACGAAATATCATTCTCTTTTTCAACAAAACTAACAGACGTTGCCGTCTCTGATGGATTAATTCATTCACCAGATCTCTTCCGTTTGTGTGCCCCCCCCCCCCCCCAAGTTACAGAGGACGTGCCAGTACATAGTAAATAGCTATGTACAAATATGGCGCTTGAGGGGTCCAAATAATATGCACCCACTAAACACCAAAACGGCACAAATGGAAAAGATCGCATTCACTTAATTACTTATTTGAATTATTGATACTACTGGATATTTATTTGTATGTGTAGGATTTTCACTGTACGCTCTTGCACAAGTATGCGAAGTGTTTTTATTCGAATATAGAGGAGCACGTATATGATCGTCTATTATTGTTTCACTATAGCTTAAGCCCATTTTACTCAGGTTCACCTACGCAAAATGGATTCTATATTGAGGTGGGAGAGAGAGGGGTCATTTTATACTCTTGATATTTTGTAACCAAAAAACGCGGTTGTTCAAAAATGGGATCTTATCCGTTTGTGTTTGTGAAAATTCTTAAAGATCTATTGAAGAATTACTACATATTTGAAATCCAATAATCTCAACATAATGTTTAATGTTCTGTCCTGAAAGTAAGTTGATCGGATGCAGCAATCCAGCTCACGTGATAAGGCGCGTCCTCAACAATCTAAAACGAGTTCTTCTTTGGGAAACATGCATGGTGCCAGACCACGAAGTAGGAGGAACAATCACAGTGGGCGGGATTCCAAACTAGTTAATGCCTCAATTGAACAGTTAATCAAGATATTTGTGCAGTATTTTTTTGCTGAGGATGAGCGCCTCTACTTCCAGCAGTTCTGGATTTCTACTCAAGTTAGTTGGATGTTTCTCATTATAGAACCCCCGAAAATATCCCTCAAGGTGAAAATGAGTGCTCTACGGTTTCCCCCCTCCCTATCCCCCACAACTCGCGTATTATGGGGGCTAGACTGGTTGGGGTAGGGCTATAATGGGAAAGAGTCGAATTATTTTTTATCCAATCAGCATGTTAGTAGACAGAGAACGTTATCCGACATAAGGATAAATTTGGTCTTTACAATTATAGCCCACATTCCTAACCAGCGAAGGGGTTGTTATCGAGCCTATCCCCCAATACCATAATTATACCACCAATTGAGCAGTATAATCGCGGGAGCGATGTAGTGGGAAACACCCGCTCAATGTGTAGTGCTATACTCTCTGATTGTTCTCACGTACACTAATGGTGGTAGTTTTTGAAACCTTTGGTCCCTTCTTGTGGGACATTTATAACCTTCATCAATATGTTTGTGTACTATTCACGCCCGCAAAATTTTGGATTTTCTACATATTTCAAATTTCAGGAAAATGTCTAAATTTTGGGCTTTTCCCATTATCGCCCCAAGCTCAGTGGCTACTGTAAATGTATAGCATAATGGAGCCTATAGTTTTGTGAAGGAGCCTATAATGGACAGATCCCTAATTCTATATAGTGGCTTCAAAGTACTAGGGGTATGATAGATCCTATTTACTTAGGTGGCTATTGTTTTTAGGACACCAAAGACATGATCAATCTACAAGATCTGCAGAAGATTCTGTCAAAATGGCTTCAGCTTAACATATCACACAAGGTTTACTTGGAATTTCTGGATCTCTCTGGCCTTCTCATTGCACGTTCAGGTGACCGAATGATTGATTTGCAGAAGGAAAAGATTACGTTTGCAGATGTCCACAGATGTGCTTCTGTGTTGAAGGGTGTCAGGTGCCATGAACAGACTTGTGAACGGAACAACTGTTCAACCTCCCACTCACCTGGAATGTCAAGGGTTGGACCTCTGTCGAATTCTCCAGACAGACATACTGCTGAAGGTGAGACTCAAAATGTTATAGCTCTGAGGAGCTACCATTCGCTTGCTTTTTGAAATTAAGAGATTTTGAAATGTATTTGGGCAATTTCTTTTGGATCTATTCTTATATTTCGCCCCCCCCCCCAGTGTTTTTTAAGACCCCCAGTTACAATTTATATGTTGTAATATAGCACATTACTATGTAAGAAAATAGCACGTGCGCCTGGGGGTCATAAAAAAATTATGCTCACTAAGCTGGGGGGCCAAAACAGAATAGATCCTTTCTTTTTAATTGCCGCGAAGCGATAGCGGCTATTATTGGGGACATCGTGGTTTTTTTTACAATTCAAAGAATTTGAATTGTATTGGGGCGCTGTCTTTTTTTAAAGATCTGTTCACACATTTTCATGATTTTTGAAGTCAAATTGGAGTGGTGATTTTGGTCACGCCGAAACAGGAAGTGGAGCGAAAAAGCGTGTGGTTTTGCGGCGTGAAATTTTATCACTCTAATTTTAAAGTAGAGTCAGAAAACGGTGTTTGAACAAAAATTCTTGTTCTCGCTAGTGGTTTTTTTGTTCACATGCGGCAATTTCACTTTGATTTTTACTGTTTTTTCGATTTTTTGGATCGGTTTTTCTAAATGGTTTTTCCAATCCATTCATAGTTCATTCCAGGTCTATATTTCTTGTTTAGTAAATGAAAATTCTTTGAATTGTGCGTCAGGACTTGTCCTGCTATGTTTTTTACAATTCAAAGAATTTGAATTGTATTGGGGCGCTGTATTTTTTTTTAAGATCTGTTCACACATTTTCATGATTTTTGAAGTCAAATTGGAGCAGTGATTTTGGTCACGCCGAAACAGGAAATGGAGCGAAAAAGCGAGTGGTTATGCGGCGGGAAATTTTATCGCTCTAATTTTAAAGTAGAGTGAGAGTACGGTGTTTGAACAAAAATTCGCTTTATCGGTAGTGGTTTTTTGTTCACATGCGGCAATTTCACTTTGATTTTTACTGTTTTTTTCAATTTTTTGGATCAGATTTTTTTCTAAATGGTTTTTCCAATCCATTCATAGTCCGTTCTAGGTCTAGTTCTTTGTTTAGTCAATGAAAATTCTTTGAATTGTACGTCAGGACTTGTCGTGCTATGTTTTTAATTCGTCGTCTCCATCGATGATTCTTACGACCTGACTTCTTGGAATTGACTTCTGTGACTTCTATTGCTTTGCAGTTAAAAGTTGTGTACGTGACGTGGTTTCTGCTGTTAGGTCAATTGCGTGACTTACCTCACTCAAAAAAATGACTTCTGAACTCACTTAATGAACTTTAATTTTTTATGAAGATTTACTTGTTAATAGTGTGCATCTAAGTAGTGCCAATCTTATATGCCTTAATTTGTGATTATTAGTATTGAGTTTTTGATTTTGAATTTCAATTTCGAAAAAGCTCTTTAAGGGCGTTTTCCTTATAGAACGCATGTGTCAAAAAATTCAGTCCGAAGCTAACCCGAAAAGTCTATTGGTCTATTGAAGGACTGATGGTCGATCGGTGTATCTTATTTCTTTAGGTGTTTTAATTCATGGAAGGCCACGAGCGTCTATCGCGGCTATTTTCCGGCAATCTGGCTATGTTTTGCAATGATGTTTAAACCGTGAATAATATTTGTTCAGGTAGCGTTTTGCCAGAGCAAAATTGGCGTTTGAACAGTATTTTTCATTGAATATAGTTGTTTAATCAGCAGAACAGTAAATATAGTCAACAGTTTTCAGCCATTTTTGAGACTTAATCTTGCTTGTACCGGTTAATTTTTAAAAATTATCTTTTAGCAAGGCTTCCATAATGTGTAATTATGCAGTTGATCAGTATTTGGAGAGCCTAATAATGTGATGAGCAAAACTAATTGGCTCAAGTTTCTCTTTTCTTTGCTGTTGCAGGTCTGCATCTCTTAAAACAGATTCACTTTTTTTCGAATTGACAAACAAATTACTTTCATAACCAATCGGTTAAAGTTTACATATAGAGTCACATATGATATATACATTTTTTTCTCCAGTACAATATTTTTCTCCAGTAAAGGTTCCGTATTCTGCTAAGCATACAAATAACTTCTGAAGAAGCTAATGTTTCTTTCGAATGGTATATGTTTAAATTTTTGGAGTAGAATCTGTTTTAACGTTCTTCTAATTTTGTTAGATTTTATTTTCCGTATTTCAAAAAAATTTATTTGGAAGATTTTTAATTAATTTATGAGGAAATTTCAAAGCTAAGGTTTGCTTTGACGTTAGACATAATGTGGTTTCTTTTATAGGTTTTGCACGTTCAGAAAGTCAGTTCTGACTTTTTTAGTGTAGCAAATTATGGCTGAGCGATATCTGTTGCGGAAATAGAATAGAAGAGTACTTCATTCAAAAGCTTTTTAAATCATGAAAGTTTAATTTGATCCCCGAGACTTCCTGATTTTCTACTTCTGAAGGAAAGATTAGCAGCCAAATTTTCCACAGTTTTCACTTTCTGGATAACAAAAATTGGAAAAAATACTACTTGAACATACTACAGGAATATACATAGAAATAAGATTGTGGTACTAGTTGAGAGCTCTTTGAACACCTAATCAGTTCATGAGAAGAATTTTTTTAATTCGTTGCTTCTCCAAAAACTGACCTATTTAGAGTTGAAATATTCCTTGACTTTTTCACGATCTATACTGTTTTGTCTTTGGAATATATATATATATATATATATATATATATATATATATGTATATATATATATATATATATATATATATATATATATATATATATATATATATATATATATCTATATATATTATATATATGTATGTATAAATTTTTAAACTATTTACATTTCGGCTGGTAAACTTTCTTTCTATGAGTTTAGTGAGAACCACAGAAGCATTGTTAGTTGAGATGGCAAATGTTTCTGAGCATTCAAAAGAATTTCTCTTTACCTAGCTTTTAAGCTTTGAACACAAACATAGATAGTAATCGAAGCATTCTTTGATTTATGTCAGGAGCAGTATCTAACTTGTCCTTAAGAAGACTCTAATTTCAGAAAAGACATTTTGTTTATAATGGTTAGCTCGTGAGTTGCGGAAACAGATCAGCCAAAGTTGGTTTTTATCCAAAATTTTACTATCAATGCGAAGAGTGAAACTGAATCCGGTTTAAACAATTTTTCCCCGTCGAGCGTAAATAAAACTAGTGTTTCGCGGATGTAGACAGACAAGGAGGCTCGTTAATGTGCGTTCGCACATGATGTTCCGACCCGAGCTGATCTACATTTCTGACTTAATTGTCAACCAAATGAAGAGATAACCAAAAATAGATGTTTGAGTTTATAAAAAATCGTTACACACGCGAAGTGCTAATTGAATTACATAATGCAATGCCTCAATACAGCGCTCACGAGATCTGCCAATAAAAGGACTACGAAATAAAAAATAACAAACTAAAAAATTAACGGCAAAGAAACTCAATATCTAAATGTAAAAGAACCTTGTAGTAAACAACGTCAAAATGAAATCAGATAAAACCTTAAATGCACAAATTTACTTTTATCTTTACTATACAGCAGATGGGCCTTTTCCTAACAAAATAGTTCTCGATAACTTTGCTAAAAAGTTATAACTAAACTGACAGGACCTGTCTTTGGTTAGACTAAGCCATAGAAACGGACTAAAGATGCAGAAAAGCTCAATTTCAAACAATCTGCAAATACTCAAATTGAAGCCATTAAAATCATTAGCTATTATCTGAAATTTTTTCGATTGTTATCTTGCTAATTGAGCTAAAATTATCCTGAACAGATAAGTTCACTTGGGCCTCATTTGAAAATAATTGGGCTCTGTTGTTACGCGAATGTGGTAAAAGAAGAGAAAAAGAAACAAAAATATTGACCGCTCACAAAACATTTATGAAAACGCATATTGTCACGCAAACAAACCATCCGTCAGGGCATAATATCAAAAGGAAGTTTAATTTATGAATTACAAAGGAATTGGATGGGACCTCCCTATGATGAGAACAAGTCAGAAGTTGACGAAAAGAACAAAAATTGAAAAAAATTTGAAAACGAGTAATATCATAAACTTTAAGATTATTCGCTATGATTTGACTGCATAGAGTAATATCATTCATTCAATACTCAATTGGAAGCTTATGAGAGCTCTCAGCATTGTACGATTACATAAAGAACAAAAAACAGCAAACTCAAAAGAATAAAAGAAATACGTCGAAGCCATTAAAAAAACTTTTCGGTATAAACATTACTTTTTTCTAATAGTTTTGTAACAGCAATAGGATTCCTCTATAAGACTTTAAAAAATCAACAAATGTGAACAATTATTTTAAAACCACAAAATCTTGAGAAAACCCGTAGTATCAACGCTATTGAATTCAATAACTTTTAATGGAAGTCAATAAATACGCTACGTTATGTCTCAATGGGAAGAGAATGCTGTTTGTTGCTCACCAGTCATCAATTTGACATCGGAATAAGTCTTATGACTACGAAAACAATAACAAATACAGGCAAAAACCAAAAATTGAGTAGAAAAGTGCGAGAGGAAAGTGTCGAAGCCATTTAATCCGTAAACTTTTCTCTGAAAACCTTATCCATTATTTTTTAATGCCTTCTCTGAGCCAATGGGAACTATCATTATTAGTATAATGTGATAAGATTTCAAAAGGAAACAAAATTATGAAAATATTCAAAAACTTTTTGAAAATGTGAAAACTCGTCGCATCGAAGTCATAAAACTAATAACTGAAGATAAAACCGCCAATCTGGTTAATTTTTGTTGCAATAGAAACGACGGGGGTCATGTCATTATGGAGATTGACTTACAGTTCACAAACTAAGTTTAAGGTCGGTTGATGTTAAAAAAAATTTTCGAAAAATTTTTTCTAAGTCTTAACAGCGATTAGCTGTCCACTCAAAGCACTAGATAGGTTCAATTAACGCTCATTAAGAAGACTATTGCACCTTTAGTCAAGGTGTCTATGCCATAGGACTTCGAAAGTTCAGTACAATCTCAAAAAGAAAATCAAAATTTCATTAAAAATTACGAACAGTCAGAGTCGAAGCCAAAATTAAATATGAGCGATTCCTTGAAAGCTAATTTACTGTTCATTGGGCATTATTAGACTGTAAATGAGGTTTGTCATTAACGGAACCTCGATATGAATGGTGAATATTCTCTTATTGACTTAAAAAACAGGAAAATTTAAAAAGTTTTCTAAAAAAACAGCTCTCAAATAGAAATCGAATTTTTTTATAGTAAATTTTCCAGAACTAGTCTTTTTGATCGCATATCGTCTATTAGGAACACCAACACAAATTGAAGCATTTTGTAGCGTGAAATGTAAATTTAATTTAAAATTATAGAAAAAATGTTAATTCGAAGTAAGGTAAAAATTAAAATGTTAATCCCGTATATTAACTTAAAATTTAAATCCAAAAATTAAGGTAAAAGTGAACAAAATGGAATCCAATAACCCGTGTTCACATGAAATTCTAAACCAAGATAACTCGTTAAAAAAGGGAAATTCAAAAAAACTTTTATTTCGAATTCTTCGCTGGACGAGCTCTTTAATGATACCACTCACATTTCTCTACGATGAATATACCGATCGGTCAAAATTGACTGAACAAAAAACTCATTTGAGTATATAGTTCCCCCCACAAGTGGGGTCGGAGCAACAGGAAAAAAATGCTTACTAGGTCCGAAAAAACTCGAACATATAATCCTGGTTAAGATGACTTATTTATAAAGCAGGAGCTCTAGGCCACAAAAATACCAGTCTAAGTTTCATTATATCAATTGGAATGCAGTGCACCGACAGTTTTAGATTTTCGGTTTGTAATCGTCTAGGTTTATTTGCAATTAGCTGAAAAATAAAGAAAATGCTCAAAAGGGACGCAAGACTTTTGCAAGTAAGTTCGAATGCATTCAAACACCCTGACATCTAGGACAATCTGCGCCGTAATTTGTTCAGCTGATCAGAAAAAAAATGTTGGATTGATATCTGATCCTTATCTGAAAATAGTAGTTCAGATCTATGTCGAGAACCTCTTCCATGTGATAATTTACTGCAGTCTTAGTGGAACAGAGCTCACTGTAGAGGAGCATACAGAACATGTTCGCTGAAATAAACAGGACTTTGTTCTTGTATTTGATATTTGAGAAAGTTTTTTTGAAATCCAATAAAAGAACTGCTAGAATCAGTAACAGTGAGACTGGAGCTCAGCGTGAAAACGGGTAAATCTTGTTGACTGACAGCTAAAGTATCTGAGTGGAATCACTTCTAAGCAACAATCTCTGGATTCAATCGCTGTGTAACGATTTGTCAATCCAGAATCTTCCTCGAAATATGCCGGATAGGGTGATAATTTTGATGGTCAGCAATCTCGTATAAGAAAGGTACTTATTACTCAACGGCGCAATGATGTTCGGTATGGGTCGGGCAACTTATCTAGTCTCGTGTGGCTCTTTGACCGAATAAAATCCAGTTATTCGCAGGCTTACTAGGTCTAATTCTACACACAGAGCCCATCTGCTAATCCTTTTAGTTTGGAGCGCACAGGAAACTGCCTCGTTTATATTCATATCACAGACCATGAGGACAAATCCTGCAGCAAATGAAAGCCTTTGGATGCTTTAGAAGATTGGGCAAACAATAAAAAGAGAAACTATCTGGGTAGCATGCCAGGAGAAGCACAATCTCTTTACTCCCTTCGTTTTTAGCGTAGATGGCAAGTGATAGTCAAAACTTATTGCAAAGGGTTGCAGAGCGTATCTCCTCTAATGGGAGAAACGTTGCAGTTTGATGAATTGGGTGGAAACTAGATTGTTTTCTGTCATTCTTGGTGAGTCCAATCGTTGATTAAGGAATAACAGTTGCAAGCTGAAATCTTTTCATATTGAAGATGGTTCATTCTTATCCTGAGAACGCATTAAACAGGAATTAGTTGCGACGATAATATTGGTTGCCACTCTGAATTAAGCACTCAAACGCTAATGAGGCATATAAACATTGGTCGCCCAATAAGAGGGGACTAACCGATTGATTCCGTTTACTATTGACCCACCCAATTAGAGGGGGATTAGGGCTTTTTAGCAGGCAATATTTTGCTACGGAAATACAAGAGTCCTGGATATCTTTAGCCCAATAAGAGTAGAGATGTCTTCTAGTTTTGCCTTAAGCTCGCTCAATGAGAGGGAGGGAAGGAACAAATGAAGAAGACACAGGCGTACTAGATCTTTGGAATGAGCAAAAGAAAACGGATGTTAACTTGCTGCATTTTGAGAAAAGTGGACTAATTGATTCAATTTGATTGAAAACTAAACGAATGAGTATAAATTTGATCTATTGTGCTTATATATTAGTTTGTTCTATACAGTGGTGAATAAATTTTCCCGTTGGTCTTCTAAATATAGCATTGCTATTTGGGCTTGGAAAAACTAGCAGTCACATCAGTTCAAATTCACCGATTTCTTGTTGAGATGTTAAAACTGCTTTTTCTGTCAAATTCTTTAGTACCCTTTTCCAAATGGGGTCTAGTTTGTTTGTTTTTCATATCTCTGGTTTTGAAATTCTGCTGTAGCAACTTGTTTATTTTTATTGGCATTGAGCTTGAATGCATGTAGCAGTTCAATTGAGAAAGATTTTCAAAATTTTAAAGCACAACAATTTATTATAACAGAGACGACTAAAACTTAAACCCCATTTCATAACCTTGTATTATTAAATTAGTTTCCACCATCTAGATTCTTAATTGATCTGGATTTAATTCGACTTCACAATAGCATTTTTAAAAAGAAGTGAGTTATTTGTGATTTTAGTTTACTTAAATTTTTTAAATGGTTTGTTTTAGATAAGGGTGATAGATCCGGAGGCGGGAGTTCAAATGCTGCCTCCCTGAAGAGTCTCAAGGCGGAGATGAAGGGCTTCCTCAAAAAGAAATTGAACAAGGCACTGGCGCAGCGAGGATTTGTAAGCATTGATTATGTACTCTGTATATGTAAATGTCACCGTTGCATTGAAAAAAAAACATTCTAGCAAAATTTGAGCAAAACTTTTGTAAGCATATTTAATAGCCACGTCAGCAATTCCAGGCGGCTATTATAGCGCTCCTAATTTTTTTTACAGTTCAAAGAATTTGAATTGTATTGGGGCGCTGTTTTTAAGATGTGTTAACACATTTTTCAAGGACTTTGAGCTTTCAAAACGGGATAAAGAGGTAAAGCCCAGCGGGCATTAAGTTTCATTACAGGCCCAAAGTGGGCTTTAGTAGTCCTTCAAGTGTTTTTAATAGCCGCCCTCATCTTCTCAGCCGGCTATCATAGCGCTTCTATTTTTTTCACTTCGTCAAACTTTTTTTCGCTTTACCCATTTTGCCGCTTTTTCGACATTTTGCGTGAAATTTTTTTGACTTCTATAGGCTAGTTTCACTCTTCTGTCTTTCTGCTCAAAGTCCTTTTAAACAGCAGCTGCTCAGCAAAGTAATTCGAAATGAAGAGAGTCAGTATAAAAAAATCAAAGTCAGAAATAGAAACGGGATAAACCCATAAAGCCCATTTTTAAATGCCCGATACTTGAAATTTGTTCGCGTAAGTTTTAGTAACTATCTATAATGCTTATTGGTATTGATACTAGACCCTGTAGCCTCTCACTGAGAGACAGGAGTATGTTCAATTACGAAATGACCTGAAAATAAATTGCACTTAAAAATGTTTTTATTTAAAAGTCAATTTTTGTTGATATTTTCTCTTCTTTCAATCACAATAGAGTTATGGGAATCAACGGCGGCTATTTTCCGGCAATCTTGCGGGTATGTTTGGAGTGGTGTAGCTGCTAGGATGGCCCTAATTTAAGGTTAAAGGGTCATTTTTAGGAGTTTTTGGGCTCAAAATGGTGCAATTTTTTTAATGTTTTTTATGAGTTTTCTGTTTGATAAATGTTAGGTTGAAGTTTTTAATGTTGATTAAGGCTTTTTGCGAGACAAATTTACTTGTTATAACTTTTTTCTGAGCTATATATTTTGGTACTACAAACACAAACACGCGAAATGATACTAATTTTTGCAATTTTTTATCGTTTTTTGAAACATTTTGTCATTTTTTGAGTTATTCCAGCTTCAGGGCCAGGGAATCTCCTTTATGGTTGGATAATAGGGCACTGCATAGTTTCTAGTAATAATGCATTGGTTTTCAACATTTTAATGTCTCGATTTTAAGCATTTTTTTGATAAAATCTGCAATTTTTTCAAGGTTTCCTAAAGTTATTGTCATTTTTTGATTTGTCATTTGTGTCCATTATCATATGCCAGAAAACTTATTTCATGGTCTGATAAAAACTTATTGCATTGTTGTTAGTTTCAATGGATTTGTTTTCAACAAATTAAACCTTTCGAATATAAAAAATTTTTGATGAAATTTGCAATTTCAAAACATTTGTCTTTTATTCAGTTTTTCTAGCCTCAGTAGCCAGGTAACCTCATCCAGGTTTTAATTGAATGCCTTTCAGCTTTTTAATAGAATGAATTTCTATTTTTTGGCCATTTTCGAGTTCATCGATCTTCAAGGGTTAATGAATTTTTTTTCAGGTCTTGCAGATATAATACTGGACCGATTTCTGAAACAAAAATTGGTTTTAAACATTTTTTTGATATGGGTATATTTAAAGGGGTCAAAATTTTCCTTAGAGGTAAAAGCTTCAAGAGTTTTAGCAATGAAAATATTTTTGTTTAGTTTGTTAGGTTGTTTTAGTTTTTCAATTTTTTGAGATGATTTTGTTTGTTTTGGCTGGCATTGTTCAATTGATCTGCTGGTCAGGTAGAGTACTTTTAAATTTTTCATTCAATTCTTTGAATTGTATTTCAGGACTTGTCCTGCTATGTTTTTTTTACTTCGTCTAACAGATTTTTGTTTCGTCTTACCCTGACTTTTTCGATGACTTCAGTGACTTCTACTGCGTTGCAGTTAAAATTTGTCTGCGTGACGTCATTTCTGCTTTTAGGTCGATTGCGTGACTTAACTCACTCAAACAAATGACTTCTAAACTCACTTATGGAACTTTAATTTATGAACATTTACTTGTTAAAGATCAATAGTGTGCATCTAAGTAGTGCCAAACCTATATGCCCTAATTCTTGTGTATTAGTCTTGGGTTTTTGATTTCGAACATCAATTTTGAAAAAGCTCTTTCAGGGTTTTTTCCTTATAGACCGTATGTGTATCATAAAAATGACAATACGTATCTAACCCAAAAAATCTAGTGGTCTACTAAAGGACTTTTGGTCAATCTGCCTATCTTGTTTCTCTAGTTGTTTCAATTCATGAAAGGCCACAAGCGTCTATCGCGGCTATTTTCCGGCAATCTGCCGGCTATGTTTTTCATCATTTTGCCAAGTCATGCAAAAATTTCCGATCGCCGACGAATTGGTATGGGTTACGAATTACGCGTGTATCTTTCAAAGCTTCAGGTTGCTGAAAAAGGAAACTATTTGATGAATTCTAAGTTTAATCACAAATTTCTCTTTTTGAAAATTACCCCAGGAGATAATAACCCTACGGAAAAACGTACTTGGTTTAAAAGCCTCAAAATAGCGCTCATATTTTGATTGGTTATAGCGGTTGTCTTTCTGCTAAACGTGTTCTATTTTTCTTTCAACCAATATGGCCAGCCTTTGTGATTAATTTTACATGCTAAGTACCATTTGGATGGCGTTTTAGAATCGGGCACAGTTTGGTAAATTTTATTTAACTAAATAAACCTAAATTTTAGGTCAGTTTCACTCAAATATTAGGTTTTTCAAAGGAAATTAACGGTTTTCAAATTGTATCGTAAATTTTATCGTAAATTAAGTGTCATGAACCTCTGTTCAGTTTTTGTTTTTGGATCCTTTTTACCCAACTGCAAAATTTGTAAATTTTTTGTGGGCAAATTTAGTTTTCGATTTTCCTGTTCAGGTTGTTAAATTGAATCAAGTCAATGAACTCGAGTAAACATTTTTTCAGGTTTCGTTATGAATCCTTAAAGCCTTATAACTCTTGTCAGAAAAGTGTAATTGGAGCACTTAATTAATCTCTAGGGAATATTACAAACTACAGATGATTTGTTTTTAGATATTCGTTCAGTTTTCGATATTTCTTTTCCTCCGATATTCAGTTTTTAAACAATCAGGTCAGTGTTCAGAGATTTTTTGTCCGGTTAAGCTGAATGGGTTTAGAGACTTTGGTGTCTCGCTACTTTCGATGAAACGCTGCAGTTAAAGTTCAGTGATTACTTCTTTTGCCCTGCTTGTGAAATGAATGGTCTCAAAAATGTCGTATTATATTTGAGCTGTGAAAGTTGGCCTTTATTACATTATCGGTAGCGTTTTTGTAAAGAAAAACGCTTAATTTTAGATGGGAAAGAAACCCCCCACACTCCCAAGAAAAAATCCCTCACGGAAATAAGCCCCTTTTTTACTGTTTAAGAGCTGCGCGATTGGCCATGCTTTATCCAAAAAATTATCACAACGGAACAAATTATCAAGATCAAAACTCAATTTTGAATCCGTGTTCTTTTTCCTCGGGGGTCTATTTCCTATCTAAAATTAGGGTGGGATTTTTCCGTGGGAGTTTATTTCCTGGTCTGATCCGTAGATTTAAAACAATTGAGAGTTATCAACTTTGAGAATAAGTTTGTCATAACTTTTGTAGTATTTTTTGTAATTAATAGCCGCACAGCGATAGCTGGGGCTATTATTCTCTTGGCTTTTTACGGCTCGAAGCTTTTTAATTGCTCTCAAATGAGAAGCAATTATTGTAAACGTGTGTGTTTTTTAATGCAGATATTTAGCTTGACCGTTTTTGCGCTTTTCTTCTAGAATAATCTTTGACTTCTCAAGCGACTTTTTCACGCACCTCTTCTTGATTTTTGAGTCATTTCAATTGCTCTCACTCCGAAATAAAGTTTGCTGTCCAAACAAAACCAATTGTTAGAGAGACGATAACAGGGCCCTGATAGCGCAATTTTTCCGACGTTAGTAGATTTATGTTTTTTTTTACCAGAAGTACTATTCGTTCAGACGACGTATTGACCGAAAAGCGAAGGCGAGTAAAACGGCCATGTCTAATTTGTTCTGAGCGAGAGAAATTTTTTGATCATGAGCTGTGTTCTTTGAATAACAATTTTTTTGCCGTTTTTGTCCAATTGGTCCTGTTTTTTTTTCTATGGAATATGATTTTGTGGTTTTTTGTCGATGGGTTTTTGAATAATTTGTCGACGCTGTATTAGTATGTAACCCTCTGAAAATGATGGCACAGTAATTTTGAGAGCCGAACAATGCGTTTCAAGGTAAAATGGGCACAAATTTTTCAGTTTTTTAAAGCGAACTTTCTTTTATTAATAATAGAACTATTTTTAACGCGAAGCCTACAAAACTCAGTTAAATTTTTTAAGTGCCATTTAAATGTTATTTTGAAAATGTATGGAAAGTATGCCATTGTTTAGAATCGTTGCACTCTGTTTTAACATTTTTTTTTAAATCTGTAGAAGAGGATGACTGTTAATTTTTTAAGCATCGAATGCTAAATAATAAAATGCATTTGTTTTATACAGTTTTTTTAATTTCGTTAATAATTTTCAAAAATCATTTACAAGTCTTTTTATTGTTTTTCTTATTCCTGTCCATATTCTCCAAGTTCATGCAAAACCATATTCTCCAAAAAAATCCATAATCTCCAAAAGTATGCAAAACCATATTCTCCAAAAGTCCATATTCTACAAAAAAATTAACGATTTTAGCCTTTTTAGATTTTTCATTTGGCCTCGGTTTTGATGGACTTTTTGCCTTCGGTTATTGCTGTTTCTTTTGTATTTTTCATGAGTAACTGATTTCTCCCACGGTTTCAACCTCATTTTCTTTTTGTATGTGATATCTGCAACAATGGAGAAGTGTATCTTTGTCTTATTTGGTATGACGCCACAACAAAAAAAGTTGTGTTTTTTGTTTCCCATTTTATAGTTTGTTTAAAAAAATGAGTTTCTAAGAACGTTATAATTTGTAGCACTGTCAGTTTTTGAGCCTTTCAGTATTTGACCGTCCCAAGAAGTTTGGCCATTTTTCAACGTTACCAAATGTTGTTTTTTAAATATCAATATTTGCTATATCAAAAATTCAGCGAGTTTTCTAGGTAAAAAATATGTTTCAAGTTTCAAATATCTGTTTTTTTTTCTTTTTAACCTGTTCCAATAATGTCAATATTCGATTTTTTTCTCGATACGACAGCGTTGTAATTTTTACCAAATTTTATGATCAAATCTGATGAGGTGAATAGCTTCTGTTTTAAGAAAGGTATTGGTTTGAGCTGCAAGTAAGGGTTTTTGTGATCGTCCGACCCTTCACGTCGCTCGCGGAATTCATCCGGCTGTGTTTTTTGTTTCATTTTATTTTGGTACGACCATATGACGCCACAATCACTTCAAATCTACTTTTTGATCACTCATACATCCAATTTTAACTGAATTGCGTGCGTGACGTCATTTTCACTCTTATTGGAGCGATTTTTTGTTCATTGGCGTGATTACGTTTTTGGTCACGCGTGACTTAGGTCACTCTCAAAAATGACTTCCTGACTTTGAAACTGACTTTTCGTTGCTTCAATTCAAAGAGATAAGGTCAAGAGTGAGTGTGTGACACTCTAATTGAAGGTTATTTGAGTGCAGCTAATAGAAGCAGCAATAACTTAAAAAGATTCTTAATCAAAATTCAGCATCACAGCATTTAATAAAAAAAACTTTTGTTCTGTTTTTTTTTGAGATTATATATTTTGTTACTCACCACTTTTTGTTACTCTAATTCAAAGAGATAAGGGCCACAATTTTGAAAGTCTGTGAGGAGTGGAAAACCGGCACGATGAAGTGTTGAATCGAAATCAATCACTTTAGCGAAAGTTTATAAGTTTTAGGACTCTGATACAATTATTTTGAACTGAAATTTTAATCGGGCGCAAACAATGAGTTCTGATTTCAGTCACTGTAGGTTGTTCAAGATTTTTTGGTTTTTCTTTTTGAAACCGAGGGAAAGTCTAAAACAGATGTAGATGGATGGAATTATTGTTGAATTACGGAATTGTATGCGAGTTCAGTCATTTTTAAGATAGTCTTCTCAATATTTTGATATCGTGAAGTGCACATTCCCAAATACTAATGTTGGGAAAATTTTATTTCACGCAGATTTATGTCAGCCTTCTTGTTACTAATTTGCAACCAGTGCCTTTTTATTAAAGCATTTCCAATGTTAATGTAATTGATATACACTCTCCAAAAAGAATTCATGGAGTGCATTCACTAATGATCTTACCTGAAGAGTTTTAGTCGCCGAGCACGTCCTTCTCAAACGTGTCCAATATGGGAACATCGATGTCAACCCCGTCCTCCAGGCCCCCAGTCAGAATCGAGGGTGCACATCCAGTTGCCAGGACCTCTATTTCCAAAAGAAGATCAAACCTTAACCTGGACCATGCAGAATCTAGCTCAGGCAGCCCATCGAACCACAGTTTTCTTCCCACTGACGAGCGCAGGAAGCATTACACGAGTCCAGATTACGTTACAGAGTCACAGAGACGTCTGAGCGTCGTGGCCCATCCTGCCTACGTGCCACAGTACCCATCAGCCGATGAAGAGGGGGAGGAAGGTGGAGCAATTGGAAATTATGTTGGATTAGAGATGAGAGAGGTCAGAAGGGGCGAAGGGAGCAGCCGCAAGTACCATCGGAGGAAGAGCTTTCACACATCCTCTCCTAAAGGTACCGCCACTTCTATAAATGAAAAAAAATGCAATATAAGTTGTACTAAAACTTATAGCAATACGCTAAAATTGCTATACACAAGCTGGTAAATTATTAATTGCTCTCAAACGAAGTATATTAGTCCTGTTGGTCTTTTTATGCAATTTTTCACTTGACCGATTTTTCGTCTGATCCATTTGACTTTTCGTCCTCGAAAACGGAAAAAACAGGTAGTGCCCAGAGGGCATTCAGTTATCTTTTAGCCTTTCAGCTTACTAGTCTCGAAGTATGCGAGTCACAGAAACTGTTTTGGAGACTTATACCTATGGTGTTAAGGGCGGTTTTTAGAGGTTAAATCCATCCACCAGGTCACTCCCCTTGAAATCCACCCACCAGCGCTTAGCTCACTCCCATTCAATTAAGGTAAAGCCAGCCTCACTAAACCGTGGCTAGCAGTTCTTGCCTAATTAAATCGATGATACGTATTTCATGCTCTCAAACGAATTTTGTAGCAATTATATTAGTCCTGTGAACTTTTTATGCGAGTTTTGCTTGTCAAAAATGGGATGAACAGGTAGCGCTCGGAGGGCATTAATTGGCTGAACAGGTCTCTTAAAGCCTTACGGCTTACTTGTCTCTAAGTATGCGATTCACCGAAACTCTTTTGAGGAGACAATTTCAGGATGTGAAGGGTGGTTCTTAGTCTTCAAAGTTTCACCCCCTGCGGCACCCTGACACGTCGTTCAACCTCATCCTCGGCCCCACTCAGCTCTCACGCCCCCTAATACTAGCATCCTTAAGCCCGAATGGCCTACTACAGAAGCCAATTTCTCGCCGGTTGTTTGAGAGCAATTCTCCCGACGTTAGTCGGTTATGTTCTTCCAGGTTTTAAAGGAGTGTTACGCACTGAATTTAAGGGATGTTATTACTGATTAATAGCCACAAAGTGATAGCAGAGGCTATTGTTGGCCTTCTGTTGATTTTTTACGACTCGAAGAGGAGTAATAGTTTTCTTGAAGTTTTTTGGGACTCGAAGAGGAATTTTGGTTTTCTTGAGGTTTTGCGACTCGAAGAGGGGTATTGGTTTTCTTGTTTTTTTTCTCGTTTTTTTGATCATGCGTTGCGTTCACTGAAGGACTTTGAAAACTGTTTTTTTAACAGAATAGCGCATATAGATAACCGTTTTTAGCCAAATTTTGATGTGTTGGCTTGTAATTTGGTTTTTCTGTGGCAATAGTTTTTATTCGATGCGATATTTATTTTTAGGCTTGTAAAATTGATACCACAGTAATTATGGGAGCCTAATAATGCTTTTTGAGTTCAAAATGGTAACACATTTCTCTATTTTTTTTTTAGCATTTTTCATTAATTTTTTCGCTTTATGATCTTTGAACGGATTTGTCTTTTGAAATGTCAGTTCATATGACATTTTCCCTTCCATAACTCATGGATTGAATGCCTCTCGCTTACTTCAGGTGATTTTGTCATATGAATTTGTGCACATGATACTCCGATTTCGGCAGTTTTTTTGGTCAATTTTTCCTAATTTTTCTTTGTGTTTTGATAAAATCTTATTTTAATTACTAGAAAAAACTCTTTGTGCATTGTCTGGGATTTTAGTTTCGTATTATCAGCAATTGAGTTATATTTTAGTGTTAAGTCTTTAAAATTTAAAGTTTTTCATGAGTGCGATTTTAAGAACTTTGACATTTTTAAAATAATAAAGTTTTAAAATTGTGTTGCTATTTGGTATTGTTGCTGAATTACGTCGTGAATATTTATATTTTATCTTGTTCTCATGGTGTCATTTTTTTGAATGTTCCTCGTTATGACAGCGGTGCAAATTTTGCAAATATTCAAATCAATTCTGGTTAGGCAAAAAATGTTTTCAGACAAGAGGTAATGATTTTGGATTACTTATCTGTTTTGCGTATGAAGTTCCGACGCTTCGATTCGCTTCCGGAATTATTCAGGCTAGCTTTTTTTTAACCGGAAGTGCTATTTGTTCAACCAGAGTTTTGAACTAAAAGCGAAAATGTGTAAAAGTGTTGCATGGACCAATTTTTTTTTTGAGCGAGAGTTTTTCTGATCATGTGCTGCGTTCAGTGAATGACTTTTTGACTTCGAGAAATGTTTTTGATAGAATGACGCATATAGATTACCGTTTTTGGTCTCAATTTTTGGGCTCGATTTATTTCCTTGTAGTTTGATTTTTGTACCAACAGTTTTTGGCTAATTGAAGTGGATACCAAGAAATTTGTGTGAGCCTAAGTGTGCGTTTTAAGTACAAAATAGGCACATTTCATTTTTATTTAATTTTTGGATTTTTTCATTGATTTCTTTATTTTTGGAGTTTTGAAAGGACATTTCTCTTTTAAGAAATATAAATATAAATGACAACGTCATCTTGACAATTGTTGCATTGGGCACTTTTCTTGAACTCAATCATTTTTTAGAGAATTGTACATGCACTAATCCGATTTGTGCAATTTTTGTTACGTTTTTCTTAGTTTTTTCGTGTTTTTTGGCTTTAGTTGCTAGAAAGTCACAATCACTTCAAATCTGCTTTTTGTTCAATCGTTTGTGCAATTTCAACTGAATTGCGTGCGTGGCGTCATTTTTCACTCTTGGTGGAGAGTGTTTTTTCAATTCAAAGAATTTGAATTGTATTGGGGCGCTGTATTTTTTTAAAAGATCTGTTCACTCATTTTCATGAATTTTGAAGTCAAGTTGAAGCGACGATTGTGGTCATGCTGAAACAGAAAGTGGAGTAAAAAATGAGTGGTTTTGCGGAATGATTTTTACAAAATTTTCTAGTAGAATGAGGTAACGGCGTATGAACGAAAATTCTAGTGGTTCTTTTTGTTCACCTGCGGCATTTTCGGTGCATTTTTTTACTGTTTTTTTGCAATCCAGTCATAGTCCATTTCAGGTCTAGTTTTTTGTTTAGTCAATGAAATTATTTTGAATTGTAGGTCAGGACTTGTCCCGCTATGTTTTTCATTTGCGTGATGGCATTCTTGGTCACACGTGACTTACCTCACTTTCAAAAATAACTTCCTGACTCTGAAACTGACTTCAGATAAGGTCAAGTGAGTGCGTGTATCTTTTTGAAACTGCAGATCTACAAAGCTATTACGGATATTTTCTGGCAATTTGTCAGCTATCTTTGAATTAGTTGTTTTTTTTAGTATGATTAAGGTATTTATTAAGTAGCTACTGACTGTGTGGTTCTAAGCGGAGTAAATAGTAATAATAATTTTAATAATGCGAATAATTAGTCTGTTTTGAATGATTTCGAATGCTAGTTATCCATTTTTTAGCTAATGTAGATATGTTTCACTTTGTTTCATCGCAAATGGAATTTCTATGAAAGTTGTTAATTATCGGCAAAGATTTTATTTTGCACGAGAAAATAAATAAGTAGTTCTCAAGAAGGTTAGTTCTAGAGAGAAAGTTTTTGTCAACTGATTCTCAAATTGTTGCTTCGTTGTTGTGCTCCTCGGTTGTTACGTAGATCTGTACCTCAGTTTGTATTGCTGCTTCATAATTAATTGCTGATCGCAAGCGGGCCTGTCTCAGGTTTGCATGTTTGTTGGTGTTGTTTGAGTACATATACAAACAAATATTTGCACCTGATTTTCAGTATAATTAACAAAGTAGTTTTCATATTTTAACAGTAACGTTTGCAATGGAGAGCAGTTTCCGTCATTTTAAGCATATTTTAGACTTTAAGGTACAGTTCTGAGCTTTCTAGTTATTTTGGTGTTGTTGACGTTTTTGGCAATTTTAGTATTCTTTAAGGGTTTAAGTGTCTTCAAAGCGTTTTTTGGCTACCTTGAGAATTTCGTGTGGTTGTAGTGATTTTGAGTTGATGTTTTTGTTTCCACCGCCGTCTTTTCAGAATAGTATCTCGTTCTGTTGCTGATTTGGAACTATCCTATGAGTCCCTGTTTTAAGAGGAGACACTTGATTCTTCGGTACACTGTACTGAGTAGCGACCTCTGTTAAGGAGTTCAGAACACGTCCGCTGCCTTCTCTCAGGTCTTTTTCTGCAAGTAAACCAATTATGATTTTAGGGTACTGTTGATGTTCTTCCAAGACCGGAATGTTAAAAAAATGTACTACCGCCATTTGCTAAATTGCCGTGCTTTCGAATTCAATAACACATTGTGCTGCTGCGAAATCGCGCCGTTTCTAGGCGAAATTTTCGCCACATTTACAAGTAGCAAAATCACTATTTACACGACTTCGATTTGAATAGTGTAAATATTTGTCTTATTGTCTTATTTGACGAGTTTTTTAGGGCATAGCTTGAATAGGGAGGATCTGTCAACATGATATTGCTTAAATTTGAAAACATTCGTTAAGCTCCTTTTCTATTCATTGATGAGTGATACGTAAAAATTAATAAGGTGAGTATCTGCACGTATTTTAATATTTGTAGAAATACGAGTTTTATGCATATTGCTTGTTAGCAAAAGGGTATCAGGATAGCACTTGTTGATTTTTCCGTTTCATTATTAAACGAGATGTGTCAATCAGTACTTTAAACGGATGATTATTCTGAAATAATATTCCGCCAGTTCAATAGTTTAGATGGATTTTATCGTGTTACAATCTCTTGCGGTCAATATTTTATAATTAATTGCTCTCAAACGAGGTTTGTAGCAATTATAATAGTCCTTTTGTCTTTTTTATACGATTTTCACTTGACCAATTTTTCGTCTGACTCTTTTAACTTTCCGTCCTCAAAAACGGGACAAACAGGTAACGCCAGGAGTCAATTCAATGGTGTGAAGTGCGTTTCTCAATCTTTTGCGACCCCACTCATTCATCCTTATCACACTCATCCCTCATACTCCCTTTCCACCCTCTTCCCTCTGAAGATTTTGACTCAGTAGGAAGAGGGTTTCCTAAAAGAGGGAAGATGGAACCTAGACACTTTCGTTTCAATGAAGTGCAAATATCTCTTTCAGTTCGCGAAAATTTTTGGGGAGCTTCAATAACGGCTCTATAGGGCTGGGGGGGGGGGGACGCTAGCAGATAAGATCCAAAAATATCCCGTAGGTTTTGTGTCGCTAATGAACTTCTGAAAAGGTCCTTTGGGATTACTCTAAAAAGTATCAAGGTCTGCGAAAGATGCCATAACTGTGTTATTGCTTAATAGTATCTAGCGTACAAAATTTCAAAATAATTTTAAAGGAAGCTGACTTTGTAGCAGTAGTAGTAGTATTAGGAGTGAAAGACTTCAATTACCCCCAACATGATATTACACACATTATAAATTTAATAAACATTTCATATCAAAAGAATTGAAGGCTAACAAACAACAAAAATTACATGCAACAATAAATATAAATATTTGTGAACTTGTGAAAAAATTTACTTTTTTAAATGATCCATTTCTGTATCAGCTACTCGTAATATCAGATCTCTATCTCTTGGCGTCTAAATTTTAAGGCGCGCGAATCAATTTAACAGCTGTTTTGATGATTTGCCTGCAATGACTGTATGACGATAAGAAATGAAAAGTATAGTAGATGTCGAAAGGGAACTGCCAATCGAGTGGTGTTGTATGTGCTGAATTTCAAGGCGTTGTTCTAATTTTTAAGTCGACTCACAGCAGTTCAATTAGATCACAGTATCAACTCCTCTAATTGGCGTATTATTATCATCATCATACATAGCTGGCGATTTCTGGTAATTTATTGCTTTTAATTGTTTGGTGATTTTGGCGTTTTAATCTGTTTTTGGCACAGCATTTAAATTTTTTTGCTTGTTTGTGCTTTATACTTTCCATGTGCCGTCGTGCTTTCTACCATCCGCTTGGTTTAACAAAAAGTTAATGGATGAAATTTCTAGATCCGTGTAGTTATTATTTGTGATTCAGAATGAGTAGTTCCTGTACCTCAGATACCAAACAAACTTTTTTGTTTGAAATGTCAAGATATTTGAATGCTAAAACATTTTTTTTCCGGAAGGGAGCTTGTCGCTTCTACGTCTCCCTTTTTAAAGAAAGTATTTTGTCGTAGATAATTTCAAATATTATTTGAATGTAAGAAACGGAAGCATCCGACTAATATTTTAGACATGTCCGGTGAAGGAGCGGGTGGCCATTCATTCTATTTTCAAAGACGTAACAGTGCTCCATGTGATACATATGCGAGTGAGAGTCCCTTTGGAGGTGTGCAAGGAGGCGTGCCTGTTGATGAAGAAATATTGTACGAGGTCCGCCGATACATTGACAAACAGCTGGACCGTGTGATCCACGAAACGTTGCATAGTAAACTAAACGAACCACCAGAAAATTTACCATCTAGCCAGTCTAAGACCAGAAAAGGGACTCCAAGTTCAAACAAAACTCGGCGAAGTGTAAATAGTGGTCGGAGTGTTGGAACTCGGGAACGAGAGCGAACAAATGACGTAGTTGAAGACCTTTCTCTCTTCTCAGTGGACAACGTACAGACCAATCAACCCCTAGTTGAAGTGCCAGTTCTGCAGTTGCGCAATACTTCCAGCGAAGACTCAGAAGAGAACTGGAGAACGCGGAACTCATTGACCTCTCAGTGGAATACCAGGTCGTCAGCAGTGAACTCAGTATCAATGAGCAACAGCCATAATGATCGCTCAGATGCCACTAGCCACATTTTACATCACAAGTCGAACCCGACTTTATTTTCACCCATTTATGAGTCAATTTCAGTTGAGACTCAAGACGAGCAGTCCGCCTTAAGTTCTCCAAAATTAGCATTTTTGACGGCACAGAAAGTGTACTACGATCCACAATCTCCTCCTACAGCTGATAAACTAAAACTTCTGAAAGTCAAAGGCGAAAATCAACAAACATCAGCAACTGCTGAGATTTTTAAGCGGAAAAGTAGACTTTGCAGAACCATTTACAAAGTAGTTTCGAGGTCAAAAAGCGTCACACGTTTGAAAAGGCATGAGATTACTGCTAACACGCCGCCTGATGAACCATTGAAAATTAAATCAGTCAAAAAAAGGAAGTCAAGGTCAAGTAGTTCAGACGAAGAATTGATAAGAGGTGCCACAAGAATGTCTGGCGATAGGATGAGGGTGGGCGAGAATACGTCTTCGAATGGTCATGAGGCCTCATCAAATAGTGGAGATACTCGTAAAGGTCGCCAAACTTCAGGAGATGGAAAAGGACAAACAAAATTGGCGAACAATTTGGGCAATGCTCGTAGCACCCAACAAGTTACCATGAGCATATATGTTCTTCAAATCTGAATGTTCTTCAAATAGAAAGTATTTTTGCTATGGTAGCCAAGAGTGGTGGTTAATTGCTCTCAAACCAAGTCTATGCCAATTATATTAGTACTCTTGTTTTTTGTTTGACCGATTTTTTCGTCTGACCCTTTTCGTCATCCCTTTCGTGCTCAAAAACGGGATAAACAGGTAAAACCCGGAGGGCTTCATCTTCTCTTGGAGCCTTTCGGCTTACTAAACCCTTCGTATGCGGTTTACCGAAACATTTTTGGAGACATAAATTTATTGTGCGAAGGCCATGTTCTTAGAGTTTGACCCCTCTTCACCCCACCCCTAATACCCACCACATGCACATCGTTCCAACCATAGTAATCCAACGCATTCGAAGCCAAGCATTTGCTCTAGCATTAGCTTTGCAACCTCATTATTTTCATTTCGTTGGTTCCCCCGAGGCCTGCTACTTTAATTTCGTCGGTGCGAAATTCTCATGACTTTTGTAGGGCCGTCTCATGCAGGGCCTATTTGTATTTCTAATTAGGTTCGGTCGCCGTCTGTCATGAACTCACAAAAGATATTTTAAGATGTCTTTCTCTTGTAAATGTCTAAAATGTGCTCCCATTATATCACCTACCAGCTGGAAAAAAAATTGGTACAAAGTTTATATTCTGTAAGAATGTATGCTCAAGAAAGCTGGACAAGAAGGAGAAGAGGAACCGGATGAAGATTTATCGACCTTCACTGTATCTCAGTTAACAAAAGTTGAAACAGAAACCAAGGCTACTGAGCCATTCTACGCTTCTCCTGTTAAAACGGAACCATCCGAAGAAATTGATCTATCAAGGACGCCTGTGTTCGAACCAGAAATTGTCCCAGAGATTGCTAAATCGAAACTTCTTGAGCCACACTCAGCACAAAACCCGGAAACACCTTCCTTCATCTATAATATGTCAACTACTTCATCTTTTTCTGAGACATCTGCGGACAATAACACTTCAAACATGACTTTCGAATCCGCGAAGAACTATCATTCCAGTCCGATTATTTCAATTGATAAAGGCGATTTGCTTGCACAGTTTGAAAGTCTCTACATTGGGAAT
Source organism: Convolutriloba macropyga (assembly GCF_964194025.1). Lineage (NCBI taxonomy): Eukaryota > Metazoa > Xenacoelomorpha > Acoela > Convolutidae > Convolutriloba > Convolutriloba macropyga. The sequence continues at coordinate 54,615,963 of NC_134468.1, forward strand.
ATTTCTGAGAAAGTGGCTAGCTTGAACAGCGGACTGGCCAGAAGAGTGGAGTCTAGGCACTCGGAGTTTGTCTCTGCCAATAATACAGGGAGTGTGCCTGACTTGAGCTACCCGATGGAACTGAAGAACCGATCAGGGATCTGTTTCTTTCTATCCTTTTTCATTCCTAATTCTGCATATTTAACTAAGATGGCACCAGCCGTAATTTTTGCAACAAATCCTTGTAAGGTTGCTTAAATTGTGACTTTAAATTGCTACCTTATTGTCACCCCGTATAGCACTTTTCAGTTGGATAATGATAGTGAAAAGTTAAATGCATAAGGACAGGTTATGATACTGTAAATATATTACTTTGCGCGCTATAGAACACAGTTACAGAATATCAGAATTATGAGTTAATCGGAAATACATTTTTCACAATCCTGGTTAACCGCTCTATGGGGAATCTTAGTTTTGGCAGTTTTTCTCTGGCCCCAACCCGATGGAATAAAAGTCAATTACTTGATATTATTTACGACATCAAAAGGCTAAAAGTTTCATCTGTTATATGGACAGTGTTAGATGCACTTACTAAATTATAACCGTCTTTGTACAGTTTTTCCGTCTTTGTACACGTATTATTATTAATAGCCGCGTCCTCAATTCCAGGCGGCTGTTATAGCGCTCCTAAGTTTTTACAATTCAAAGAATTTGAATTGTATTGGTGCGCTGTTTTTTTTTAAGATGTGTTCATACATTTTTCAATTACTTTGATCTTTCAGAACGGGATAAACAGGTAAAGCCCAGCAGGCAATAAGTTTCATTAGAGGCCCAATTTGGGTTTTAGTAGTCCTTCAAGTGCTTTTAGTGGTGCAGCTGCTGTGATGGCCTTGATTTAAGGTTAAAAGGTCATTTTTAGGAGTTTTTGGGCTCAAAATTGTGCAATTTTTCATGTTTGTGATTTTTTGTTTTGATTAGTCTTCGATTGAAGCTTTTAAAAGTTGATGAAGGTCTTTGCGAGACAAAATTCCTTGGTATGACCATTTTATGAGCTATTTGTTTTGGTACTGCAAACATAAACACGCAAAATGATATAATTTTTGCAATTTTTTTCAGGTTTTGTGAAAATTTTTGTCATTTTTTGAGGTTTTTTATTCCTAGGTGTCGAAAAACCTCCTCTTGAGTTTGATAAAGGGTCTGATGGTAGGTTACTGCATATTTTTTGGAAGTAATGGAATGGTTTTCAACTTTTTGCCATCATGAATTTTAGCAATTTTAGACAAAACTTGCAATTTTTTCATATTTTTTGACATTTTTGTCATTATTGAAGTTGCTTGAGTCCCAGGGGGCAGAAAACCTCATCAGGGGTTGGATAATAAGTTACTGAAAAATTTTGAGTTGCCATGGAATAGGTTTCAACTTTTGAATATCACAAATTTTGAAATTTTTTTTGACAAAATTCGCATTTTTTTAAGTTTTTGAAAATTTTCGTCATTTTTTCAGTTTTTCCATCTTCAGGGACAGGAAATCTCTTTTAAGGTTTGTTAATTTCTAGCAACAATGGAATGGTTTTTAACATTATAATGTCTCGAATTTTAGCTTTTTTTTGATAAAATCTGCAATTTTTCTAAGGCTTCCTAAAGTTTCGTCAGTTTTTGATATTCGTCCATTCTCAAGTGCGAAAACAATTTCCACGTTCTGATAAAAAGTTACTGCATGGTTTTTAGTTTCATTGGATTTCTTTTCAACAATTTAATCTTTCGACTTTTAAAAGTTTTTTGATTAAATTTGCAATTTTCACGTTTTTTCAAAACATTTGTTTTTTATTTATTTCTTGCCTCGGTACCCAGGTAACCTCATCCAGGGTTTGATAGTATGTTATTAATTAGTTGCTAGGGGGCAATTGAAGGGTGTTCGACTTTTTAATAGAACGAATTCTATTTTTGAAGTTTGAAATGTTTTCTGAAATTATTGCCTATCGATCTATGAGCCAATGAATTGTTTACAGCTTGGAATTGGGTTACTGGATAGACTCTAGAGACACAGAAATGATTCTGAAGATATTTATATCAGAATTTGTAGCAACATTTCTGTATAATTTGCAATTGATTTTCTAAATTTTGTTCACTTTCGAGTTAATCGATCTTCAAGGGCCAATGAATTTTTTTGCAGGTCTTGAAGATATAATACTGGACCAATTTCAGAAACGAAAATTGGTTTTGAACATTTTTTTGAAATAGGTTTTTTTAAGGGAAAAATATTGCCCTAGGTTTAAAAGCTTCAAGAGTTTTAGCAATGAGTATATTTTTATTTAGGTTTGATTGTTTTAGTTTCTCAAAATTTTTTGATGATTTTGTTTGTGTTCTGGCTGGCATTGTTCAATTTATCTGCTGGTCAGGTAGAGTACGTCTGAGTTTTTCATTCAATTCTTTGAATTGTATTTCAGGACTTGTCCTGCTATGTTTTTCTACTTCGTCTAACAGATTTTTGTTTCGTCTTACCCTGACTTCTTGGAATTGACTTTTTCAATGAGTTACCTCACTCAAAAAAATGACTTCTGAACTCACTTATGTAACTTGGAATTTTATGAACATTTACTTATTAAAGGTCAATAGTGTGCATCTAAGAATTGCGAAACATATATGCCGTAATTCTTGATTATTAGTCTTGAGTTTTTGATTTCGAATATTAATTTTGGGATCTTTTCCGTTGGTGCCCCCAGTACCTTATGCGCCCCCCAGTTACAGAGCACTTGACATTATATAGTAAGTCACTATGTAAAAAATATTGCACGTACATCTGGGGGGTGCAAATAATATGCGCCCACTAAGCTGAGGGGGCACAAACGGAAAAGATTGTAATTTAGGGCTTTCTCCTTATAGAGCATATGTGTCTCATAAAAATGACAGTCCGAAGCTAACCCAAAATGTGTAGTGGTCCATTGAAGGACTGGTGGTCGATTTGTCTGATTTATTTCTACAGTTGTTTCAATTCATGTAACGCCACAAGCGTCTATCGCGGCTATTTTCCGGCAATCTGCCGGCTATGTTTAAATTAATGCATTGCGATTTCTAATACCGCCCCTAATACCCACCACATGCACATCGTTCCAACCATAGTAATCCAACGCATTCGAAGCCAAGCATTTGCTCTAGCTTTAGCTTTGCAACCTCATTATTTTCATTTCGTTGGTTCCCCCGAGGCCTGCTACTTTAATTTCGTCGGTGCGAAATTCTCATGACTTTTGTAGGGCCGTCTCATGCAGGGCCTATTTGTATTTCTAATTAGGTTCGGTCGCCGTCTGTCATGAACTCACAAAAGATATTTTAAGATGTCTTTCTCTTGTAAATGTCTAAAATGTGCTCCCATTATATCACCTACCAGCTGGAAAAAAAATTGGTACAAAGTTTATATTCTGTAAGAATGTATGCTCAAGAAAGCTGGACAAGAAGGAGAAGAGGAACCGGATGAAGATTTATCGACCTTCACTGTATCTCAGTTAACAAAAGTTGAAACAGAAACCAAGGCTACTGAGCCATTCTACGCTTCTCCTGTTAAAACGGAACCATCCGAAGAAATTGATCTATCAAGGACGCCTGTGTTCGAACCAGAAATTGTCCCAGAGATTGCTAAATCGAAATTTCTTGAGCCACACTCAGCACAAAACCCGGAAACACCTTCCTTCATCTATAATATGTCAACTACTTCATCTTTTTTTGAGACATCTGCGGACAATAACACTTCAAACATGACTTTCGAATCCGCGAAGAACTATCATTCCAGTCCGATTATTTCAATTGATAAAGGCGATTTGCTTGCACAGTTTGAAAGTCTCTACATTGGGACTATTTCTGAGAAAGTGGCTAGCTTGAACAGCGGACTGGCCAGAAGAGTGGAGTCTAGGCACTCGGAGTTTGTCTCTGCCAATAATACAGGGAGTGTGCCTGACTTGAGCTACCCGATGGAACTGAAGAACCGATCAGGGATCTGTTTCTTTCTATCCTTTTTCATTCCTAATTCTGCATATTTAACTAAGATGGCACCAGCCGTAATTTTTGCAACAAATCCGTGTAAGGTTGCTTAAATTGTGACTTTAAATTGCTACTTTTTTGTCACGCCGTATAGCACTTTTCAGTTGGATAATGATAGTGAAAAGTTAAATGCATAAGGACTACTTTGCGCGCTATAGAACACAGTTACAGAATATCAGAATTATGAGTTAATCGGAAATACATTTTTCACAATCCTGGTTAACCGCTCTATGGGGAATCTTAGTTTTGGCAGTTTTTCTCTGGCCCCAACCCGATGGAATAAAAGTCAATTACTTGATATTATTTACGACATCAAAAGGCTAAAAGTTTCATCTGTTATATGGACAGTGTTAGATGCACTTACTAAATTATAACCGTCTTTGTACAGTTTTTCCGTCTTTGTACACGTATTATTATTAATAGCCGCGTCCTCAATTCCAGGCGGCTGTTATAGCGCTCCTAAGTTTTTACAATTCAAAGAATTTGAATTGTATTGGTGCGCTGTTTTTTTTTAAGATGTGTTCATACATTTTTCAATTACTTTGATCTTTCAGAACGGGATAAACAGGTAAAGCCCAGCAGGCAATAAGTTTCATTAGAGGCCCAATTTGGGTTTTAGTAGTCCTTCAAGTGCTTTTAGTGGTGCAGCTGCTGTGATGGCCTTGATTTAAGGTTAAAAGGTCATTTTTAGGAGTTTTTGGGCTCAAAATTGTGCAATTTTTCATGTTTGTGATTTTTTGTTTTGATTAGTCTTCGATTGAAGCTTTTAAAAGTTGATGAAGGCCTTTGCGAGACAAAATTCCTTGGTATGACCATTTTATGAGCTATTTGTTTTGGTACTGCAAACATAAACACGCAAAATGATATAATTTCTGCAATTTTTTTCAGGTTTTGTGAAAATTTTTGTCATTTTTGAGGTTTTTTATTCCTAGGTGTCGAAAAACCTCCTCTTGGGTTTGATAAAGGGTCTGATGGTAGGTTACTGCATATTTTTGGAAGTAATGGAATGGTTTTCAACTTTTTGCCATCATGAGTTTTAGCAATTTTAGACAAAACTTGCAATTTTTTCATATTTTTTGACATTTTTGTCATTATTGAAGTTGCTTGAGTCCCAGGGGGCAGAAAACCTCATCAGGGGTTGGATAATAAGTTACTGAAAAATTTTGAGTTGCCATGGAATAGGTTTCAACTTTTGAATATCACAAATTTTGAAATTTTTTTTGACAAAATTCGCATTTTTTTAAGTTTTTGAAAATTTTCGTCATTTTTTCAGTTTTTCCATCTTCAGGGACATGAAATCTCTTTTAAGGTTTGTTAATTTCTAGCAACAGTGGAATGGTTTTTAACATTATAATGTCTCGAATTTTAGCTTTTTTTTGATAAAATCTGCAATTTTTCTAAGGCTTCCTAAAGTTTCGTCAGTTTTTGATATTGGTCTATTCTCAAGTGCCAGAAAACAATTTCCACGTTCTGATGTAAATTTACTGCATGGTTTTTAGTTTCATTGGATTTGTTTTCAACAATTTAATCTTTCGACTTTTAAAAGTTTTTTGATTAAATTTGCAATTTTTTTCACGTTTTTTTCAAAACATTTGTTTTGTATTTATTTCTTGCCTCGGTAGCCAGGTAACCTCATCCAGGGTTTGATAACATGTTATTAATTAGTTGCTAGGGGGCAATTGAATGGCGTTCGACATTTTAATAGAACAAATTCTATTTTTGAAGTTTGAAATGTTTTCTGAAATTATTGCCTATCGATCTATGAGCCAATGAATTGTTTACAGCTTGGAATTGGGTTACTGGATAGACTCTAGAGACACAGAAATGATTCTGAAGATATTTATATCAGAATTTGTAGCAACATTTCTGTATAATTTGTAATTGATTTTCTAAATTTTTTGTTCATATCATATGTGATTTTTTGTTTTGATTAGTCTTCGATTGAAGCTTTTAAAAGTTGATGAAGGCCTTTGCGAGACAAAATTCCTTGGTATGACCATTTTATGAGCTATTTGTTTTGGTACTGCAAACATAAACACGCAAAATGATATAATTTTTGCAATTTTTTTCAGGTTTTGTGAAAATTTTTGTCATTTTTGAGGTTTTTTATTCCTAGGTGTCGAAAAACCTCCTCTTGGGTTTGATAAAGGGTCTGATGGTAGGTTACTGCATATTTTTTGGAAGTAATGGAATGGTTTTCAACTTTTTGCCATCATGAGTTTTAGCAATTTTAGACAAAACTTGCAATTTTTTCATATTTTTTGACATTTTTGTCATTATTGAAGTTGCTTGAGTCCCAGGGGGCAGAAAACCTCATCAGGGATTGGATAATAAGTTACTGAAAAATTTTGAGTTGCCATGGAATAGGTTTCAACTTTTGAATATCACAAATTTTGAAATTTTTTTTGACAAAATTCGCATTTTTTTAAGTTTTTGAAAATTTTCGTCATTTTTTCAGTTTTTCCATCTTCAGGGACATGAAATCTCTTTTAAGGTTTGTTAATTTCTAGCAACAGTGGAATGGTTTTTAACATTATAATGTCTCGAATTTTAGCTTTTTTTTGATAAAATCTGCAATTTTTCTAAGGCTTCCTAAAGTTTCGTCAGTTTTTGATATTGGTCTATTCTCAAGTGCCAGAAAACAATTTCCACGTTCTGATGTAAATTTACTGCATGGTTTTTAGTTTCATTGGATTTGTTTTCAACAATTTAATCTTTCGACTTTTAAAAGTTTTTTGATTAAATTTGCAATTTTTTTCACGTTTTTTTCAAAACATTTGTTTTGTATTTATTTCTTGCCTCGGTAGCCAGGTAACCTCATCCAGGGTTTGATAACATGTTATTAATTAGTTGCTAGTGGGCAATTGAATGGCGTTCGACATTTTAATAGAACTAATTCTATTTTTGAAGTTTGAAATGTTTTCTGAAATTATTGCCTATCGATCTATGAGCCAATGAATTGTTTACAGCTTGGAATTGGGTTACTGGATAGACTCTAGAGACACAGAAATGATTCTGAAGATATTTATATCAGAATTTGTAGCAACATTTCTGTATAATTTGTAATTGATTTTCTAAATTTTTTGTTCACTTTCGAGTTAATCGATCTTCAAGGGCCAATGAATTTTTTTGCAGGTCTTGAAGATATAATACTGGACCAATTTCAGAATTGAAAATTGGTTTTGAACATTTTTTTGAAATAGGTTTTTTAAGGGAAAAATATTGCCCTAGGTTTAAAAGCTTCAAGAATTTTAGCAATGTGTATATTTTTATTTAGGTTTGATTCTTTTAGTTTCTCAATTTTTTGAGATGATTTTGTTTGTGTTCTGGCTGGCATTGTTCAATTTATCTGCTGGTCAGGTAGAGTACGTCTGAGTTTTTCATTCAATTCTTTGAATTGTATTTCAGGACTTGTCCTGCTATGTTTTTTCTACTTCGTCTAACAGATTTTTGTTTCGTCTTACCTTGACTTCTTGGAATTGACTTTTTCAATGACTTACCTCACTCAAAAAAATGACTTCTGAACTCACTTATGTAACTTTGAGTTTTATGAACATTTACTTATTAAAGGTCAATAGTGTGCATCTAAGAATTGCGAAACATATATGCCGTAATTCTTGATTATTAGTCTTGAGTTTTTGATTTCCAATATTAATTTTGGGATCTTTTGCGTTGGTGCCCCCAGTACCTTATGCGCCCCCAGTTACAGAGCACTTGACATTATATAGTAAGTCACTATGTAAAAAATATTGCACGTGCATCTGGGGGGTGCAAATAATATGCGCCCACTAAGCTGAGGGGGCACAAACGGAAAAGATTGTAATTTTGAAAAGCCCTATTAGGGCTTTCTCCTTATAGAGCATATGTGTCTCATAAAAATGACAGTCCGAAGCTAACCCAAAATGTGTAGTGGTCCATTGAAGGACTGGTGGTCGATTTGTCTGTTTTATTTCTACAGTTGTTTCAATTCATGTAACGCCACAAGCGTCTATCGCGGCTATTTTCCGGCAATCTGCCGGCTATGTTTAAATTAATGCATTGCGATTTCTTGCTTCAATTCGATCTCCACAATGACACAGATGGTTTTGACAGGTACTAATATTGAGGTTATGATAGGATAAGGAAAGAAACTTTTGCACATTTAGATTTCGATTCGTTTTTGAACGAAGCGAAAAAGTCAGAATCGTTGACCATCGAAATGACTCCGAGCACTGAGGGAGTTGAGCTGTTCATCCAATTTGGCGAAACTGTCACCTTTCATCATTTTGATTGGATAGTCTATGAAGAGTGCTGTTTGTATGAAAATGTCTCTCCGATGCCTCATCTGTGCGTATCTCATCAACCATCTATGTTGCTAACCAAGTTTTCATCCACATATATCACCAATTGTGACATTCTCGGAGACAGGGCGTCAGATCAAGGATTGGTTGAAGAGGGAGGCACAAATGGAGATCAAATTGAAGATCTGATTGAAGCTGTAACATCTACCAGTTTGAAGGATGCTTCAGGTCAGTTGTTTCTTACAACCTCTACCGAGAAAACTAATGAAGAGCGTCACACTACAGCAATCTCATTCGTACGATTATGCCCCCACAACATTTTCATCGGTGAAAGACGCAACTATCAATTTTTGAGGCATCAGAACTTTCCAATTTTTGCATATCTGTTAGTAGTAATATGGCAAGCTATCGATGTATACCAAAACTATCTTTTTTCAGCAAGTCACTTGTCTGCTGTGAAGCCAACGGTACCTCAATCAAAAATCCCAGAAGTGGACATAGACTTTGACAGTTTCTCCGAATCCAGCGGTGACTGTCAGAGGACGAAACAGAGCTTGCAGATACAAGCCATACAGAAGCTGCTTGATGAGTTGCCCCTGGACTGTAGTACTCCTAAGGGCAAACAGTCATTCATGAGAGAAGCGTTTGATTGCAAATCGGGCGATCAGTCGAGAGTAGTGGGACAGCAGCGGTCGCCTAAAGTAATCCAAGTGCAGAATGCAGTGTTTCAAGCTGAGAAGCTTGTGGAAAGTGGAGGTAGTGTCTGCTTGGACTATGATTCAAATTCTACTTCAGTATGCGCAGATGGAAACACCCAACCTAACATATCTAACAGGTAATGATGAAGACTCTGATTGTATCTAAGCTATGTAGAAGACGTTGTCTATGGCATAACAATGTCATATCTTTAAATTTGAATTAAAAATTTTTGTTAACCAGTGCGAATATAAAGTTTTCGAATTAGTATCCAATTCCGAAGAATGAATAATTCTCATGAAACTGGAAGCTTATAGTTCTATTGCCTCGACTGTAAATGAGAAATTGTAAGGTCTTTTAAAATAGTCACAGAGAGTGAGCCGGAGAGAGGCTTTAATGGAAAAGAGGTCTATATTTTTAGAGTTCCAACAAACAAAACCCTGAAAAAGGTGCCATGTCTCAAAATAGAAGAAGAGAACGAGGAGGAAGAGATTGAGAGCAGTTTTGACAAGACATACAGCGATGATGATTGGGATGACTTCAAATCCTTGGGATCCTGTTCTTCTCCCAGTGACAATGATGAGTATATCTCTCCTCGTTCGTGTCAGAGCTCTCGCCGAAACTCTGTCGTCAATATCAACAAGGATTCGAAGCCCGAAATACAGAACACGGAACTTATAGGAACGAGTAATGACGTGGAACAGCAAATTGACAAGACTTCGTTCGTTGAACAGTTTAACAGGTTACCTAGGGACGAAACTTTTTTATTCGACAAAAAGGAATCCAAAATAGAAGTGCTAGTGTCTGTAGAATCAGCTGATGAGAAAAATACGTTCTCTCTAAAGTCTTTCGAGTCCGAAAGCTCTGAAAGTGAAAGAAAAGTATTGAAAAACAACGAGGAACCAATTGAATCTTTACGATCAGTCGAAGCGACTGCTTCGCAAAATGAGGATGATTTTGTGTCATCTCGGAACTCAAAAATATCACCACCGTTCAGTAGTATGAATGCTACTGAACCCACTCCTACCACAATAATTAGAGTCGGCAGTGGTAGCGCCTCATGCTACATTGCATCGCCAATCTTGTCCGCTTCGAATATTCACCACAGATCTGGTTCCGCGAAGTCGCGACCCGATTCGATGGCAGAGAGTACAAACATAAAAGGCGTGCCTGACAACTTAAAGCAAGCATTGGAGTGTGTGGCGTCGAGAGAAGATTCTTTTAATGCGTCGTTGGAGGACAAAATTGCTTCGATGCCAGAGATTGCAACCAGGAAGATAACCCCAAAAAGGTTGACAATGTCCGATTACATGGACAGGTATTATATTATAGCCGCGAGGTTGTAAGCTGGGCTTAATGAGCTTTTTCTTGGGCTTTCTTTAATAGCTGCCCTTCTCTCGGCAGGCTAAGATTGTGATCCATTTTTTTAAAACTTGTCAAACATTTGTTTTGCTTTACCTTAGCTCACAGCTTGTTCAACATTTTGCATGATTTTTTCAAATTGCTCTTGAATGAAGTTCATAGCAATTATTGTAAACTTGTGTGTCTTTTTTAATAGCCGCACAGCGATAGCTGGGGCTATTATTGGCCTTCTCTTGGTTTTTACAATTCAAAGAATTTGAATTGTATTGGGGCGCTGTCTTTTTTTACGACTCGAAGAGGAGTATCGGAGAAGTCCTTTTTTTAAATCAATTTTATTGGAGTGATTTTTGAAGCAGGACATGAAACGCGTGAAAAAATCTGGAGTGATTTTGGCGCTGAACAAAAGTGAAGAGCGGAGCGAAAAGAGGGTGGTTTTTGTTCATACCGCTGTTTTTGAGAGAGCGAGAAATTGATGTGTGAAAAAATTTTCTCTAAGCGAGCGAAATTTTTTTGTTCACGTGCGGCATTTTAAAGCAGTTTTTTTCTCATTTATGTTGGTTAAGAGGTTTGGTTATGATTTTGTTTTAATTTCAGGCTGGTTTCGGTAGTGTTTTGAAGGTTTTTGGAAATTCATGTGAATTTTTTGATAATTCGGAGGTTTTTTGTATTTGCTGATTTTCGGGCTAATTTTTGCGTTTTTTTTGACGATTATTTTTTGGCTCAAATGGGTATTGAGGACACCCCTTCTATTTGAGCAAATTTATGATAACAATTGGTTACAGTTTTGTGGGTAAGAATCATTTTTTGTTGAGAAATATGACAAAAAATGGCGAAAATTGGAACTATTTTTCGAACTAAGTTTTTGCCGTTTTTCATTTTTTTTTCTCTGTTTTCAGCTAAGTTTCTTAGCCTATTATGAACTGCTTATTGTTTTGCGAGCATCTGGATACCCTATTGGCTGATGGGAATTTTTCTTTGGATTTATATGCTTTTGAAATTTTAAAGAATTTGATAACTTTTTCCAGTTTTTCAGTGAAAGTTGTTTTTTTATGAGCTTTCTTTTCATAATTTAGCCTAAAGTATTTTTTTTCAAAATTCACCTCAGTGGTTTTAGTAATTACTAGTTGTTTTCATGAAGTTATTTTGACAGATTGTTTTTTCGGGATCTCAATTTATAATAAATTTTGATCAGATTTTTTACATACTTTAACAGATTTGATTTTTTTTACTTTGTTTCATGACTTTGTTGCAAGATAATCATAAATTAGTGAAGGCACGTTTTGTTTGATGAGTAGTTGGATGGCGTTTAAATAGATTTTCACTTCGAGTCGTTTCCGGAATTCTTCCGGCTATGTTTTTAAGATTTCACACATTCTCATGATTTTTGAAGTCAAATTGGAGTAGTGAATTTGGTCACGCCGAAACAGGAAGTGAAACGAAAAAGCGAGTGGTTTTGCGGCGTGAATTTTTGCTCCAAATGTAAAGTAGAGTGAGAAAACGGTGTTTAAACAAAAATTCGCTTTCTCGCTAGTGGTTTTTTGTTCACATGCGGCAATTTGACTCTGATTTTTACGTTTTTTCGTTTTTTTTGGATCGGATTTTTTTCTAAATGGTATTACCAATCCATTCATAGTCCGTTTTAGGTCTAGTTTTCTGTTTAGTCAATGAAAATTCCTTGAATTGTACGTCAGGACTTGTCCTGCTATGTTTTTTTTATTTTGCGTCATGATTTTTGTTACGACCATATGACGTCACAGCAACTTTTTGTTCATCCGTTCATGCAATTTCAACCGAATTGCATGTGTGACGTCTTTTTTTGCTCTTAGTGGAGTGAGTTTTTTTATTCATGTGCGTGATTAATTTTTTGGTCACACGACCTACCTCGCTCTCAAAAATGACTTCCTCACTTTGAAATTGACTTTTATTTACTTTAATTCAAAGAGATCAAGTCAAATGAGTGTGTCACTCTAAATGAAGTTTATTTGGGATCAGCTAATAGAGGCAGCAATAACTTATACAGATTTTTAATCAAAATATAACAGATCAGCCTTCAATGAAAAGACGAATTTTTTTGGTCTGTCTTTTTTACTGTTTTTTTTGGACTACCGATCTACGAATCTATTGCGGCTATTTTCTGGTAATCTGCCCGCTATGTTATGCAAATTGTTCGCTTGACAGTTTTGCGCTTTTCTTCTAGATCATTCTTTGACTTCTCAAGTGACTTTTTCACGCTTTGGTTCTTCATTTTTGAGTAATCTCTATTGCTCTCACACGAAGTAAAGCTTGTTGCTAATATAAATTGGTTGCAGCACGTCGAGAATAAGGGTCTGATGGCGCAGTTGGAAGTGCTTAGGGTCACCGTTCGGGAGGTTAGTGGGTCGAATCCCGGCGGGGGAAAGGTTTTTTGCACCCATGAAGAAAAATTCATCTAGGCTACACCCCCTGAATTAAATTGCCTCGCCTGTCGTTCAAGAGCAATTCTTCCGACATTTGTCGGTTTATGTTTATGTCTCTGGGCTTGTTTCACTCTTTTCTTATTCTGCTCACAGTGCCTTTACACAACAGTTGCTCAGCAAAGCAATCTAAAATGAACAAGGTTAGGATCGCAAAACCAAATTCAAATAGAAAGGGGATGAACTCATAAACCCTAATTTTAGATGCCCGGTATTTGAACATTGTTCTAATTAGTCTTTGTTTCAACGTCCGCATTTAGCTTTTTGTCCTGAAAAAACGTGATGAACAGGTAACGTCTAGCATTAAGTTCTCTTAGAGCCTTTCGGCTTACTAATCGCTAAGTATGCAATTCAGCTGAGACATGGTGTGAAGGGTGGTTCTTAGTGTTTGACCCCCTTCACCCCCGTCAGTTCACCCCCGGAATTAAGCTAAAGCTAGCTTCCCTAAACTGTAGCTAGCTACTAACGAAGCCAACCGCTCGCTAGTCGTTTGAGAGCAATTCGCCCGACGTTATTCCGTTGTTTTTTACGCGATTTTTCGCCTGACCGATTTTCATCTGACGCATTCTACTTTTCGTCCTCAAAAACCGGATAACAGGTAACCACTATAGGGTATTAAGTTCTCTTAGAGCCTTATGCCTCACCAGTCTGCAATAACACGACGCCTTATGCCTCACCAGTCTGCAATAAAACCAAACTGTTTTGAGGAGACAGTTTCATGGTGTGAAGGGCGGTTATTAATCTTGATATAAGTCACCCTACTCCAACTCATCCCGCCCCCTCCCGCACTCACCCCCTCCCTTAACGCAGCCCCAGTCCATCCTCCTCCACCTGGCTGTTTTGGATCCGTCTTTCGTCTAACCCTACCCCAGTCGCTTGACACCTGCACTCCGCTACCCCCACTCTGCTCGACCATCCAAGGCTTTAATCTCTAAGCCCCAGCTGGATACTACCCAAGCCAACCACTTGCGGGTTGTTTAAGATAAGTTCGCCCGATGTTAGTTGGTTATGTTTACAAAATCCATTCTCAAAATAGAACAGTTTTAGAAAAATTTTTGTAAATATAATCAATTCTTAAGCATTTTTGGGTCTTTCAAACGGGAATAAGTGGTGGCTACTGCCCTGCAATCTGTTGCGTCGTAAATGCTTATTTCTGCTTAAAATTTTTCAAGCCGCAAAAAACTGCTTTTCACATTTTCATGCCGCCCATTGTCTGTTTTTGTGTATAAATGCGTTGGTTGAACTCATATGCTGTCATTTTAAACTCAAATTAGTTTTGTCATTTTAATTATTGACTTTTTAAATCATAAAAGAGAATTTTGTTTTTAATTTTTTTTTGTCCGCTTTCATGCTAGGCTTTTATGTTTACATGCGTCAATTTGAAATTGATTTTCTGTTTTTTTTCTGAATTTTTGATCGGTTTTTTTTTCCGAAAGGGCTTTCTCGATCCGTTCATGGTTCAATCTAGGTCTAGTTTTTTATTTAGTCTATAAAAATTTTTTGAATTTTAGGTCAGTGCTTTTCCTGTGTTTTTTCCTGATTTGCTTACCTTTAGATCACGTTTTTCGTTTTACATAAGGCACTACTTTTATGTTTGTCTCGTGACCTACCTCTCTCACTGTTTCATCTAAATGAATTTCGGTTTCTTTCATTCTTTTGATCAAAAAATATAATGAGTACCGCCAGGGTCATAAGAGCAAAATCAAAAGAAATGGGATAAAGCCCGGTCATTAAGTCACAGCGCAGTAGGGTATCAAGCTTCATTAGTGTGGTTGCTAGCTGGCATTTGTATTAAGTTTAATTGCCTTCAGTTTAGAGCTGAATTAAGTATAACTTCTGTCAATTCCTCTCTCATTTTTTTTCTGTTTTAATCCGGATCTACGAACTCGTCCTATTTTCCGGCAACTTGCTGGCTATGTTTTGTGAAGGTATCTTACTTTGTTAAGTTTTTATAATATCAAATTTCTTAGGTAAATGTTTTTTAATTTTTGTTTGAGACCAATCTTTGTCTGAGACAAATAATTTTTGTCTGAGACCAATCTTCTTGTTACTTTTTTTAATTTCCCGTTGCCCTTCGTTTATGGTCAACTGAATTTGCATGATCAACTTGTGACCTGTCTCACCAACCGTTTTAAGGTCCCATTGCCGACTTTGAGACAGGGCGTTAAAATTGAAATGAAATGAACAAGGAAATCAAAACTATTGCAAAAGTTTACTGTATTCCATTGAATAGGTTCCACTCGAAAATTTTTCTTGGATTTTGGTGATTTTAAATGGAATGTTATTTGATCTGTTCTCTTGTTTTGCCGCTTTTGTCGTTTAATCGTCCAGCAATGTTTTAATTAGCTTGCATTTTTGTTTCTGCATCACAGGAAACCCAATGTCGCTGCAATCAAATGTTTTTTATGACCCAATTATTGCAATTGTTGACCCCAGTTTTATGTGGAGTGGTCTTATGTTTTTCCTTTTTGTTGAAATTGAGGACATATTGAATAGCAACAGCTCTTTTGTCCTCAATCGCTATATTATCCTTGGGCTCTGCTCTTTGAAAATCTCAATGAAACAATTTCGCCTAGGATACAATGAAGAAACGCCTATGATGAAATGATTGTTCAACAAATATTATTCACGCTACTGAAGTATGTCTATTCGCATTGGTTCGTGTTTCTGTTTCCATTTGCTTAAATGAATACTTTGCTTCAGGTTAGTACGTTTAGATTGAATTCTTCCAACTCTAATGTCTCATTCCGAGTTGCAGACACAACATGCGACTCCTCGGGAGACAACAACGAAGTAACATCCTTTCGAGCCAACATGTTTGATCTACTCGCAAGTGAAGCACTAGAAAAAGCAGCAGCCGCTTCTACGAACTCGTCCAGAGGAGAATCAAAGGTGGCAAACTTGAGAGCAAAGATTGAAGCAGCTGAACGTCGAAGGGAGGTCAAAGTTCCAATAGTACAGAGGACTGCAGGTGGTGTGATGGATAGATGTTCAAAGCGAATTCCACTTGACAATTGGCAAAGGGATTTGGGAGAAGATCGATCTCAAGATAGATTGCGCTTCATTATCAATGCATCCATTACTTACATCTTCGCGTTTATGGTCGTTTTAAGGACAATGGTATCGCAATGATCTGTCCTTTATTTCTGAAACTCAGATTTTCTAAATTAATTGATTTAATGTTTATTTCAAAACTATCGCTTGGGTGGAAAACTGTTTTGAGTGAAGTGGTCATGAGGGTTAGTGTGCAAAACAGGTTTATAACCAAGCGATAGTTTTGAAATGAACAAAATCAAGTAAAATTCTGGTAAGATGAATGGAATGAGTGAGTATATGAACCGAATGCCCGTCCCATTCAAGTCCACGCACAACTAGAGTTCCCGGGTCGAGGTTTGGTGGTGAATTTTCGTAAGAAATGCGGTGAAAAAAAAATAATTTTCACCGCGTATTTCTTACATCTTTTTGCGGTGAATGCGGTGAATCGCGGTGAATTATTTTTTTTCACCTCGTTCTCAGTATTCTTACAAAAAAGAATTGTCCCTACACGGGTTCGAACCTCTGACCTCCTGGATGCCTTCCAATGCTTATTCCACTGCGCCAACTGTCACTTACTTGTTTGTTAATTCTTGTGAATTTAAATCAGATTGAGTAAACTTTGAAAACCATATGCGGTGAATTTTTGTAAGAAATGCGGTGAAATGTGGTGAATTATTTTTTTTCACCGCATCTAGCGGTGAGAAAAAATAATTCACCGCTTGAGAGAAAGCGGTGAATTATTTTTTTTCACCGCATTCACCGCATTTCTTACATTATTTTGCCATAATAGTCTATTCGGTGAATTTTTGTAAGAAATGCGGTGAATTTGGTGGTGAATTTTTGTAAGAAATGCGGTGAAAAGCGGTGAATTATTTTTTTTCACCGCATTCACCGCAATCACCGCATTTCTTACGAAAATTCACCGCATTCACCGCATTTCTTACGAAAATTTACCCAAAAAACCTCGACCCGGGTTGTTTCTTTCCAAAATCAAAATGATATAATTCAATTTTACTAATGAAGCCGCGATGTATGAAGGACCCGCACTATTGTCTGGTGACGTCACTCTCCAGGTGCAATTTGAGGGATTCAGAGCACAAACAGCGAATGGAGACCTTGGCCGCCTCTCTTCAACCTCAGATGAGAAGGAGCGACTGGAATGGATATCAAAGTCAAATGGAGTCATCCATTGCTCAGAAGGTCGACTTGAACACACGTTTCCAACAGCAAGAGAGACTGAAACACTTGAGTCCGAAACCAAGTTCGGAACCAGACAACAGACAATGGCCGACAGATATGACGAGCCCAATCAAAACAATCAGCAGGCAGCCATTTTTTCTAAGTCTTTGAAGTTTAGTGGGCACAGAACACCTGCAACCCATTATCCTGAATTTTCGACATTGTTTTATGACCTGAGAGGGTTGCAAGGGCAAAGGATAAAGTTTTTGATTGAGCAGATCCGCTATAGAATTAGTTATTAATAGCCGCCGTCAGCCTGTCAACGACTATTATTTAGGCGTTCTCCTTTTTTTTTTACAATTAAAAGAATTTGAATTGTATTGTGGCACTGTCTTTTTTGGGACTCAAAGAGGAGTATTGGAAAAGTGTCTTTTTCAATTGCTCTCGAATTAACTTTGAAGCAATTATTGTAAAAGTGTTGGCCTTTTTATGCAAAATTTTCGCTTGACCAATTTTGCGCTTTTGTTCTAGAAGAGTCTCGGACTTCTCAAGTGACTCTTTCAAGCTTCACTTCTTCATGATTAAAAAATCATTGCTTTCTCCTGTTATAGATAATGCGTTATTAATAGCCGTAAAGCTATAGCTGGGGCTATTAATGGCCTTCTCTTGTTTTTTACAATTCAAAAATAATTCAATTGCATTGGGGCGCTGTCTTTTAAGATCTGTTCACACATTTTCATGACTTTTGAAGTCAAATTGGAGTAGTGATTTTGGTCACGCCGAAACAGGAAGTACAGCCAAAAAGCGAGTGATTTTGCGGCGTGAAATTTTTTCGCTCTAATTTTAAAGTAGAGTGAGAAAACGGTGTTTGAACAAAATTCGCTTTCCCGCTTACGATTTTTTGCTCACATGCGGCAATTTCTTTGTGATTAATTCCTCTTGAACGAAGTTCATAGCAATTATTGTAAACGTGTGTCTTTTCTTATGCAAATTTTTTGCTTGACAATTTTGCGCTTTTCTGCTAGAACATTCTTTGATTCTCAAGTAACTTTTTTACGCTTTCGTTCTTCTTTTTTGAGTAATCTCTATTGCTCTCAGTCCGAAGTAAAGCTTGTTGCTAACATAAATTGGTTGCAGCACGTCAAGCATAAGTTTTTGACGGCGCAGTTGGAAGTGCTTGGGGTCACGGTTCGGGAGGTCAGTTGTTGGAATCCCGGCGGGGAAAGTTTTTTTGCACCCATGAAGAAAAATTCATCTAGGCTACAGCCCCTGAATTAAATTTCGCCTGTCGTTCAAGATCAATTCTTCCGACATTTGTCGGTTTATTTTTTTTCTGCTTTCGATTTTTTGGATCGTATTTTTTAATAGCCGCGAAGCGATAGCGGCTATTATTGGGGACATCGTGGTTCTTTTTTTTTAATTCGTCGTCTCCATCGATGATTCTTACGACCTGACTTCTTGGAATTGACTTCTTGGAATTGACTTCAGTGACTTCTATTGCATTGCAGTTAAAATGTGTGTGTCGGACGTCATTTCTGCTTTTAGGTCAATTGCGTGACTTACCTCACTCACAAAAATGACTTCTGAACTCACTTATGGAACTTTAAATTTTATGATTATAAAATAGTGTGCATCTAAGTAGTGCCAAACTTATATGCCCTAGTTCTTGAGTATTAGTCTTGAGCTTTTGATTTCGAATATCAATTTTGAAAAAGCTCTCTGAGCGCTTTTTCCCTATAGACTGTATATGTCAAAAAATTGACAGTCCGAATCTAACCCAAAAAGTGTAGTTGTCTTTTAAAGGACTGTTGGTTGATCTGTCTATCTTATTTCTTTAGTTGTTTCAATTCATGGAAGGCCACAAGCGTCTATCGCGGCTAGTTTCCGGCAATCTGCCGGCTATGTTTTCTTACTTGTTTTCCCAATCCATTCAAAGTTCATTCTAGGCCTAGTTTTTTTTTGTTTCAACCAAATTTTCATTTCTCGCTAGTGACTTTTTTAATCACACGCGGCATTTTGAACTTGATTTTTTGTTTTTATAATAGCCGACCTTATCTCCTCAGCCGGCTATTATAGCGCTCCTAATTTTTTTTACTTCGTCGACCAAAAAAATGTTTCGCTTTACATCATTTCGCCGCTTTTTCAACATTTTGCGTGAAATCTTTTTGACTTCTCTAGGCTAGTTTTTCTCTTCTCCCATTCTGCTAAAAGTGATTTTGAACATCATTTGCTCAGCAAAGTAATTCAAAATGAACAGAGTCAGTATAAAAAATTGAAGTCAGAAATAGAAACGGGATAAACCCATAAAGCCCAATTTTAGATGCCCGCTATTTGAACGTCGTTCCTATAAGTCTTAGTTACAATCTCTAATGCTTATTTGTACTGATAATAGCCCCTGTAGCCTCTCTCTAAGAAACAGAAGTATGTTCAACTACGAAATGCCATCAAAATAAATCTGACTTAAAAAATGTTTACAAAAATCTTTTTTTTTTCAATATCTTCTTTTCTTTTATTCCCAATCATGCTTATTGGAAGCAACGGCGGCTATTTTCTGGCGATCTGCCGGGTATGTTTATTTTTTATCTGATTTTTTTTGGAAATTGTTTTCCCAATTTACTCATAGTCCGTTCTAGGTCTAGTTTTTGTGTAGTCAATGAAAATTCTCTGGAATTATACGTCAGGACTTGTTCTGCTATGTTTTTTTTATTTCCTTGTCCAAGATTTTTTTTATGTCCCTATGACGTCACACTCCAGATCGTTCACACTCCGTATCTTTCATTCGTTCATGCAATTTTAACTGAATTGCGTCCTTGACGTCACTTTTTACTGTTAGTGGTGCGATTTTTTTTTCATTCGCGTGATTAAGATTTTGGTCACACTTGACTTACCTCACTCTTTAAAAGGACGTGCTCACTTTGAAATTGACTTTTCTTTAGCTTAATTCAAATAGATAAGTCAATTGAGTGTGTCTCACTCTAAACTAATGTTGTTGAGAACAGCTAATAGAAGCAGTAATAAGTTTATCTCTAAATTGAATAAATTTTCCTTTGGTCTGTTTCTTTTACTATCTTTTTGAGACTGCAGGTCTATGAAGCTATTGCGGCTATTTTCTGGCCATCTTTCAGCTATATTGCGAAAGGCGAGAAAAATGTTGCCATAAATTTAGGATAAACGTACAGAAATGCTCAATGTTTAAAAAAATGAAGACCGTTTTCGTTTGCTATTATCGTGCGCACCATTTGTTAGGGACACTTGAGTGTTTTATAGCATCACGTGGATTTTGAAGTACCGCTTTTGAGTGTTTCAATTGGTATTCGCCCAATGCCCACAAAACTTGCGATTAAAATGTTTGCCAAACGGATACAAAATTGTTTGTCTAATGAGTTCTCGGCTAATATCCGATACCCCTTTCTTTCATTTCCCTGTTTGGGAGGCAGTGCGAAATTCAAGTGTGAAGAATTTCTAAGCCAGCGTGTGGCTTTTTCAAGCACGTTGTTCACGTGTGGCTATTTCAAGCAGTTTTTCTTTGATTTTAGCCCGCTTTTTGCTAAATAGGTTGAAGTAGGGGCTGCAGTAGTATGCAGCTCGTTTTCATAGCGTTTTAAAAAATTGTGACGATTAAAGTGCGTTTTATGCTGAATCGCAGCTTTTTCAGTTGTTTTGCGGGTTTTTGGGCTCTTATCCATTATGGTGTGCTTTCCTTTTTACTGGGAATTTCATAGACCTCAACTGCTCGCAATTA
The DNA here is from genome assembly GCF_964194025.1 of Convolutriloba macropyga. Lineage (NCBI taxonomy): Eukaryota > Metazoa > Xenacoelomorpha > Acoela > Convolutidae > Convolutriloba > Convolutriloba macropyga. The sequence continues at coordinate 54,636,721 of NC_134468.1, forward strand.
TATTTTTTAGTGTAAATGTTTTGGGCTAATTTTCAACTGTTATTTGACTTCCGAATGTTTTTCTTAATTTTTGAGCTTTCTAGTGGATGTTAGCTATTTCTAAAGTTTGCTTTTGATGGAGAGGACTCTTCGGGGTGTTTCCGTAATTCTTCCGGCTACGCTTTTTTTTAGATCTGTTGACACGTTTTCATGATTTTGGAGGTCAAATTGAAGCCATGATCTTAGTCACACCTAAAGTAAAATGGAGCAAAAAAGGGAGTGGTTTTGTGGGGGAAATATTTTTTGCGCTAATTTAAAAGTAAGAGAGGATAGTGTTTCAACATTAGCTGGCTTTCTCGCTTTTTTTACATGCGGTTTTTTGACATAGGTTTTACTGTTTGTTTGGTTTTTTATCGCATTGTTTTCTAGATGGTTTACCTATTTCGAGGTCAAGCCGAGGTCTATTTTTTGTTTATTCAATGAAAAATTTTTGGGATTGTATGTCAGGACTTGTCCTGGCATTTTCTTTGAAACTCGCTTTACCTTTTGATCACGTTTTTCGTTCTACATAAGTTACGCTTTTCACGTTTGATTCCTGACTTTTCTCGTTAATAGTTTCATCTGAATGGATTTTAAATTCTTTCACTAATTGAATAAAGCAATGTCTTGACGTGGCCAAGATTAAAAAGAGCAAAATCAAAAGTGTGATAAACCGTTAAAACACTGTTTTCGAGTCATATTGTATTAGGTTATCAAATTAATTAGAGCAGTTGTTAGCTGGTATAAGTAATAAACTTTATAGACCTTCATATTAGAAGCTGAATCAAGTGAGGTTTTAGAATATAATTAAAAGTTTACATCTAATTACAACACTTGTTGATGCTTAGTAAAATTCCGCCAATTTTTAACTCTTTTTTCCTTTTCTGTTTCAATCCCGATATGTGTCAAGCGGATCACGGCGGCTATTATCCGGCTATTTGCTGTCAAGCTCATGAAACGATAGGCTATTATTGATTTCATCGTGGTTTCTTCACAAAAGAAAACATTTGATTTTTAGTAGCAGTTATCAGTTACCATGTATGTCAATAAGAGCGTAAAATCAAAGTTCGAACAATTTCAATGACACATAATTTTAAATGTATTGAAGATCATTAAATAGTAACAATTTTAGACGTTTAAAATGTCAAAAAACGTATCCATGATAGGCTTCCATAAGATGAAACTTCTTATAAAATTGGCTGTTGATCATTTTCTTGATAGCTTCGAATTTGTCGAGTAGAATTTGAATTGATGAATTTATTCCTGGATTCTGCAGCTCTAGCGAAGAAATAGTCTATGGTAATGAGACTTCATTTGAAATTGGGACATGTACTTGGAGTAAAAGAACTCATTTGTGGTGTTTGGAGCTGTTTCATCTGTTCGGTGAAGTGAGTTGAGTGGAGACTTTGGTGTTCATGTTGATCCAGTAAAGGCAGTAGAAAACCGAGTAGTTGAATTTTTTAGACTTCTTTTAGAACACAGTTTGAATTTTCGAGAGAGGTTATTGTCCCGATGAGGCATAGGATATTAGGCAAACGAATTTTGAAATTTATATTTTGAACTATGTGAATCTTAGGCTGCCACCAAAATAAAGTGGTGTTCAAAAACACACTTAAAAGAGGTATGGTATTTATAAAGGTGTCAGCTATTACTATGTGAAGTTCAATTTTTCAAAATTTGAATCAAATTAGACCCCGCCCCTGGGATAACTCGGACCCCAGCTAAACTTTGACAAAAAATTGGGGTAAAGAATAGTAGGAACTCAGGATGCAGTGCTGGGATACATTGAAATGGAGAATGAAAGAATGAAAAAGTCAAAGAACACTTTTAATTGCTCTCGAACGAAGTTTATGCTCGATTCTTTATGCTCAATTTTTGCTTGACCGTTGTGATTTTTCTAGTGACTTTTGCGCCCTTGATTTTTTCGTTTTACGTGATCTAAATTTTTCTCTCATTCACAAGCATCAGCATCTGAACTCAAGTGGCGGCAGTTCGCTACTAAAAGTCAAATGAACAGTTCGCCGAAATTGGTGTAATTTTTTGCTATAATTTTTAGTGTATATAGTGATATGTAAAAACCTCTAATGGCGTCATTTGAAGCCTCCCTTTTGTGAATTTAGTTACCCCCCCTCACCCGACTGAAATAGCTCTAATATTTTTGAGCTCCCAATAGTCGTCCGAGAGCAAGCCGACGTTAGCCGGTTATGTTTTCTAAAGAGTGCCCCTTAAGCTTATGAAGTACTGTTCGCCACGAATTGACTGTTAAAGTTAAATTTTTTAATCTAAAGTCGACGAACATTCCGTTCGCTTAATCGACCTTTCGCCTATTATCCGATTGCCTGTTCGAGTGCTGCAGTAAGACTTCCTGATTGCTTTCGAATAAGTTTAAGCAATTAATTTGGTCGTGTCTCTTCTTTCAGTGCAAAGTTTTCGCTGGAAAGTTTTTGCTCTAGACTATTCTTTCGCTCGTTTAAGTTATAGCTACAAAGCTGTAAACTGAGTGGATCTATATTGCGGTGCTCTTGGTTATTTCAATCCAAAGAATTTGATTTGTATCGGTCCTGTCTTTTTTGTAAGATGTTTTCGCTCCTTTTTCTATGACTTCGAGCTTTTGAAACGGTATAAACAGTCGTAAAGCTCGGCGTGCTTTAAGTTGAAATAGAAGACCTCAGCTGGCTTTAGATTGCTTAGAGTGGTGTAGCTGCTGGGGAGGCCTTGATCAAGGTTAAAAGGCCATTTTTAGGAGCTTTCATTTTCACTTTTTATCGTCTTTTGTGGACTTTATTGTTTGATCGGTCTTAAATTGACGTTTGTCAAAGTTGTCTAACAAAGGTCTTTTGTTAGACATAATTATTTTTTATGACCATCTCATGAGCTATATGTTTTGGTACTGCAAACATAAACACGCAAAATCTTTCACATTTTTCAAGCTTTTTGAACCATAGGTGACTTTCACATTTTTCAAGCTTTTTGAAATGTTTTGGCCCTTTTTGACTTTTTCCAGACTTTGGAGCCTCGAGGATTTGATAATAGGTTACTGCATAGTTGCTGGCATAATGGAATGGTTTTCAACGTTTTAACATTGTGAAGTTTTGCTATTTTTTTTAAAGTTTTAAATTTTTTCAAATTTTCTGAAAATTATTAGCATGTTCTAATTTTATCAATCTTTTTGGGCGACTGAAACTTTGTAGGTTTGTAATTGGGTAAAGATGGTTTCTAGAGACAACGAAATGGATCTGAAGATATTCTTATCACGAATTTTGAAATTTTTAAGTTTTCTGGATTTATTATCTTGTTCCGAGTTTATCGATGTGGGCCAGTGAACGCTTTCGGGTTTGAAATTTGGTTACCGATGGTTCTGGGGATAATGAAAAGATTCCGAAGATATTACTTTAACGAATTTCTGCAACATTTCAATTAAATTTGCCTTTGTTTTCAATTTTGTGAAAATTTTCTGTTCTTATCGATCTTAAACGGCCAATGGAACTTTTTGATGTCTTGCAGTTGGGTTACTGGACATATTTGAGAGCCAAAAATGGTATTGAACATAATTATTGCGAAATTCAGAAACTGTCAATAAATTTTGCAATTTTTCATTTTTGTCGAGTAGTTGTGGCCAATAAACCCAGACTCGTGCGTGGGTTAATGAGTATATTTAAATAGATCAAATTTGGCCTTCAGTGTAAAAGCCTGTGAGTATTAGCCATAATTAGGTTTTTGTTTGTTTTGATTTTTCTAGTTTCCCAACTTTTGAAACTCAACTATCTCTCTGGCATGGTTCAATTGATCCTCTGGTTAGATACAATAGGTTTAAGTCTTTCATTGAATTCCTTAGATTGTATTGCAGGACTTGTCCTAATATGTTTTTTGTTTTGTCGTCTGACGCTCTTTTTTCGTTTAACATTTGTTTACGCCACAAAGCTTAAGTCAATGACCTCATCTCACTAACGCGGATATTTGCGCATGAGGTTATTTTTCACTCACCGTAGCAACATCTTTTAGGTCATCTGCGTAATTAGATTTTGACCATAGGTGACTTACCTCAAGTAATAAAATGATTTTTACACTAAAACTTAAGTTTAAATTGAGTTATGTAATGTCAAAGGAACAAAGGTAATAAAAATGCTTCTGCGGAGCGAAAAGCCTGATTAATTTATTGCTGAACGTTTTTTACATAGTTTTTTGATCGACGTCGATAGTTTTTTCAACTTGTATCTATCTGTTTCTATCGGTATTATACGACACGCAAGTCTACTTCGCAGCTGTTCCGGCAGTCTTTCGGCTTTGTTTAGAAATGAGATAAACAGGGAAAGCCCAAGGGCGTTGGATTGCTGTTTAGTTCTTTAAGTGTACGTTTCGCCGAAGCTGTTGAGGAGGCAAAACACCCTTGCAGTTTTAATTTTTGTTGATTCGGGACCCTTTTTTACCTGGACTATTGTAGATTGCCTCCTTAATCCTTAGCTAGCTACCTTCAAAGCCAGCCTCTCGCCTGTATTTTTGTCCGAGACCAATTCGTCTGATAGAAGTGTGCATTCAGTACTTGTATTCGGGTTGTCGTAAGTCCAATAGGACTTCATTTGTAGATTTGTGTATATGACGTCATTTATTGTTCTCTTTTGTATATGTTTCCTTAAATCAATTGCGTGTCTCTTATTATAAATCACTAATAAATGAGTTGTGCACGCGTACTTATTAAATTTAAATTGAAAATATTATGTGGAATAGACTTTCACAAGAGATCACCTAAACTAGAATCTCATAGGTCTCTGTCAATTGAAAGACAATTGTTTGATACTGATTTGAAAGTAAGGATATGTTTTCAAAGCTTTTTCAAATTTTAGGGGAAAAAGTGTTTGTTTTCAGTGGTCTCAGCTGACTATGGATCTCAATAATCTCTTTTTGCAGCTTTTATGTCAAGTCTGCTTGCCGTTTGTAGAAGGAAGAAACTTGAAATTTGTCTCTTTGTTTGTTAAATTGCTTTCAAACGAAATTTGAAAAATTAGTGGAGTCGTATGTCATTTTTGCAAATTTTGGCAGAACGGTTTTGTTCTAGAATGTTTTTTGCTCGCTTGAGTGATTTGAGTTTTTTCAAAAGAAACTGGTGAAGAGCGAGGTTTCCAACTTTGAGAGCAGCTCCCAAGAGCCTTTGGAGACTCTAAGTTTACGAATCTATGAAGCTGCTTAGGAAAACTCGAGGCAGAAATTCATGATATGAGGGACGATTTTGAGTCTCCTACTGAAACCAGCCTACCTAAATTTGAGCTAACTTCAATCAAAGCCAACTCCTCGTCTGTTGTTCAAGAGCAATTCGTCCGTAATGTTCATAAAGAGGTGTTACAACAGTTAATGAATTACTTAATTATTCCTTTGTATAGTAAACGTCACTAAAAATGTCTGCTGCTCAGACGGGGTTCCTCAAGAAATTCGTCACTTTCTCAGACCAGCTCAGTTGCTGATTGTCTGAACTGGGGATACTAGTCGTAGTCTGTTAACAAACAAAGCGATTAACAGGAAAAGTGCAAGCGCCATCTTCAGCAGCGATTCGTAATCGGAAGACTAGAGCATTCTACGGCTATCATTCAAGCAAAAGGAACAGTCTCGCTAACTAACTATTAATAATCAGAGTTGGATAAACAAGATTAGTAATTGATATATTACAACCTCATTCTTAGTTCCGTGAGCAAGAGAGGCAACTGGTGTCATAAAAGATTCTTGAATCTGTGAGTGACACTAATTAAACATGAGTGCCAGTTTTCCTTGTCTCTTTCTAGTCACGGCTTGTAAATATTTTAGTGAAATAATATAGTTTTAGGATCGCGTAATTATTTGAATTTAAAAATTCGAGTTCGACTTTTTACTCAAACGTAATATCTTTTGTCATACATGACAAAGATTTCAAACCGAGAGCTCTCACAATTTAGATAATTTTGACGGTTTTGGTTGATAGGTTTGTGAAATTGCTTAGGCCACTATTTGAGTTAAGGGCTGAACCTGTGGCACGCATTCAATAGCTGTATCATATGTATCGTTAATCCAGTTAGTCATCTTTACGTACTTGTCTAAAGCGCGCCTGGTGCCCACCTACCCCCGAGAACTCAAAATCAAAGTAGTTCAATGTAAACAATTGGTCAGGGTCAGTCGAAGGTTTTTCATCCCCACAGTGCTGGTGTACAACTAATTCATTTTTCATCTAAACTAGAGTCACTAGAATTTTAAAGTGATGGATCTTTTTAACTTATTGTTCATTTTAAAGGTGGCTTGCCCTAAATTTAGATATTTAAATTTAGATCCTAATCATATTAGATAAATAAATTTAGATCCTAATCATATTATTGAAAGCTAATATAACCAAAAGTTAATCGAATAGGTGGTACCAGCTGTTTTTCAGTTTGCGAGGGAGATATATGTTTTGATTTTTATTCATATCATTTATCTTTTAGAAATATTTTGAGTTCAGCTTTTGAAAATGTCCCGCTTTTATCGGTCCACTTCCATGTTATAAGGAAGAATTATTATAAACGAGTATGCAAGTATTTTTTGTGGAACCGATGATTTTATCAAACGGAGTCAGTCTTCTTAAAACATCCTCTTTTGTTCCTCACACTTAGTGGGGGGACTATATGCTCAACTGGTTGTTTTTTGTTTAGTCAATTTCGATAGTCACTAAAGCTGAAAACGCCGATGGCTTCTTGAAAAAACTTTACAATTACGCATTATGTGCTTTACATACTTTCTAATACCCACTCAAAACTCTACAATAAATATATCGAAATTGACTAGAGTTTTGAGTGGGTATTAGAAAGTATGTAAAGCACATAATGTGTAATTGTAAAGTTTTTTCAAGAAGCCATCGGCGTTTTTAGCTTTGGTGACTATTGGGCGATTTGCACTATTTTTGTTCACTTTTTTGAAACTCTTGACCCAAACTGTTTTATTTTGCTGAACTAAAATAAATTGTGCTTCATCAGAATCATGATTCAAACATTTTTTACGATGAGACAGGGTTGCTGAATCTTTTCATTTGATATTTTTGTGATAGTTTTCCTTTTTCCCTAAAAACTAGCTGGGAGACAATATTTTAGCTAAAATTGCTATTAACTCTCAAGAGCGCTCGCTGTCCTGAAACCTGTTAGGATCTCCATCTTCTCAAACTAATGCTCGTTAAACCTATACTATCTAGCAAGACAATTTGGAACAGCAGTTTAGAAATTTTGCCTATTTTAATCGGTTTTATGTTTTTCATTGCCCTCAAATGATATTTGCAGCAATTATATTAGTCCTGCAGTTTTTTTTGCGTTGGAAAAGTGGGATAAACAGGTAGGCATTAATTGGCCAAGAATTTCTTAGATTTTTTTGGTTTACTAGTCTCTAAGTATGCGATTCACCGAAATTGTTTTGAGGAGACAATTTCGGGGTGTGAAGGGTGGTTCTTAGGCTTGAAAGTTTGACCCCCCTTAGCAACACTCGACACCCCGTCCACCCTCCTCACCACACTCTGCTCACACCCCCTAATATTAGCATCCCTAAGCCCCAGCCGGCTACTACCGAAGCCAGCCGCTTGCCGGTCGTTTCAGAGCAATTCGACCAACGTTAGTCCTTTATTTTTTGGTTATTTTTGATCTATTTAATAATTTTTAAATTTTGGAACGATGACATAATTATAACTGCAATGCCAAAGGGTGTTATTGGTTTTATACTGGTTGTGTGCAATCGTAAAATTTTAAATTATTATAGGTGCTGTTTTTAAAAGTTGTTTTTTTATAACTTTGATGTCAATCCGAGGGTAAGTTTGGTTAGGGATTTTAATCTTGATGGAACTGTAAATGGAGCGACAAAATCAGTAGTTCTGAAGCCTATTTTATTCAAGTTTTTCAGAATCATCAAGAGAATGGTCTTTGAACAAATTTTTGGTGTTCAGAGATATTTTGCACGTGTGGCATGTTTTCTGTTGATCTGCTGGCGAATGCCACAACTGATAAATTTCTAATAGTGCCTATATGCTGTTGTTGTAATCCTTCAAGGGGATTCTATTGATGTTTGGTTGGCTTTCTTATCTTATCATATAGTTTCCTAATTGGCAGGTCCAGCTGAAACTTAAATGAACTATTTTTGCCTATGAGAACACATTTATGGCTGATGATTTTTACTTCTTTGAGGCGATATGTGTATTCTGGCTTCGCCTGTTGTTTATTTTTGTGATTTTGGTTTTAGCTCTCATTGGTTACAGGTCTCCTTGGTTTTCTAAAGAATCAATAATTAACCCATGCAAGGAGTGCAGTTGAATGTTATATTGAAAAATCATTAATTTTGCTGATTGGTTTTTGTTGTCTCAATAAACAGGTTTAAATCTCAATCATAGCAAATCTCATCTGCCCAATGATGTGACATTATAAATTTTTCAACAGTTTTCAGTTCATGCCTAGTTTTGAGAGGTTCATGCCTAGACTGACAGGTCTTTATGTTCCAAAATCCTTTGTAATGTTTTGACCTTGCCTTGATGTTGTTGTGTCATTTTGTCCTTTAGTGTTGTACTAATCACTGCTGTCTAACATTCTTTGTTATGAAATGCCTAATAGGTTAATATATGATTTCGTGTTCTAAGTTGATGCCAATGATTTCTTTGTTTTGTTGTGACTTTGTTGTGACAAATGTCTTTTTTAACTGGTTTTGTTACTGTGCTTTGCTTTGTTGTTCTACTAAACTTGTTTGCTGTTTTGGTGGTGACTCGTATTGTGAACTTCGTCCACCTGATTTGTTTTGATGAGCTTAACAATAAGAGTTTTTGGAAAAAAAGAAGTTTGGATTTTTCATCCCTTTTTTGTTTATCGAGTATATAGGGTCATAAGCTTTGTTTGTAATCAACGTTTTTTTTAATGTTCTTTCATTTTTTGAACCACTAATTCTAGGTTTTTGGGCTGTAATTGAGGGCCTGTCAAACAATTGTTTTATACCATCATCTGACAACGCTTAATACTACAATCTGAGCACTCGGCATGAAATCAAAGAAGCGCTTTTCGGGGTGATATCTACCACGCAGCAGCTAAATTGTTGTGCATTAGGTTATCTGTTACAGTTCTTTTTGCGGTTTTCTGGTAATCACTGCTGTCTAACAATAATTGTTATGAAATGCCTAATAGTTTAATATATGATTTCGCGTTCTAAGTTGATGCCGATGATTTCCAAAAGTTTTTTGTTGTAAACAATATCTTTTTTATTTGGTTTTATTACTGTGCTTCGCTTTGTTATTCTACTAAGCTTGTTTGCTGTTTTGGTGGTGACTCGTATTGTGAACTTCGTCACCATGATTTGTTTTGACGAGATTAGCAATAACAGTTTTTGAAAAAAAGGAAATTTAGATTTTTCATCCCCTTTTTGTTTATCGAGTATATAAGGTCATAAGATTTGTCCGCCTTCAACGTTTTTTATTTTCAATTTTTTTCAATCAATCAATAATTCTAGATTTTTTGGTTGTAATTGAGAGCCTGTCAGACAATTATTTTATACCATTGTCTGGCAACGCTTAATACTACTATCTGAGCTCTCGGCATCAAAATTAAAGAAGCACTTTTTGGGGTGATATCTACCATGCAGCAGCTAAATTGTTGTACATTAGGGTTATTTGTTACATTTCTTTATCAGGATTTTTGGTAAATGCGATGAGGTTTTTTGAGCATATAAGAATTACCTCATTCAATAAAAAATAACTTATGTGGCTACGTTTTCTTTCTAATTTGAAAAGCCTTTTCTTGCTTACTATCAAAAAATAAGTTAACCTATCAGGTAGTTTTGAATTTAGTCTCATGGTTTTTTGACCTCTATAATTCTTTTTGAAAAGTATCGAATTTTGGAGTTCTTCAGTAATTGCTAGCTTTTTGTTTTCTCAATAAACTAATTTCTGGTGAAAAGATCTTGATGGCGCTTGTTTGTGGCTTTGTGCTGATTGCCCAGTGTTTTCAGTTGATGGCCAATGCAATTTACTACGCGAAAATTTATTGTCGAAATTTTTGTTAATTTGTGAATCCTTCGTTTTGTTTTTAATTTCCATTGTTGTTCTTCTTCGCCTATTGGAGATAAAAGACAATGTTAGCTGCTTTTTAGGAATGTATGGTTGAAAGGTTTTGATATATGGTTAATTTTGTAGTGGTTAGTTTTGCAGTGATCAGTTTCGCTGCTGTTATCAGCAGTTTCGTTGCTGTTTTTGTCAATTTGTGCCTTTACAATGTTGCTGTATATGTTGTGAGAGCGCTGATTGTGCATTGCAGCAACATTTTGCGATCCTATTTCATCATTTAAAGAAAAGACGAAGTGTCGGAGAAAATGTGTTTTTTAAAGATTTTTCTGATTTGTTTATCTCCAGGTAAAGAGGGTAATTTGCTTTGACAATCAAAGGCTGCTGTTACTCTAAAAATGTTATTATTTACATCATTAGACAGTTCTTTTTTTGTGGATAGAGTTAGGAATCAAATCGCATTTTTGTTTGGTATACATGTTTGTCCGTATTTTAGAATCCTTCAAGTATCCTTGACAGTCCATTACGCTGTTCTAGATAAAGTTTTCCCAATTCTACTTCATTTGCAGACATTTAGGCCAAGAATGATTTTTGCGGTGTTATTGTATCTGAGTGAGAACTTTTGTGTAATCAATTCTTACGGAAAGGACATTCCTTTAAGGTTGGAACTTGAGTTTTACACGGTCAAATTTTCCTAAAATTGGATATTCACCTTTTCGACTTCACTATTTTTTTCTGTTTGTTTTATTTGGTTATATAAAAGAATAAGGCCTGAGCTACCGTTGTTGATTAATGCGATTTAAGGAAGAAATTCTGGTAAGTGTTTATTTTCAAAAGAACTGGAATGAGACTGTTAAACGACCAGGGGTAAATTTTTTGGCTTAGACTTTAAGTCTTCCATAATTTCAATTTTTCATTTGCAAATTTCTCAGTGACTGTTTTTTTACCTTATTTTGCCTAAATTATGTCTTATGGCTTTTTGAAAATAGCATCATGATTATCCGACCGAAAAGTTGAATTCAAATTGCACCACCTCTTCTTTCATCCGCTTAATACTAAGATAGGTAGTATAGGTTCCTCTACTTTTTCTGTCGCTAAGACGTTCTATGCTAGTAGCTACTATTGAGATAGCGGAGAGGAGTTTTATGGGCCTTGGCTTTTTTTAATTCGTACAGTCATTTCAGATCTGCTTTTTTGTTCCTTCGTTCATGACGTTTCAGCAGAACTGTGTTTGACGTCTTTTCTCACTCTTATTGGAGCGCGTTTTTTTTTGTTCATTCGCGTGATTAATTCGTTGGTCTTGCATGAGTTCCGTGGTCCTCTCCTCTCTTATTTGAGGGCAGTTAAATATTAAAACATGTTATATAATATGTTTGACTTCAGTTGTGACATCCCTGCATTTAATTAAAAGACCGAAGTTCTATTTTTCGGCGTTATTTTATAATGGCATTTTGAGATTACAGGTCTACGAATCTATCGCAGCTATTTTCTGGCAATGTGAGAGCTATGTTTTTTTTTCTGTATAACTAGTTCGTGCAAATTAATGTTCTCAGGAGCTGAGCAGCTTGGATGGTAATTTGATATTTTTGTTGTTAAATTGCTCATTCTCAATTTTTCTTAGTCTAAAGTCGTTGCTCAGTTTGGCTTGGATATGCGTGAGATCTATGACGAATTTTCATTTTCTGGAAAATAGGTGGAGTAAAAAGTAAAAACGAACATTGTTATTCCTTACAAAATTATGAGGATTTAAATTGAAAACTGCCAGTTTGCTACCCGGAATTTTTGGAGGCTTTGTAATGAGTTTCCTTCTGCAGATTTTTTGGTTATTCAAGTGATGATAAGGCTGACTTTATATTTTGGATATGATTCTGTATTTTTCTCTGATGGTTGTCTGCTATATACGAGGTCAAAAAAATTTGTCGGGTACAAGAACACGCCTTATAGGTGTTCTGTTTGCTTTCCGTTAATTTCGCACTTGCTCTTTTTTCTGAAACAGTATTACAACTAATGAATTTAGCTATTAATTTAATTATGTCTTGTTCAATAATCCTTGGTAATTTTGTACAGGAAAGTACCATGCAGACGCTTCGAGTCGTTTCTGGAATTCTTCCGGCTGTTTTTTCTCAATTTTGAAATTTATACAGCAACTCAGTCAATTCAGTTCTGTATCTATATCTATATTCTACGGCCCGCTAGTATATTTCGGTAGTCTACCTGCAATATTCTATAGAATGAACTGAGGCTGTGTCACCTGTTCTTTAATTGTATTGACCAAACCTGCTATTGTTTCTGGCAGTAGCGCATCTGCTACTTTTGATTTTGCTATAGTGATAGGTATATTTTCAGAGTTATGAATTGAAACACAGTAAAAATTTATTGCTTCTTCTGAATTGTTAAGAAAGACAAATATCTTGTCACCTGAGTCATCATGAGTCTATTCAACAGACGAAAGCCCGAAGAAATTATTCGAGAATGGGACAAGTCACTAAACAGAGAACAACGAAAGATTGATAGAGAAATAGCGCAAACGAAACGCCAAGTTCAAAAAATAGAGCTGGAATGCAAAAAGTTAGCCAAAAAGAATCAGCTGGACGCCGCTAAAATTCTGGCCAAGCAAGTTATTCAAGGTCGCAAAGCAGTGAACCGACTGCATGCGACAAAAGCAAATATTAACTCAGTACAACTAAACATGAAACAGCAAATGGCCATGGCTAAAGTCAGCGGTGCCTTCGAGAAGTCGACTCAAGTTATGAAAGCAATGCAGAGACTTGTTAAGACACCTGAAGTAATGAAAACTATGCAGGAACTGCAGCGTGAAATGTTGAAAAGTGGCGTGATTGAAGAAATGATGAACGATGCAATGGATGATGTGCTTGGTGATGAAGATCTGGAGCAGGAGACAGACGAAGAGGTCAGTAAAGTTCTGGATGAGTTGATCTCTGGTGAGCTGAACAAAATTCCGACCGCTTCGTTACCAGCACAGGCATCAGTAGACGAGACAAGAGAAGAGAGCGAAGAGGATGACGCACAAGAGCTACAGGAACGACTGGCAGGTTTAAGAAGTTGATCGCCCGAGAAAATGAATACTCTTTAATTATTACACAGACTCACAGCAGGTTTTTAAAGTGATTGATTAGGCTCTTCTCCATATACTCCCTCCCATGATAGTTTGTAAGCTCCATAAGTAAATAGAATGCGGCCTTAACAACACAAGCTCCCTAAATAAGCCATTGACGCTGTAATTTCTTGAGACATTCCTTTCGTTCGTTGGATGTCTCTTTAAATGATCTTGGTTAATATAAAAATTATCAATAGTTCAGTTGATAAATAACTCAAAACACATTGCCTTGCAATGCGTTTTGAAAGTGCAACCTTCACAGTCATGTTGGAAAAGAGTCCTTGATTTGTCGAAAAGTTCAATTCCCACAATTTTCCATATCTTATTGTCAAGCCGCAATTGCATTATAGCTTGGATCATGATACAAAATGTCTGTCAACCGAATATGACGATTGAGGTCAAAATGTTGTCAAATCTTCAAACCTGTTTTCCCCAACACTTTAATTCTGTAAGTTGTATAATTTAAACTGAATGAAATTGGATAGTTGATAGCCCATTTTAGTTGCATTGTTTAGTTGAAGTACACGTTTTATGAACGTCAATTTTTTTGCAAAATGACTTCTGAAAGACTATTGTTGAGGCGATCCAGGAAGAGATAATGGTGCAGCTATAGCTGAGTTTTCTCGCAGGGTTGCGCTTAACATCCAATAACCCAATAGCAATACTTTTTAAAAGTGTTGCTGATTTTGAATGGCGGGAGTGTTGATAATCTACGAGCCCATTTTATTACAAGCATACCACTTATTTATCTTCAAAATGAGAAATGAGTGTCAGTGCAGTACAGGTAGTCTTAGCCGTAACGTTAAGCAACGCTTCCACTAAAGACTATATGATATAAGATAGCTATGCATTGAGTAATACATTACATTTAAGGATTGAATTTAAGGATAAATGTTTAATTGCTCTCGAATGAAGTTTGAAGCAATTATTGTAAAAGTGTGTGTCTTTATGCAAAATTTTTGCTTGAATATTTTTGCGTTTTTGTTCGAACATTTTTTACTTAAGTGATTTCTTCATGCTTTTCTACATTTTTCAGTTGTCGCAATTGCTCTCACTCCCAAGTAAAGTTTGTTACTAATGTAAAAGCGATTGTAGTGCAGTAAATTACAAGGGACTGATAACCGAGTGTTCAATGCTGCTGTTGAAGACTCCGGAGGTCGCGGGTTCGAGTTGCATGAATTAGTTTGCCTCGCCTGTCGCTCAAGAGCAATTGGTGCGACGTAAGCTGGTTTATGTTCTTTCTATTAAATAATAATTTTTGCCATTAATATCGTTGAATGGTTTTTACATCTTTATCTTCATTTATCGACAAAAAGGCTATTATTGTTATTAGAGAAGTACATCCAACTAAAGAGTTATAAATAAATTTCATATTCCAAAATTCAGCCTCAAATTTTTATTCTCCAATAGGAGACGAATAAAAAGCCAGATTAAGTAAACTCGCGGGCATGCGTTTGTTCTAAATATGTTTTTCGACATAAAATATTTTTGCAACATTTTTATATATATATATATATATATATATATATATATATATATATATATATATATATATATATATAAAATATGTATGTATATATATATATATATATATATATATATATTATATAAAATATGTATGTATATGTATATATGTATGTATATATATATATATATATATATATATATATATATATATATTATATAAAATATGTATGTATATGTATATATATATATATATATATATATATATATATATATAATATATGGCCGGCTTTTTTCCTACAATCATTGTTTCTCTTTTTGTTTACTAGAGGAAACACCAGTTTGTTGCTCATAGAGGATAGTTGATACAAAAACGACTAATTTCATTGCTGGTTGAAAAGGTGGATCCCTTTAAAATATTTAAAGGAAAAGGTTTTGGGGTTGAGGATTGTTTAGGATGTCAAATTATTAAATTCTATCAAAACAATTGCTAAAAAGTACCATAAAACGATATAATAGAATGTTTTCTGTAAATTTTCAAAACAACGTAAAGAAAAAATTTTAAACTTCCTCAGAAAAATGGGGCATTCAAACAATGAACTGAAAAAAAGACAAGATTTTTTACTTTTCTTTATTGTATTTCACAACCGCTTCGATTTGATTTAAACAAAACAGAAAAAGTTTAGTACATTCAAATTGAAAAGTCAAGCAGATGATAAATTCACTAGAAAAAAAAATCATTTAATTCCCTTTTTCTTTGAAACCATTATCGAACTTTAGAAGTTTTTTTGCCTTAATAGATAGTTTCTATGATCTCCAAAAAAACAACAGCAATCTTCCTTATGCACACGAAACTTACAGAAAACTGTTTTTGCAAAGAACAAGGAAAAACCTAACAAAAAATCTGGTTGTTCTAGCTCTTCGGATAAAAATTTAGTCATCTCTTTGGCAATTTCTCTGGCCCCTTAAACAAACTGCGTGAAATTTAGGTCCTCTTAAACACATACTTGTTGATTAAGCGGTAAAAAAATATAGAAACAAAACATTTTTTAATTAAAGAAAAGAAAGATCAGAAATTTTTGCGAATTTAATTTAATTTTGATTTTTGTGGCAGCCTAAGGTAAAACCTAAAACTTCCCGCCCACATTTCATTTGGAACTTGATTTAATTGTAGTGTCACAAAATTAACCAAACATGAGATTTGCAGGACATCAGAAAACAATGCCAAGAGAAAGAAGAATAATTTGTTCTTTTTTCAAATTCAAGTTCTCTTAATTGCTCCTGATGCATCAGGTTACTTCCCAATTTGAACACTTACTTGGCGTTCACCAATTTCGGACAACAAAATGCGACAAAAGAAGAGATTTAAATAAACAAAAAACTCAAATTAGGAAAATTTTGAGGAGCAGAAAATCAAATTTTTCTTGAAAATTTTGGAGAGCAGAAAACCAAAATTTCAAAGCATTGATGATAAACATAGTAATTCTTACACATTTTAACGCCTCATTTTTATTGTTTTACTTTTACTTAAAATAACAGATGTTACATTGGCCGCCTTAGAAACTTTGTTAGATTGATTTGATTATTGAATTATTAACGGATTACAATGGTTTAGTATAAATTAATCAGTTTTCAGTTTCGAGTTTTTTTTAAATTGACTGTTCTTCATGATTTCTGATGTTGTTATGGCTGAAAACTTGCATGGTTTTCTTAACCATGTCGATTCAGTATCGGGCACAGATGGTAAATAGTGCACATATGGCAAATAATCAACTGGGCATCAATGTTGATGACAATAGATTTGGTGTTTTAGCGAAAATTGAAAACCTCAACAACAGGAAAGCAAACATTTGTGGAACGAGCAAAAAAAAGTGTTTTTATTTTGTCTGCTTGACTCCTTACTTACGACATAAATTGATTCAGATGTCGGCTGCTCAAATGGTTTTGAATGGGATTTTACAAGAGGACTTTAAATGGTGACTTCAAATAATGAAAACAAGATTTTTATTGAGGTAAGTTGTTGCAACTTACCGGACAAAATGGAGTCCAACAGTTGAATAAGGTTTCTATATATGGTTAACCAAACAGAGCATATATGGAGAATTTGCAACAAAAACAGAAAAATAAATATTTGAGGTACAAAGAACATCTTTGGCAACATTTCAATCGCCCACTAAACTTATGCTTGGTTGATCTCAAAAGGTTATTTCTGCAGCTGAATTAAAGCCAATTCAGCAAAAAGCAGAAACCACTAGATATAATTAATATACAAAAAAGCATCAGGATTTCAGAACGAAAAATTGTGCGAAAAAGATTTTTAGTTCATCAATTCTTCAATTTGTCCCCTAAATATTGAACAGAAAACGAATATATTTTTACAAAAAAGACCACGCGACATAATCACCAAGTAATTATTCATGCTTTTTTGATATTCGGGGTTATTTTTCGAGAAGCAAACAATATCTTGTTCAATTTTCTTGTTGATATTTCATCAGTGGGGCATATATTGATTGAGACAAAGTTCAAATGAGAAAAAAAATAGTTGTTTTCGGTAGCTACTGCTGGCCCGTAAACTGATCGCTTCATAATTTTGCAAATTACTGTCTACGTTTGTTACTGCGACTAATTACTCTTGCCTAACTTCAATTTTGCGAAGAGCTGCTTTAATATAAGATTGCAAAATAATTTACACTTCATGTGATTTATTATCTTGAATCCATATTGAAATCGGGCTTACGAGTTTTCTCAATTTTCATATTAAAGAAAGTTGTAGTCAAAATTGCTCCATAGAAGCGCTTCAATTGTCACAAAACAGACGTATTTTGAAGCGTTCTGAGCTACCTTCAGTCTGCCATGAGCCGTCTTGTTGACCTAAAAATTTTGACGTGAAAATATTTTGCGATGTCTTTTTCACAAATAAAGAACTGGGATAGTGGAATTATCAAATTGAGGTTTCGGAAAAATCCTCTTGGGAAAAGAGAACAACTTTATTTTGGATAGGAAATAATCCTTCAGGGAAATGAAACCTCCCAATTGACTATTAAAGAGCTTCGCATTTAGTGCGTTTCGCCATGGCCATGCCTTAGCGGCACCGTAGGAATTGATATCAAGCTATCGCAACCCCACACAATATAACTAACGAAAGTAATTTTTCAAATGAGGATTTTTCCGTGGGGGTTTATTTCCTAGACCGAACAAATTGAATAACATTTGAAAATTTAACAACAAATTGACGACAGTATATAACTTTAGTCTAATCGAAAACGTGAAATTAACTCTGAACTCAATGGAGCTCAAAACGACAGGAAAAGCAAATTTTTTGATCGCGGCTTCCAAGTAGATTAGCAACAACAAACGAGTTTTTCCAAATCAGGTTTGTAATTGAAGTTTGCAATATGGTCAAAGTCAGCAACGACAGAAAAAACTCAGTAAAAAATGAAATGAAGCAAAGCAATGTTTTTGCCATTTTGTTTTCGCTCAGGGAAGATTGAGTGGTAACAAGTCTTCTGAAGGATTCCAAATGAAAGTTCGCAGTAATTGGTGATTTTCTTTAAAGTTTTTCACTCAATAACACTTTTCGATTTGCTTTTAAGTGCAGTGAAAATCCTAATTGCAACTGTCTGAGCCTCTATGCAGAATGGAAACAAACTGGAAAATTTACTATAAATTGCAAAACGTTTTTAAATCATTTTATTGCATTTTTAAATATCTACTGAGTAAATTATCTTTTTTGCGATGTTATTAGAAATCGCTCTCCTTTTTTCTGTTGCCGTTTTCAAATTAAGATCTTTGTCGAGTTAAAAGTTTTTATCTTTCCTCTAACACAACACGACAGCAATTTTCCAATTCTCTTCATATTGAGTGAATGATTTAAAAACTACTGAAAAGAAGTCACCACATTCAAAAAGCTCCCGTTTTCTGCACGCAATTCAATTGTAAATCACAAAAGGACCAATTTGGACACCTAATTATGAACTCGTAAGTTAGATATGGTCCAATTGAGCCAGCCAGAATCATTGAGGCAGGCCTCCTGATTAAGACTATCGACAGGACCTGCCTTCTCTGTCGCATTGAAAATTATTGTTTGACTGCACCTGTGAAGTCACGCAAATGTCAGAGGCAGCTAGTTTGCCGGCTATCTAGGATGGAAAGAAATTGTGACCTGGTCTGGCTTTGCTTTCAGGAATCAAATTTTTCTCTACAACTGGTAAAAGATTTGCAGACGAGAAGGCTGCAACCAGATGGTTTTTGATTGGATCGTGTCTTGTGATTACGTCTTCTCGCCTTCACAATAAAATAGATTGACTAGGCGGTATTTTAAACTTATTGGATTTTCATTAGGTTGCAAATGTAGGACTTTGATGAGTTTTTTTTTCATAGTGCGGTTCTTGGATTTTATAGTGTGTGTATTTTCTAATTCCGAGATGCAAAATGCTTGAAATTAGATCGATGTGAATTTCCTCCTCTAGCAATTGGACATCTGAAGGATTCCGAATGAAAGTTCGCAGTAATTGGTGATTTTCTTTAAAGTTTTTCACTCAATAACACTTTTCGATTTGCTTTTAAGTGCAGTGAAAATCCTAATTGCAACTGTTTGAGCCTCTATGCAGAATGGAAACAAACTGGAAAATTTACTATAAATTGCAAAACGTTTTTAAATCATTTTATTGCATTTTTTAAATATCTACTGAGTAAATTATCTTTTTTGCGATGTTATTAGAAATCGCTCTCCTTTTTTCTGTTGCCGTTTTCAAATTAAGATCTTTGTCGAGTTAAAAGTTTTTATCTTTCCTCTAACACAACACGACAGCAATTTTCCAATTCTCTTCATATTGAGTGAATGATTTAAAAACTACTGAAAAGAAGTCACCACATTCAAAAAGCTCCCGTTTTCTGCACGCAATTCAATTGTAAATCACAAAAGGACCAATTTGGACACCTAATTATGAACTCGTAAGTTAGATATGGTCAAATTGAGCCAGCCAGAATCATTGAGGCAGGCCCCTTGATTATGACTATCGACCGGACCTGCCTTCTCTGTCGCATTGAAAATTTTTGTTTGACTGCACCAGTGAAGTCACGCAAATGTCAGAGGCAGCTAGTTTGCCGGCTATCTAGAATGGAATGAAATTGTCACCTGGTCTGGCTTTGCTTTCAAGAATAAAATTTTTCTCTACGACTGGTGAAAGATTTGCAGACGAGAAGGCTGCAACAAGATGGTTTTTGATTGGATCGTGTCTTGTGATTACGTCTTCTCGCCTTCACAATAAAATAGATTGACTAGGCGGTATTTTAAACTTATTGGATTTTCATTAGGTTGCAAATGTAAGACTTTGATGAGTTTTTTTTTCGGAGTGCGGTTCTTGGAATTTATAGTGTGTGTATTTTCTAATTCCGAGATGCGAAATGCTTGAAATTAGATCGATGTGAATTTGCTCCTCTAGCAATTGGACATCTGAGGGATTCCGAATGAAAGTTCGCAGTAATTGGTGATTTTCTGTAAAGTTTTTCACTCAATAACACTTTTCGATTTGCTTTTAAGTGCAGTGAAAATCCTAATTGCAACTGTTTGAGCCTCTGTGCAGAATGGAAACAAACAGGAAAATTTACTATAAATTGCAAAACGTGTTTAAATCCTTTTACTGCATTTTTTAAATATCTGCTGAGTAAATTATCTTTATTTGCGATGTTATTAGAAATCGCTCTTCAATTTTTTGTTGCCGTTTTCAAATTAAGATCTTTGTCGAATCAAAACTTTTAATCTTTCCTCTCTAACACAACACGACAGCATTTTTCCAATTCCCTTCACATTGAATGAATGATTTAAAAACTACTGAAAAGAAGTCACCACATTCAAAAAGCTCCCGTTTTCTGCACGCAATTCAATTGTAAATCACAAAAGGACCAATTTGGACACCTAATTATGAACTCGTAAGTTAGATATGGTCCAATTGAGCCAGCCAGAATCATTGAGGCAGGCCTCCTGATTAAGACTATCGACAGGACCTGCCTTCTCTGTCGCATTGAAAATTATTGTTTGACTGCACCTGTGAAGTCACGCAAATGTCAGAGGCAGCTAGTTTGCCGGCTATCTAGGATGGAAAGAAATTGTGACCTGGTCTGGCTTTGCTTTCAGGAATCAAATTTTTCTCTACAACTGGTAAAAGATTTGCAGACGAGAAGGCTGCAACCAGATGGTTTTTGATTGGATCGTGTCTTGTGATTACGTCTTCTCGCCTTCACAATAAAATAGATTGACTAGGCGGTATTTTAAACTTATTGGATTTTCATTAGGTTGCAAATGTAGGACTTTGATGAGTTTTTTTTTCATAGTGCGGTTCTTGGATTTTATAGTGTGTGTATTTTCTAATTCCGAGATGCAAAATGCTTGAAATTAGATCGATGTGAATTTCCTCCTCTAGCAATTGGACATCTGAAGGATTCCGAATGAAAGTTCGCAGTAATTGGTGATTTTCTTTAAAGTTTTTCACTCAATAACACTTTTCGATTTGCTTTTAAGTGCAGTGAAAATCCTAATTGCAACTGTTTGAGCCTCTATGCAGAATGGAAACAAACTGGAAAATTTACTATAAATTGCAAAACGTTTTTAAATCATTTTATTGCATTTTTTAAATATCTACTGAGTAAATTATCTTTTTTGCGATGTTATTAGAAATCGCTCTCCTTTTTTCTGTTGCCGTTTTCAAATTAAGATCTTTGTCGAGTTAAAAGTTTTTATCTTTCCTCTAACACAACACGACAGCAATTTTCCAATTCTCTTCATATTGAGTGAATGATTTAAAAACTACTGAAAAGAAGTCACCACATTCAAAAAGCTCCCGTTTTCTGCACGCAATTCAATTGTAAATCACAAAAGGACCAATTTGGACACCTAATTATGAACTCGTAAGTTAGATATGGTCAAATTGAGCCAGCCAGAATCATTGAGGCAGGCCCCTTGATTATGACTATCGACCGGACCTGCCTTCTCTGTCGCATTGAAAATTTTTGTTTGACTGCACCAGTGAAGTCACGCAAATGTCAGAGGCAGCTAGTTTGCCGGCTATCTAGAATGGAATGAAATTGTCACCTGGTCTGGCTTTGCTTTCAAGAATAAAATTTTTCTCTACGACTGGTGAAAGATTTGCAGACGAGAAGGCTGCAACAAGATGGTTTTTGATTGGATCGTGTCTTGTGATTACGTCTTCTCGCCTTCACAATAAAATAGATTGACTAGGCGGTATTTTAAACTTATTGGATTTTCATTAGGTTGCAAATGTAAGACTTTGATGAGTTTTTTTTTCGGAGTGCGGTTCTTGGATTTTATAGTGTGTGTATTTTCTAATTCCGAGATGCGAAATGCTTGAAATTAGATCGATGTGAATTTGCTCCTCTAGCAATTGGACATCTGAAGGATTCCGAATGAAAGTTCGCAGTAATTGGTGATTTTCTGTAAAGTTTTTCACTCAATAACACTTTTCGATTTGCTTTTAAGTGCAGTGAAAATCCTAATTGCAACTGTTTGAGCCTCTGTGCAGAATGGAAACAAACAGGAAAATTTACTATAAATTGCAAAACGTGTTTAAATCCTTTTACTGCATTTTTTAAATATCTGCTGAGTAAATTATCTTTATTTGCGATGTTATTAGAAATCGCTCTTCAATTTTTTGTTGCCGTTTTCAAATTAAGATCTTTGTCGAATCAAAACTTTTAATCTTTCCTCTCTAACACAACACGACAGCATTTTTCCAATTCCCTTCACATTGAATGAATGATTTAAAAACTACTGAAAAGAAGTCACCACATTCAAAAAGCTCCCGTTTTCTGCACGCAATTCAATTGTAAATCACAAAAGGACCAGTTTGGACACCTAATTTTGAACTCCTAAGTTAGATTTGGTCAAATTGAGCCAGCCAGAATCATTGAGGCAGGCCCCTTGATTATTACTATCGACCGGACCTGCCTTCTCTGTCGCATTGAAAATTTTTGTTTGACTGCACCAGTGAAGTCACGCAAATGTCAGAGGCATCTAGTTTGCCGGATATCTAGAATGGAATGAAATTGTCACCTGGTCTGGCTTTGCTTTCAGGAATCAAATTTTTCTCTACGACTGATGAAAGATTTGCAGACGAGAAGGCTGCAACAAGATGGTTTTTGATTGCATCGTGTCTTGTGATTACGTCTTCTCGCCTTCACAATAAAATAGATTGACTAGGCGGTATTTTAAACTTATTGGATTTTCATTAGGTTGCAAATGTAGGACTTTGATGAGTTTTTTTTTCATAGTGCGGTTCTTGGATTTTATAGTGTGTGTATTTTCTAATTCCGAGATGCAAAATGCTTGAAATTAGATCGATGTGAATTTCCTCCTCTAGCAATTGGACATCTGAAGGATTCCGAATGAAAGTTCGCAGTAATTGGTGATTTTCTTTAAAGTTTTTTACTCAATAACACTTTTCGATTTGCTTTTAAGTGCAGTGAAAATCCTAATTGCAACTGTTTGAGCCTCTATGCAGAATGGAAACAAACTGGAAAATTTACTATAAATTGCAAAACGTTTTTAAATCATTTTATTGCATTTTTTAAATATCTACTGAGTAAATTATCTTTTTTTGCGATGTTATTAGAAATCGCTCTCCTTTTTTCTGTTGCCGTTTTCAAATTAAGATCTTTGTCGAGTTAAAAGTTTTTATCTTTCCTCTCTAACACAACACGACAGCAGTTTTCCAATTCTCTTCATATTGAGTGAATGATTTAAAAACTACTGAAAAGAAGTCACCACATTCAAAAAGCTCCCGTTTTCTGCACGCAATTCAATTGTAAATCACAAAAGGACCAATTTGGACACCTAATTATGAACTCGTAAGTTAGATATGGTCCAATTGAGCCAGCCAGAATCATTGAGGCAGGCCTCCTGATTAAGACTATCGACCGGACCTGCCTTCTCTGTCGCATTGAAAATTATTGTTTGACTGCACCTGTGAAGTCACGCAAATATCAGAGGCAGCTAGTTTGCCGGCTATCTAGGATGGAAAGAAATTGTGACCTGGTCTGGCTTTGCTTTCAGGAATCAAATTTTTCTCTACAACTGGTAAAAGATTTGCAGACGAGAAGGCTGCAATAAGATGGTTTTTGATTCGATCGTGTCTTGTGATTACGTCTTCTTGTCTTCACTATAAAACGGATTGACTAGACGTTTTTAAATCATTTTATTGCATTTTTTAAATATCTACTGAGTAAATTATCTTTTTTGCGATGTTATTAGAAATCGCTCTCCATTTTTTTGTTGCCGTTTTCAAATTAAGGTCTTTGTCGAATTAAAAGTTTTAATCTCTCCTCTCTAACACAACACGACAGCAATTTTCCAATTCTCTTCATATTGAGTGAATGATTTAAAAACTACTGAAAAGAAGTCACCATATTCAAAAAGCTCCCGTTTTCTGCACGCAATTCAATTGTAAATCACAAAAGGACCAATTTGGACACCTAATTATGAACTCGTTAGTTACATTTGTTCAATTTGAGCCAGCCAGAATCATTGAGGCAGGCCCCTTGATTATGACTATCGACCGGACCTGCCTTCTCTGTCGCATTGAAAATTATTGTTTGACTGCACCAGTAAAGTAACGCAAATGTCAGAGGCAGCTAGATTGCCGGCTATCTAGGATGGAATGAAATTGTCACCTGGTCTGGCTTTGCTTTCAGGAATCAGATTTTTCTCTACGACTGGTGAAAGATTTGCAGACGAGAAGGCTGCAACAAGATGGTTTTTGATTCGATCGTGTCTTGTGATTACGTCTTCTGGCCTACACTATAAAACGGATTGACTAGGCGGTATTTTAAACTTATTCGATTTTCATTAGGTTGCAAACGTAGGATTTTGATGAGTTTTTTTTTCATAGTGCGATTCTTGGATTTTATAGTGTGTGTATTTTTCTAATTCCGAGATGCGAAATGCTTAAAATTAGATCGATGTGAATTTGCTCCTCTAGCAATTGGACATCTGAAGGATTCCAAATGAAAGTTCGCAGTAATTGGTGATTTTCTTCAAAGTTTTTCACTTAGTAACACTTTGATTCGCTTTTAAGTGCAGTGAAAATCCTAATTGCAACTGTTTGAGCCTCTATGCAGAATGGAAACAAACAGCAAAATTTACTATAAATTGCAAAACGTTTTTAAATCATTTTACTGCATTTTTTAAATATCTACTGAGTAAATTATCTTTTTTGCGATGTTATTAGAAATCGCTCTCCTTTTTTCTGTTGCCGTATTCAAATTAAGATCTTTGTCGAGTTAAAAGTTTTAATCTTTCCTCTCTAACACAACACGACAGCAATTTTCCAATTCCCTTCATATTGAGTGAATGATTTAAAAACTACTGAAAAGATGTCACCACATTCAAAAAGCTCCCGTTTTCTGCAAGCAATTCAATTGTAAATCACAAAAGGACTAATTTGGACACCTAATTATGAACTCGTAAGTTCGATTGGGTCAATTTGAGCCAGCCAGAATCATTGAGGCAGGCCCCCTGATTATGACTATCGACTGGACCTGCCTTGTTTGTCGCATTGAAAATTTTTGTTTGACTGCACCAGTAAAGTCACGCAAATGTCAGAGGCAGCTAGTTTGCCGGCTATCTAGGATGGAATGAAATTGTCACCTGGTCTGGCTTTGCTTTCAGGAATCAAATTTTTCTCTACGACTGGTGAAAGATTTGCAGACGAGAAGGCTGCAACAAGATGATTTTTCATTCGATCGTGTCTTGTGATTACGTCTTCTCGCCTTCACTATAAAACGGATTGACTAGGCGGTATTTTAAACTTATTCGATTTCATTAGGTTGCAAACGTAGGATTTTGATGAGTTTTTTTCATAGTGCGATTCTTGAATTTTATGGTGTGTGTATTTTTTTAATTCCGAGATGCGAAATGCTTAAAATTAGATCGATGTGAATTTGCTCCTCTAGCAATTGGACATCTGAAGGATTTCAAATGAAAGTTCGCAGTAATTGGTGATTTTCTTTAAAGTTTTTCACTCAAAAACACTTTTTGATTCGCTTTTAAGTGCAGTGAAAATCCTAATTGCAACTGTTTGAGCCTCTATGCAGAATGGAAACAAACTGGAAAATTTACTATAAATTGCAAAACGTTTTTAAATCATTTTATTGCATTTTTTAAATATCTACTGAGTAAATTATCTTTATTTGCGATGTTATTAGAAATCGCTCTTCAATTTTTTGTTGTCGCTTTCAAATTAAGATCTTTGTCGAATCAAAAGTTTTGACCTTTCTTCTCTAACACAACACGACAGCAATTTTCCAATTCCCTTCATATTGAGTGAATGATTTAAAAACTACTGAAAAGAAGTCACCACATTCAAAAAGCTCCCGTTTTCTGCAAGCAATTCAATTGTAAATCACAAAAGGACTAATTTGGACACCTAATTATGAACTCGTAAGTTAGATTTGGTCAAATTGAGCCAGCCAGAATCATTGAGGGAGGCCCCTTGATTATGACTATCGACCGGACCTGCCTTCTCTGTTGCATTGAAAATTTTTGTTTGACTGCACCAGTGAAGTCACGCAAATGTCAGATGCAGCTAGTTTGCCGGCTATCTAGGATGGAATGAAATTTTCACCTGGTCTGGCTTTGCTCTCAGGAATCAAATTTTTCTCTACGACTGGTGAAAGATTTGCAGACGAGAAGGCTGCAACAAGATGGTTTTTGATTCGATCGTGTCTTGTGATTACGTCTTCTCGCCTTCACTAGAAAACGGATTGACTAGGCGGTATTTTAATTTTATTCGATTTTCATTAGGTTGCAAATGTAGGACATCCATGAGTTTTGTTTTCATAGTGCGGTTCTTGGATTTTATAGTGTGTGTATTTTCTAGTTCCGAGATGCGAAATGATTGAAATTAGATCGATGTGAATTTGCTCCTCTAGCAATTGGACATCTGTACTTTGAGAAACTATAGACGAAACTGATGATATACAGCCAATCTATCCAACGTTTACTCGATCCATAGATTTCTATACACCTTGTACCGACTGCCTGTTAGTCAAGCCTCATTGAAGACTGAAGCCATGCGTCGTCTGATAATGATGCACCTAAGGTGTTTTTTCAAAGATATCAATTTTCAGGTTATGAAAGGATCTGAAGACCTCCAAAACTTTTTTTGAAAGGAGTACAGCACATTAGGGAAGGACATGACCAAGATAATGTCGCATAATCCCTAATGGAGGGCGATCCTCACTTTGAGAATCCTTAAAGCGATCGAAGCGTTTCAACAGTGCTATTTTTGTTGATTTTTTGAGGATCCTTAATGCGACTGAGCATCCTCAATGCGATCGAAGCGTTTCAACCGAGCTATTTTTGTTGAATTTGTTTTGAGGATTCTTAAATGGACTGAGCATCCTCAATGCAATCGAAGAGTTTCAACAGTGCTGTATGTTTTGATGACTTTTTTGCATGTTCGCTTGTGCCAACAACCAAGTACTTCACGTTCCTGCGGTTTGTTTTCCTGGATTGATTTATCCACTTCTAGGAGTTCCGAGAGTGAGCAAACGTCACATTTGACCTTCTGGTAAATTAGACCTATTTCTGGGCCTGACCTACATAGTATTTGCAGCGTTATATTTGATTCATTTTTGTCCCAGCTACCATGCCTTCATCGATATCCCTTGCATTTTGCTGCAGTTTTGGCACCTTTTCTTTGATTAATTAATGAATGGGTAAAGAAGTAATGCAAATAGGAGGTCCTAAAGGATCACTTCGCTCCATTCCTGTGCGGCTTGTCATACAACTTTAGAATTCGAAAGTCACTTGCACTGCGCGTTGGCTTACTTCTTTCAAAATGCGATTCGTGAAGCGAAATCCAAACTCAAATTCTTTTCGATTACTTGCAGTGCGAGATACAAAGAGAGAGAGAGAGAGAGAGAGAGAGAGAGAGAACTGAATTTGAATGAAGCAAATGAAGTTATAACTCAAGTGCTTATCAACAAAGCATGAACGTGTGATCAGACATGTCTGATCACGAGGCGGGAAACAAAAGGTAAATGAACAAAGCGCAACTCGTGACAGGAAATTTGAACAATAATCAAAACATGAAATAAAGGGCAAATTGAAATGAACTAAATAAATACATCATATAAATTTTTCTGCACCAAATAAATGGAATGAACATAAGATATCCACGAGTATCACATACCCCCTGGTGCGAAAAATAAAAATTGTGACATTGGCAATTTTTCTTAATGATAATAATAACAACATTTACAAAATAATACTTGGTCCCCGGTTAAATAAGTAATACCAATATATGCACTGGTTATCATAGCTAAAAATAGAATAATACTAAGTTATAAGTTTATAGTTTATGCAGTTTTGGTTGCGTAATGAATTTAGTCTGACAATTATTGATTTTCTACTTCGAAAACCGTCATTGATTTCACCAATGTCGGAGTATCTTGTTCGAGAATTGAGAGAGCTTGCGGTGCTGGTGTTGAGACTTCTCCGATAATTGGAGAAATGTTGGTTTCTTCAGGCTGTTGGATGGCAATATTTTGTACAGTTTCGACAACCAATGCAGTTGGGGGTTGAAAGTTCTGAACGTCTCACGCTCGGTGTGGGCGTTCATGTGGGCAGCAATTGTTGAATCCAAAGATGAATTATCGAAGACGTAGTATGAATGGCTACGGCGGTTTCTATCGGAGAATCTTTAAGCCTCTGTAGTTGAATTTGCTGGAGCGGAAGAGGATGCAGGCTGGGGAAGAAGTGTCATCTCGCTGTTTGAAGCGGCACTCTCTTCCTAACTTTGATTTCGGAGGGCAAGAAAGTTTGGTATTTTTGGTATTCGCCCTCGCATCGCGCGCGAATTATTAGATCTTGAGGATGAAACTCCAGTGCCCGATTCGTGCCTGGGGTGTTTCTTCTTTTTATCACCCTTGATTTTCCGGGTGTATTGTTTAGTATGGCTTTGGATGTGCTCCTCCACCAACTTTTCTTCGATTCGTGGTCCCCGTCGGTCCGCGCAGACTTTCAATGGAGTCTGTTTTTCTTGCAAAGTGCCAAACTTTACTATGTCACTGTTTCGTACCGTGACGATAGGTTTTCCAGGTTTTTTTTATTGTTGATGTTGTAGGGCTCACTTTCAAAATGTTTTAGCCGGGAGCAGAACCTCGTATAAGCCCTCTAAATTTTTCTTTGAGCTCCGCTTGCCGTGGATTTTCCTGGCAAATTTGAGCTGAACAGCTCGTTTTTTCAGTGGGTTTGGCCGGCATGCACCGGATTGAAGGAAGCGAGACTCGACGTCCGTGCTCTCTTTCTCTTTCACGGGCTTCCTGCGTAGCCCGATTCATTCCAGATTCTACCTCGATTTCTCTTTTGTTGCCATTTATCCACTTCTCGTCCGGTAGAATTTTCTCTGTGTTGACTGTGTCTTCATCTAAATAGTGGTTCACAATATTTTCATATGTGAGATTAGATAACTTAGGCTTAGTGGAGATTGCGCTCAGCGGGGTATTAGATTTTCGGCCAAAGTGTGCTTCGAAGGGCGAGATTTTTGTTGTTTTCTCCTTACATATCCGCAATTGGTGAATGATAATCTTTAATGCATACTTTAAATGAAATGCGTTATTAGCCGATTTTTCCACTTTGATAAATGCAAGTCTACTTTTTATTGTTTTAATTAGTCTTTCTTCCAAGCCAATAGCACGATGATCGTTTACTGGAGCTTCAATAATTTCAGTTTTATTTTTATTGCAGAAATTCTTTGCTTGATTGCCATTCAAACATTTTGCTTGATCCAGACGAATAGATCCGGGAATTCCGCGATTTTCAATGTACATGTCCAAAAACTTTAAAACGTCGTTCCATTAGCTTTGTCATAAATACATGCAGTGGGGTATTTAGAAAAACGACCAATAGCGGCTAAAAAATATATCTCGTTACCCTTTTCATCAAAACTTGGACCTCCAAAATCAATTTGAATTTTTTGATTTGATTCACCACACGATACATGGGGTAGAAATTGTTTAGCAGGAATTACAGACTTAAGATTCTTACCGGTTACTCTACACGGTTTGCACTCCGTCGCTTTAACTATGAGCTCGCGATTCATGTGACCGCCAGCAGTGTGTGGCCATGCAAATCATTCCCCAGGTACCTGGGTGGCTTGCGTGGATGTCATCGATTAACGCTTCTTGGAGAACGTTTGGTATAGCCACCTTTTCATCAATACACTCGCAGCCGGAACGGACATGGAGGTCTCTCCAATAGAAATGTATGTATAGGTCGAGTTCTTTTAGGCGACTTGCGTTGTTCGTGAGTATACGGTCACGTACTTCTTTTAAGACAGCGTCTTTGCTGGTAAGGGATGCAATTAGGGACTTACTGATTATTTTATCAACAATACGATCGAATGTTGGGATCTGTGGGCTAGGTTTTAGGCGGGTACAGACGTTAGAACCTTGGGCTGGGGATGTTGGAGTTGAAATTTGGGTAGAACTTGTGGCGCGAGTATCACTTGCGGAATTATAGCGTTGACTTGCGGCGCGATATGTAGTTGGAGGCGTGGATGGTTGATTCGCCGTGCGAGAGGCGTCAGTGAAACGAACTCCAGTGATGCGCTTTTTAGAATGCATGTTGTATGAATTTTTGTCAATATAGTTAATGTCTAAGGTATTTTTGAATTGAAGAGAATTATTTGAATAAGAATTGGGCAAATGATTTCCAAGATGAGGCAAAAAGCACTGATTCTGTTTCTGGGTGGTGACTTAGAAATATTTGTGGAATGTCTCCTAATTGGCGGGAAATAAGGCTTGATGGATTGAGTTTCGCGCGGTGCGAGAGATAATTCTTTCCGATTTTGGAATGAATGCTCAAAATCAGTCGTATTTTGCTTAGCGAGTGAAGTGTTAATTGTTATCTGCGACGAGGTATATTCATATTTTAAATTGTTGAAATTACCGCTAGTATTTGATATTTGATTTCGCAGCGGTAGTGATAAGTGAGAATCATGCTCATGAACGCGGGTAGCGTGTGTGCTAATTAAAGTAGTCGCATTATGTGTAGCCTCAAATATAGGTGTGATTTGATATGCGGGATCATGTGCTTGTATTAACTTGTGAATTGCTGAACCAGGTTTTAAATTAAGTGAATCAACTGATGCAGAGATAAGTTTTAATTTTGCCGCAATAAATACCTCATCATAGGCAGAAACTTTTCTAGCTTTTTGATTTGGACGTCGGGAAATGTAATCTACTAATCCCATTTTTCCCCGGCAAGTGTTCAATATCGAATTGGAATCGGAATAGGCTGTTGATCAAGCGAGTTGAACGGCTGTTGTATGATATACTGGATTGATTTTCTTTCAATGTAGAAAAGAGAGCTCTGTGATCTGTAATAACTGTAAAAACTTGCCATAAAGATAATTTTTAAAATATTCAGTAGACCACACTACCCCAAGAAGTTCGAGTTCATTATATCGCTCTTCAGGTGAATTTAAAAATCGCAATTGCTCTCCACTCATCAACTGTTAATTCTTCAAGGGCTGCCCAAAGGCCAGAAAGGGAGGCGTCACATTTTACGCGCGTCTCGAGTTGCGGGTTATAATGGCTATTCTCCGGGGCATTCGCCATGCGGTTCTTTATTTCAATGAAACAATTTTCATGCACCTCAGTCCAGATAATTTTTGACGACTTTCTTAACAAAGGACGCAGTGGGTGGCTAATTTGAGCTAAGTTGGTATAAATTTGGTATAAATTCACTGATGTAGTGTACTGAACCTAGAAAAGAACGAAGTCTCTTTAAAGTCTTTGGAGCCTCAAGAGTCAAAATAGCGGAGGACTTGCTCTCGATAGGCGAGATACCTGATTGGAAAAATGGTAACCGAGCCAATCTTTCAGGTTTAGAGAAATGACATTTTGGAAGGTTGATCCTAAGATTTTCTTCGTCTAAACGTTTGAGACAATTCAAAACGTACTGTTTATGTTCTTCTTCCGATCCTTTACTTACAATCAGAACATTGTTGAGAAAACAATAAGTATTTTTTTAACCATTGAGAGTATAATCCGTAGTTTTTTGAAGTTCAGCCGGCATATCCGTTAGGCCATAAAATCCTGTTTGGAATCTGTACGTGCCTGTCATGACCGCTTATTTTATTGAAATTACAATGATTTGCTGTGTTAGTATCTAAATTTAATTGGCTATACGCGCACCTCAAATCCAATGTGGAAAAAATGCGGTGTTCTGCGGTGCGGGAGCACTGATTTGTTGAGAAACAGATTCGATAAGCGTATCAATTTTAGGCACTTTTTTATTGTTTTTATGGATAGCTTTATTTAATATTTTGGAATCGAGTGCAAATTATATTTTTTGATCTTTCTTTACAGTGACTACAATGGGAGATGTGAAATACTTGTTAGGGCAACTGGAGAGCTTTATTATGTGTTTTTCGTCTAATAGTTTTGTGAGTTTCTTATTAACTTTATCTTGAAGATTAATAGGCATGCTTTTACCCTTTTGCTGTCTAGGTTGAACAATTTTGTGAAAGTCAGATTTAGCCACATGGTTTTTTGATCTTCCGACACGCGAGATCAGATTAGGAAAGTTTTTTGCAATATGTTTTTTGAATTCTGATCATGAAGAAAGGTTGTTTATTTAGTTGTCTTGAAATGAAGAAGATTGTGTTACAGCTAGGTCCAGCTGGTCTAACAGATCTCTACCGATTAGAGATTTGATACCGTCCGCAACGACGGTGAAAATGGACGAGTTTGACTTCCTTCCAATGTGAATTGGTTCATTCGAGAATGTTCTAAGCTGCGGACTGACCTTCTCATGAATCCAAATAGCATATGGACTGCTTTTCACTACTTGCGACGTGAGTAATGAATTTTGAATACTGCACGCGCTCCCAGAGTCCACGAGAAGTGTAGTTGAAATGTTGCCGATTTTGACGGGCATATGAAGGGGTTCGGTCTTTGCTATGTCATTTTCGAACGAAGAAAATTTTTTGAATCTTCCGTGTGCGGTTCTTCATGCAATTTATTCACGGTTCTTTTCTTAAAGTTTTGAGGTTCCCGTTCTTTTGTTTTCTGCAAACTTTAGCGAAGTGGTTCAATAACCCGCAGTTGTTACAAGTTTTGCCCTTTGCGATGCATTTATCGCGATGATTGGGTAGCCAGTTCACACCACATTTTGAGCAATATAGAGAAGGTCTATTCTTCGGCTTCTGGAAATTGTTCGAGAATGACCGATTTGATGATCGGGCGTTATTCGGAAACTGAATTGCATTCACGCTGGCCGGTAAGGGTGTCTTGTTATGCTGTTGAATTTGATGCTGATTTCGCATCCCGAGTTCCATATTTATGGCCAATTCTAATGCCTGACGCGGCTTTACTGTCTGTTTGAGGAGTTCTTTTGGAATCTCCGGATCAATCAAGTTGGTGATGAATACATCACGTATCAGGGTTTCCTCTTTATTTTCGAAGTTGCAGTTTTCAGCTATTTCTTTTAGCTTGCCATAGAAATGTTCGACAGTTTCACCCCAAAGCTGTTTTGTTTTTAGGAAGACGTGGCAATGGAACGTGATGTTTCGAGGGCGAATGAATGCGGCTTCCACGATCTTCCAAAATTCTGCAGTTGACAATGTATCGATCAATATATGATGGTTTTTACAGTTCAGGATCCGACGTCCTTCCACCCCAATGCTTAAGTAGAGATATGAGATAGTTTTTCGATTCGCAAGTGGCCATGGCTTGTCTCCACACATTATGCCAATTTTAATTAGTTGACATTTGTTTTCCCAATTTATTTTTTGCTGAGTGTTTCGGGCATTTCTTTCTCGTTCTGATTGTGCCGATGAACCCATTATTGTTTCTTCATTAACGGGTTTCAACGGGAGATCCACCATCTCGGGTTTTGGTCCAAGTAAAGTGTCGAGGATTATATTCTCCTTTGCGAGCAGTGCCAATTTAGATTGCACTCTCCATTTTTCCATCAAAGAGGGGAATCGGGTGTCAGCTTGTCCCAAAAAGCGTCTATCACGAGTGGTGAACGTTAGTTTGCTGACTGCGCCATGTCAAACACTATTAGAAATCGACAGTCAGTTGCAGTGCGCTTTAGCTTACTTCTTTCAAAAGTGCGATTCGAGGAGCGAAATCCGAACTTAATTTCCTTGCGCTTACTGGCGGTGCGAGATACAAAGAGAGAGAGAGAGAGAGAGAGAGAGAGAGAGAGAGAGAGAGAGCGAGAGAGAGATAGAGAGAGAAAAAGAGAGAGAGAACTGAATTTGATTTAAGGAAATAAAGTTATAACTCATGTGCTTATCAACAAAGCAGGAACGTTTGATCAGACATGTCTGATCACGAGGCGGGAAACAAAAGGTAAATGAATAAAGGGCAACTCGTGACAGGAAGTTTGAACAATAATGAAAATAAGAAATGATGAAATGAAGTGCAAATTGAAATGAACTAAATAAATACATCATATAACTTTTACTGCACCAAATAAATAAAATGAACACAAGATATCCACAGGTATCACACGGCTATTGTTGATTTTATCACCAAAAAAACTCAATTGCTGTGTGTTGAGTAAGAAAAGAAACTAAAAGCCGCTATTCCTGCCATAAAGTTGTCGACTGCATTCATATCACAGTACCTTTTATTAAAATCGAAAGCTTTCTGAAAATTTATTTATTGGATTCTTCCTTATTGGAACAGGAGACCATTTTTTTAAGTGCTTGTCGTGGAATTACGGATGGCCTAAGCACCGCCTGCAAGCAATATTCCCAAATGGTCTGACTATAACAACTCCCTACTATCTTGTTTTGACTCTTGGACCAGAAATCTTGCAACCAGCCTCCCTACAACTTCCCCAACTGGAATGGGTTGGGCACCATTTTTGATTTTTTTAAATGCCCTCCAAGAACAACCACATAATTGACCAGATAAAAACTGTGGAAACCTATGCTAGCATTGTTGGCAAATTTTGTTCAAAGCACCACGTGCATGTTACTGGGACATCAGCGCTATGTTTGGAGATTGCCTTCAGCTGGCTTAGAAGGCTCTGCTGACTGATTTGATGAGATGTTGAGGACAATCTCGGTATTGCTGTTGTTGATATTTCACTGTCCTGAGCAGATACTTTTTTCAACGCTAGGCCAAATTTTCCCTGCAAGAACAGGCTTTTGGCACTGCTGGCCAGAAAGATGATGATGATCTTCTCACCAAATTGGTTGGTACGTTTAGCTTGATTCATTGAAGCTGCATCTTCTAACTGACCTCCATAGTCACTTTTGTTTCATCTCTCAATTCTACTCAACAATTTTTATTCTTGTTGCTGCTTATGTTTTTTGTCAACCATTTCCGGACACATTTCAATACTCCAAAAATTTTTTCCGATTGTTCTCAAGACTTGAGAATCCTCAACGCATCCTTAAAGAAGGTCAGGAAGCTACTACGACCGTTTAATGTTAAACTATATTGGCATGAAACGTTGTTAAGGAATGGGTGAAGTGCATATGAATTTCAGGTCGGGTAACTCATTATTTGCTTCACTGATGTATTTAGCTTATCCAGGTTTCCTTTAATCAATTTTTTTTCATCGTAATGCGAGTATATGTAAGAAATATGTTCTGACAGCGCTCTGTAATCCAGGCGCCCTCATACTCGTGAGTCTTACAAAGTTGTTTAGTGAAGACGAAGGAGTATGCCCAAACTGAGATAGAATTCATCTGGGTATCATGCTGTTCCCCAAACGATATACAATCGTTTGTGTTGCAATTGTTGTGCTCAAGTACTTGAATTTTATAACGCTTATCTTAAGCTTCGGGAAAAAGCTATTCTGCCCATTGCAACTTCAAAGAAATTATCAACCCAGAGTTCTTGTATATTTAGAGTGGGTCCCGTATGCAGTGATTCATCAGAAGAGCAACTTTGAATGAATAACCATTGCTTGACGGTTTTCTCCAGTTGTATAATTTCAGTTTTTTCAGTTTTCAGTTGCAATGATTTGAAAAACTTGATTTCGTTTGATTTTTGGGACTGGTTCATTGGGCCGAAGGTTTTCGTCTTCTCTAGCTTTCAGAGAAGACGAAACAAGCTTTTGCCACCTTTCTGTGTATGAACGAAATGCCGCATAATTGATCTGACAGCTTCGGAAAACATTCATCATCGACACTTTAATAGTAAAATCAGCATTAATAATCTCTTCTTAGAAATCAACTGAAATTCCTTAGATACACTTGTCTCTGATCTTCCTATTGGGAAAACTCGGCTCAGTTTATTAACAGACTGTTGGGACACATTTGTCATTTGTCTGCATAATGATTGGGAAGAAGGTTTTCTAGATCACATTCTGAGCTAAATCTTTATGTATTTTTCATTCACATTGCCTCTCTCAAGGGGCACGCTCTGACCCACAAATTATATTATAAAATATTTTAGTCATAAATTACTTTAAAAAATTGATCGATGTCTTAAACTTGGTATTGCCGATACCTATGCGCCTATAAACAATCATCAAATACAAATGTTGTAGTGTAGAGTAGCATACAATTTCTCAGGGAACACAAAAATGGTTTTAAGATCATTTGCAGCATCTTGAGCGCTCTCTGTTCTTGGTACACAGCAAGAGTCGAGTTGCACCTTTTTCTCAAGCTCGACGCTTCCGGTCTTCTAAAGTTTGTCCCAATTCAAAAGCTCGAGGTTATCGTCAGAATGTTTAAAGATATCTGCCGGAAAAAGCAAGCATAAATACTATCCAAAATTGAGAAAAAACCAGTCAATGTTGCGAAAACTTCAGTTTATCAAGAAAACTTTTTTTGCGAAAATCTATTTTTCAAAAGAACACCAGCTCTACTTTTGGTGATTGTGTTTTAACGTTTGCTTTGAATAGAAGATACGATCCAACTCCCTTCTATCTTGTATTGACTCTTGGACCAGAAATCTTGCAAACGGCCTCCTTAGAACTTCCCCAACTGGAATGGGTAGGACACCACTTTTGTTTTTTTTTGTTAATGCCTTTCAAGAACAACCACATAAAGGTCAAGATAAACTGTGAAAACCTCTGCAAATATTGTTAACAAAATTTGTTCAATGCTCCAGGTGCATCTCACTGGTATATGGAGGACAATCCCGGTATTGCTCTTCTTGATAATTCACCATCCTTAGGAAATACTTCTTCCAAGCTCGGCCAACTTTTTTCTGCAAGAATAGGCTTTTAGCTCCGCTGGCTAGAAGGATGATGTTCTCACCAGATCTGTTGGAACGTTTAGTTTGTTTCATCGAAGCTGTCTCTTCTAACTGACCTCCATAGTTAATTTTGTTCCATCTCTTAATTCTACTCAACAGTTTTTATTCTTGCTGCTGCTTATGTTTTTTGTCACCTATGTTTTGTGGTGTTCCGGAAACATTTCAATACTCCAAACATTATTTTCGGTTGTTCAAGACTTGAGAATTCTCAACGCAGCCTTGCGGAAGGTCAGGAAGCAATTTTGACCATTTAATGTTAAACTATATTGGCATAAAACGTGGTTAAGGAACGGGTGAAGTGCATATGACTTTTTGATCCGGTAACTCATTGTTATTTGCTTAACTGACGTTTTTAGCTTTAAGTTCTCTTCAAACAATTTCTTTTCAACGGAATGCGAGTTCATGTAAGCAGTCTGTTCATACAGCGCTCTGGAATCCAGGCGCCCTTATACTCGTGAGTCCTACAAAGTTGTTTAGTTAAGAAGGAGAATGCCGAAACTGAGATAGAATTGATCTAGGTACCATTGCTGTTCCCCAACCGATATACAAAACTCTTGTGTAACAAATTGTTGTGGCCAAGCACTTAAATTTTATAATGCTTATCTTAAGCTTCGGGAAAAAGCTATTGTGCCTATTGGAACCCAGAGTTCTTGCAAGTCATCAACCTAGTGTTCTTGCATGTTTAGAGTGTGTCCCGTATGCAGTGATTCATCAATTGAGCCAAATTTAATGAATAAATTGTCCACACCCTTGGTCAGACTTGTAGAGCAGCTTTCGAACGATTTACCCTTGCTTGACGGTTTTCTCCAGTTGTATATTTTCACTTTTTTCAGTTTTCAGTTTTTGATTTGAAAAACTTGATTTGGCTTGACTTTTGGGACTGGTTTGTTGGGCAAAGGGTTTTCTGGTTTTCAGAGAAGACGAAAAAATGCTTTTGCGATCTTCGTGTGTAAGAAAGAAATATCGCATAACTGATCTGACAGCTTCGCAAAATATTCATCATCGACACTTTAATGCTAAAATCAGCATTAATCAATTTTCTCAAAATCAACTTAAATTCTTTTGATAGAATTGTCTCTGCTCTTCTTAATGAGAAAACTCGGCTCAGATTATGAACAAGCTCTTGGGACATATTTGTCTGCATATTGATTGAGAAGACGTTTAATATGTTTTATAGATCATATTTTAGCTAATTCTTCATGTGTTTCTCTTTCTTATTGCCTCTCTCAAGGGGCACGTTCTTATCCACAAATTATGTTGAAAAACATGTTAAGCAGAAATAACTTTTAAAAAATCGGTCCATTTCTTAAACTTGGTTTTGCCGATACCTATACCCCCCATAAACGATCATCAAATACTAATGTTATATCTTAGAGTAGCATACAGTTTCTCAAAGAACACAAAAGTGGAAGACATTTTCAAAATGCATTTGCAGCATCTTGAGCGCACTCTGCTTTTGGTACACAGCCAAACATGAGTTGCGCATTTTTCTCAAAAGGCAAGCATAAATACAATCCAAAATTGTTCGATTAAACAATAGAGTCCAAAAATGGACAGTTTAAATAGATGTTGCAGCTACTAGATTTACAAAATGAAGAAGAGAAAAAACAAATCAAGTTTGCAAAAACTTCAGTTTATCAAGAAAATCTATTGAGAAAAAGTGTAATATAAGGGAGGCCTAAATAATTAAGATTATTTTTTTTTCAGTCTCGATTATTTGAAAACGTTAGAACAAAAATTCTGTTAATAATAAATTGCTTGTCTAGGAAAAAAATTTCCAGCTCTACTTTTGGAAATTCTGTTTTATAATTCGCTTTGAATGGAAAATACGATCCAGTTTATCTGTCTGAAACTGAGTTTTGATTATCAATTTAAATATTTCAGAACTGAATAGCTTTACAAAATGTTTATCAGATATTCAAAAAACGATGTGAAATAACAGTGTCCTTGTTACAGCAAATTTCATTAAAAGTTTGCGGGCCGAGCTACAGCATTTTCAGAGAGCATTAAACCAGACGATGAAAAGAACTCCCAAGAAAAAATATGCTTCCGACATAAGTCCAAAGCGCCATTCATACTGAGGACTTCAATCAGTTTGATGAAGTAACTTTGCTTTTGCAGCTACATTTTTTTAATTCTACTGTTGCAGAGTCCTTAAAATGTATCCGGAAAATGCATAGAAAAAACATCTATATAGAAAAAAGCATCTTCATATAATATGGATCTCGTGTTAGCAGTCACTTGCACCGCTCCCGACATGTCATAGCGGCCAATCAGAGTCATAGCCGAGTTAGTATATAGCCGAGACATAGCAGAGTCATAGCCGAGACATAGCGGGCAGGGGGAATTTTCCAAAGTTCATAGTAACAAGTTTTTGCCATTTCTAAACAGAGCGCTTGCGAAACAAAATGGTCAAAGCCTGTTACCTTTTCTGATGTTATCCGTCGCTTAGTAGCAAAGTGTATTGTGAAAGAGGAGAGCTACCCTTTTGACACACGAACTGGTTAAAAAAACACCTTTGAATAGCTGTCAAAGCGTTTGCCGCAATCGTTGTGCAATTTAATTAGGTAAATTTTCGAGAAAATGAAGAATAGAAAAGTGGTTGATCACTTCTAATTGCTAACAGAAAAGCATTTATTTTTGAACGTAGAAGAAGCTTCTGGAGTGCTGCAACTTTACTAACTTCTAGCATAGCTTGCTTAACTACTTTTTTACTCGCAACATAGTTACGTTTTGCTCAAGAGCTCCCCGATCATAATTCAATCGTTGTTCAACAAGGTTATCTTCTGCGTCAGTTGTTGTACCCTTTCGTATTTGGCTGGATTTACGCGAAAATGAGAACAAAAAACACAATTCCTCTAGAAAATGTTTGACTATTGATAATCGCCAACGATATATCTCAACAGTTACATAAATAGGAAACACTGCTCGCTGCTCCTATTTTGTATTACCAAGTGCAAACGAGTTCTTTAACGAAAGCTCAGAAGAAGTTATTTTTCCACGACAGGTCATCTGCTTTTTTTCCACTCAAGAAAGTTCTTTTTTTCCACTCAAGTTGGAACAAATTCCTCCACATCAGGTACCAAGGCTTGAAAACACTTCTCAGAACAAAAATCTTATTGGAAACCTGAAAAGGTAGTTGCTCACAACAGCAATACATAACAAGTGTTGCGTTTGATATCATGTCTATTATCACTGCAATGAAGAAATGGTTTTCTTCTTTTTTGATTGTTTGTGAAACTGATTTCCCATTATTTTTTCTTTTTTTGTTTTATCTCTTAGCCACGTGCTCTCAATTCTGCTCATTAAAACCTCGTCTTTTTGCTTCTTGAATGTTTTTCAGATTGTCTTTCACAGAGCTTTTTCTGGGTCTGATGAAGTATCCTTTTTGCGGACCTTCGACAGATATTTGACGTCATTCGAGTACATATACATATAGCACTTAGACCATTCTCTGGTGTCGTGCAACAATCAAGTCAGAAGTAAAACTTGAAAAAACATTGACTTTTGTCCTTATCGCAACCAAAACGAGTTGGTTGTTCCCGCAACTTAAAACTGATATAAAAACTTACCAAACTAAACTGTCTAGAACAATGTAATTGAACCTTATCTACATTCTCTTACATTTTATGGTTTACCCCTCGTTCAAAGAACAAAACCTTCTTTCCCCAAAACAATTTTGAGGACAAAAGTCTCCCCTGTTACTGGCAAAAGTCTCTTAGGACACAAAAGAGACACAGTAAAGACACAGAAGAGACACAGTAAAGACACCGAAAAGACACAGAAAAGACACCGAAAAGACACAGAAAAGTCACAGAAAAGAAAAGACAAGCAATTTTTTCAGCGACGAAGCCAAGATTGGGTTACAGACGTTACCCAGCAGACGATTTTTTTTTGGAAATTGGGTTTCAGACGTCACCCCGACGAGAGGATCTGTTTTTTTACTGGTTTCAGACGTCACCAGCAGAAGTCCACCCGAGGTCTCAGACGTTACCTCTGATGTCCTGTTCCCCGGTTAGAGCCATCCAAAATCTCTACTTTTTTTTCGACAAAAAGCCTTCAAAAAATTGATTTTTGTCCCAAAAAAAAAACTTTTTGTTACTATAACACCTCGATTGATAAACCTTGACTAGTAATATTATTTTCAAAGCGAGTAAAGGCAATTTTCTAACTTTGAAAGAAAATTATGCGAAAAAAACGCACAAAATTTAGAGAAATGTTCCTTAAATCAGAAAAATCGAAAAACATAAGTTAGTTTTCTGACTATATATCCATTTGAATTGCGGAAAAAACTATTAAACCACCCTTCGGAATTGGCTTTCGATCAAACAAAAAGCCACTTTTATCGATATATCATAACAGCATTATATAAAGTAGAAATGTCAGAAAAAATTTTTTGAATTCAGAAAATT
Organism: Convolutriloba macropyga; assembly: GCF_964194025.1. Taxonomy (NCBI): domain Eukaryota; kingdom Metazoa; phylum Xenacoelomorpha; order Acoela; family Convolutidae; genus Convolutriloba; species Convolutriloba macropyga. Next base: position 54,677,996 of record NC_134468.1, read on the forward strand.
CAAAAAACACAATTTAGTTTTCTGACTACATATCCGTTTGAATTGCGGAAAAAACTATTAAACCACTCTTTTGAATTGGTTTGTAATCAAGCAGAAAGCTATTTGCATCGATATATCCAATCAGTATTATACAAATGAGAAATGTCAGAAAAAATTTTTTGAATTCAGAAAATTCAAAAAACACAATTTAGTTTTCTGACTACATATCCATTTGAATTGCGGAAAAAACTATTAAACCACCCTTCGGAATTGGCTTTCGATCAAACAAAAAGCCACTTTTATTGATATATCATATCAGCATTATATAAAGTGGAAATGTCAGAAAAAATTTTTTGAATTCAGAAAAATCAAAAAGCACAATTTAGCTTTCTGACTACATATCCGTTTCAATTGCGGAATAAACCCTTAAACTACTCTCCTGAATTAGTTTGTAATCAAACAGAAAGCCATTTTCATCGATTTATCCAATCAGTATCATATAAATGAGAAATGTCAGAAAAAATTTTTTGAAATCAGAAAATTCAAAAAACACAAGCTAATTTTCTGACTACATATTCATTTGAATTGCCGAATAAACCACTAAACAAACCCCTACAACAAGTCATTGTCATTCGGTTTGATGGTTTCACCTGTATATGGAAGTAAATAGAAAGTCATTAGGCGCCACAGCAAATATCAAAACTTTCATTTGACGAAAATAACTAGCTTTTTAATTTTTTTTGGAAAAAAACTTCCAAAACTTGATTTTTTGCAGAAGTCCTCGGTCTCAGACGTTGCCGTCTGCGAAGTCCCTTTGTCCCTATTGGTTTCAGACGTTACCATCAGCAGAAGAGGAGTTTTCGAAGAAAATTGGTTACAGTAGTCACCAGAAAATTTGATGCCTCTTTTTTTTTCTACTTTCAATATTTTTGAAAAGCAGATCTCAGACGTTATCTGTGGGAGAAAGTTTTGAGAGTTTATTAGAGTCAATGCAATCTATAAATAACGAAAACAGAGTGAAAAACAGCAGACAAAGTCACACAGTTTTAAAGATAACGAAAAAGCTTTTGCAAAACCCGAAAAAAGACAATACACCAAAGAGTTCTAAAGATTTCCACAATATGATTCGTCTCTGCAAATTTCTAGCATTCAGTAGCCCTCCTGTAGCCCTTGTTGCCTAAACGCATCGCGTTTTTACTAATTTCTTATCTTTAGCCGTCACAACAACAATAAACTAGAAAAAGAACAGGTTTCAAAGTTATAAATTCGCAAAAACTGTGAGAGGTATTTATTAATCATAGTGTTTGGTTAGGGTTAGGGAGTTAAGACAAATTTTCTTGGGTAGTTTCATAAGCTTTCTGGTTGGTAATCTATTCCTATTTGAGGGAAACAGACGAGTGTTTTGAAGTTTTCAAGAAAAAGGAGTTTAATGTAACAATTATTTGAGTTCTGGTCTAATATTGGTTCAACTGCATAATTGTAGCAAAGCACAAGTTTCCTGTCAACTACAGTAGCTAGACACACTAGTTAAAACAGTTAAAGCCAGCTATTTAACCAAAACTTGTGTTAATTCAACAAAAAACAAGCAATTATTTAAGTCTGTTGAACGAAAGTCGATTAAAGCGCGCGAACGTTCGGAAAAGCTTTTAAGTTTTTTTTTAGCGCAAAAGGCAAGATTTAGCACACAAAACACATTCTAGGACATCACTTTTTGAGAAAATTTGCGTCGCCGGTCTTTTGAACAAGAAAAAACTAGGATCATTAGCATTCAAACCTTAGACAACTTTTTTTTTTTTTTACATCAAAAATTTGCGTCGCTCCGGTTCTAAGCCGTTTTTCACCTTCAGTAACGAGCTTCTTCACCTACATCATCAACAATCAGCTACAACAAAGCAGCAGCCACCAATATGTCAAAGCAGAACAGCGCTGAATGTCAGTTTGCCATCAATATGTTCAAAGCGACAGAAATGTCAATGAAGAAACTGCTCGATCTCCTTGAGAAAACTGTTGAGCAGAAAAAGAGTTTCCGGTCATTGTCTTTGATGATCAACAAAATCAAAGGCCAGGAAACAGAGCTCAAGAAACTCTCAGAGGAAGTGATGAGACAGCAGCCACATCAGAGCACTGCATCATCAATATTGAATAGGCAAACGACACTAATAACTCGCCTCAATGAACTGGAACTGCAAGTTGATCTGTTGGACGACGATGGCCAGCTCAGTCAGTCTTCTAGTCGCATTAGAGATGATGTCAGCATGATCTCCAGCAGAAGAAACCTGTCTCGGCAATCAACACCTGCGCCCAGTGACGACAAGGAACGAATCCAGCATCAGCGCGACATAGAAGGAAAGCAGACCAGCAGTAACATCTTCAATCAGCCGCCTCCATTACCACCACGGCCAAGACAACCATCACTGTTTCTGCAAACATCTAATGAACCAGGAGTTCAAATTCAACATGTGCTTGAAGCCCATCAAAGAAATCCTAAAAAGGAAGTTCATGAAAGTCTTCTAAAATCCAAAACTAAACTTGGAAACGAATTAAACGTTCCGAATCCTTTTCCCTGCTTTGACAAAGATATCAGCCAAAACTTCACATCTCCAACAAGATCAGGGAAACTTGAAATTGCCTCCAACCTGGTAAATAGAGATGTCTGCGATATTGAAACAGCTCAAATCAACTTGAGTGACAACTTTGACACGTCGCAGAACCTTTTGCCTCCAATCCAAAATTTGAACCTTTCAGGTAATCACTCACTTTCAAACCCCTTCATTTTGGCAGATCCAACTATTCAATTACAAGCAGATGGTCTTTTTGCCCAAAACTCGGCATTGGAGAAAACCCTTAATTTAAAGTTGCCAAAGCGAAGAAACAATCAGGATTCATATGCCAACAGAAATCCTCAATATCATAATTTTCCCAATCTACAACAGAATGTTGGACCTTCTGAGGTTCAAATAGGAACAAATGGATACCTCGATAGTCAAGTGTTGAACTGTGATCTGCAAAAACTCCCCTGCTTACCCACAGTGGCAAACAGAACCTCACATCTTCCAAGTACAACTGATAAAATAGTGGCAGAAAACAATTGCCTACAATCCAATCAATATATTAATCCTATAACTGGGGTACATTCCGCAAGTGTTCCTCCAATTACCGTATAACTGATGGAACAACAGCATCAAAATACCGTCTTAAATCCTGCAGCTCCTAATTTTCTGCCAAACCAGGTAGCTCCACAATCAAACGGAATTGCGGCTCCTCTGCAATTTCCACAACCTGTTAACAGTCAACACGGTTTTACCAGCACTTTCCCAGTTAACCAAAATGTGACACAACCCAGTCAGTTGTGTAACAACCAGTTTGTTCCTGACTCTCAAGTTCCATCGAACTGTCAAGCTCCATTAACTTCCACGATCCATGCCCCAATGTGCATTAATCAACACTCAAATCCTACTGGACAAAATCAGTTGAGCCAGCCTTTAATTAACCAGAGTTTACTGCCCACTGTCAATCAACACATAAGCTCAGCATACTCGAACCCTAATGTAACACAGGAAAAAGGAAATGTTGATTTCAAGCATTCAATCAAATTGCCACCTTTGAAACTTCAGAATTTCAATGGTGATCCTATCCACTTTCACGAGTGGATCAATAATTTCAACACGATGATTCACAACAACCCTTCCATTACAGACACTCATCGTATAACTTACTTACAGAATTCTGTGAGTGGGAAAGCAAAAGACTTGATTCATGCTTACTCCTGCGATCCATCCTATTATCAGACAGCACTGAATGAACTAATCCGACATTTCGGTGATCGTACTATAGTTGTTAATGCGTTCATTAACCAGCTTGAAAACTGGCAAATGAACTTCCAAAACAAGCAAAGCTTCATTGCCTTTTCCTCATTTTTGAAAAGACTTGTGCAAGCCTTCCAATACCTTGGCTTTACAGCAGACCTCCAGTCTACAACACTCATTAAGAAAGCCAAAGAGAAAACGCCACATCATTTGGTTCTGAAATGGACAGAACATTGTCTCACCGAGCTCAACTCAGACCCAACTCTTGTGGATTTTCAACAGTGGTTGGGGCTCCAAGCTCAAATCTACGACAAAGTGAGTCGAGAAAGCAATCAAAGAACCATCAGTTCTCAAGCCTCAAAGTTTGTCAACTCGAACAACCCGCAAACCAAGCAATACAATGGCAATCTCTCAGTGTCAGTCAACAACGCATCAGCGGAAAACAGTAGAAAACAATGGAACTTTGGGCCTCAGCAAAAGCAACCGTCAATTTCACAAAACGTTCCGAACAAAACCTTTAACACAAAACGATCTTGTGAGAAGTGCAAACAAGAAAACAGCATTGCCACATGCCCTGAGTATCAATTGTGCTCACCAAGTGATCGATACAACCTTGTCAGCCAAAATAATTTGTGTACAAACTGCTTGAGCAACAAACACCACAAACAATCGTGCCCATCGCAAAAACGATGTCAGGTTTGCAGTGGATTCCACCACACAACCCTTCATGATCCCGCCAAGCAAATCAAACGCCCTACAGCAGCTTTTTCTACTGAAGTTTTTTCTGGTAACAATCCAACAGCTTCGTCTAGTAGCAAAGCTTCAAGTCAAACTCCAAATACATCTTCTCAACAGAAAAGTCAAACAAACAAAGCCCCCAACAGCCGTTATGGCCAAACTTTCAACAACCAAAGCCAGCAAAACGTGCAACGACGTAATTTAAACGGCAATGCAATTAACCAATCGTTCAGCATTAACCAATGCTCAGAAACACCGAAGAATTGGTATGAGCAATTGCAGCTTATTCCAGTTTCATTCCTCAAGGGGAATAAAGCCTTCGATACCTACGCCCTCATAGACCCCGGTAGCCAATTCAGTTTTGTATTGGACGCCATAGCTGAATTTCTTGAGCTTCCCCGTGAAACACAACAGTCAGTACCACTACAATTTCTCAATACAGAGAACAGCATGTCCCTCTCAAAAATTGTTGAGCCAGTCACAATAACTCCATATAAGTCAACTGAAATATCGTTTGAACTCTCTCGAACGTTCAGCACCCCGTCTCTGAACGTCGCAGCTGCAAAAACTTTTGAACTTAATCAAATTTGTGATGCCTTCAACAGTTTGCGCCACATACATTTCCCAAATATTGCCGATGGCAAAATCGGCGCCCTCCTCGGTGTTAACGCATTCGCATTCACCTACCCTACACATGTTATACCTGGCAATCAAAATCAACCGTTTGGTGTGAAATCTAAACTTGGTTGGACCCTCGCTGGTGAATATGAGAATTGTATCTCAGCCACCACTCAACAGCCCGCAACTCAGCAGAAGAAATTTATTTTCCATGTGTCAAGAAACAGATCAGATGAACCCGGACTTGACGAACTTGTTCAACAGTTCTGGAGTATTGAAGCTGATGGCATTCAGAAGGACCGTGAACAAGTTTACACAAAGCAAGAAGAACAGTTTCTTGATATTTTGAAGAACTCCATCAATCACAATGGTGAGAGATATGAAATCAAACTGCCTTGGAAATCAGAAATAAATTTGGAAAACAACTTCTATTCTGCACTGAACCAAGTCAAAAGCCTCAATACACGCCTTCAACGTAAACCTTTGTTGCAGGACAAATACAATGAGACTCTCTTGACAGACCTCGAGAAAAACTATGTCAAACCGGTGGAAATGCAAGATCCTCAACCAGACAGAATTTGGTACCTGCCACACCATCCTGTGGAAAATATCAATAAGCCCGGAAAAGTCCGCCGAGTGGCAAATGCCGCTTCAAAATTCCGCGGCCAATCGCTAAATTCAAACCTTCTTACAGGACCAGATCTCCTTAATAACCTTTTAGGTGTCCTGATGAGATTTCGAGAACATCCCGTTGCAGTTCTTGCGGACATCGAAGGCATGTTTATGCAAATCGCCATCCATCAGATTGATCAATCTGCTCTTCGATTTCTTTGGTTAGCAGACAATCAGATACAACAGTACCAATTTACCAGACTCATCTTTGGAGCAAATTGCTCACCTTCGTGCGCACTATACGTTCTTAACCATTGTGCCAAAGAAAACAGTCAACAATTCCCAGAAGCCCTCAAAGCCGTCAGAAAGCACTTTTACATGGATGACTACATCCAATCACATGCAACAGAACAAGACGCTTGTAAGGCAGTTTTTCAAACAAAAAATTGTCTGCAAACAGGTGGGTTTCGACTCACAAAATTTGTTTCAAACAGCTCTCTAATTCTAAACCAAATCCCTCCAGAAGACAAAGAGAACAAGACAGATATTGTTAGAGTTCTTGGTGTTAAATGGAATCTTGAGAAAGACTGCTTTTTTATGAAACCTCTCACTGATTTCCCAAAAGATGCCTCAGCATACACTCAACGTAAGATCTTTAGTCTTGTCTCCTCGATCTTCGACCCAATAGGAATAATGTCGCCATCAACGATCCGTTTCAAAATAGTTCTTCAAGAACTGTGGAAACTTGGGAAAAATGGGACGATCAAATTGCCCCTCAAGTAGTTAAACCACTTCAAAAGAATTTGGATTTATACTTTTCTTCCCCAGAAGTGACATTGAACAGAACTCTGAATAAGAGTTGCCATTCACCAGAAAGTGAAAATGAAATCCATATATTTGTCGACGCCTCAGCTGTAGCTGTTGCAGCCGTTGCATACTTGAAAACAGTTCCTAACTCAGCCACTGATGTTGAAACTTGTTACCTAATAGGCAAATGCAAAGTTGCCCCAATTAAACAAATCAGCATACCCAAATTAGAGTTGGAAGCCGCAGTCATCGGAGTGCGCCTTCTTTCAACCATCATGAAAGAGTCATCATTTCACATTACTCGCTCTACACTCTGGACAGATAGTCAAGTAGTACTTGACTGGTTATCGACAACCAAGAAGCAACCTGTTTTTGTTGCGAATCGCCTCAAAGAAATCCTTGCATCAACTGATGCTTACCAATGGAAACACGTTGCCACCAAAGAAAATCCAGCTGACCACGGGACCCGTGGTCTCAACCCAGACGAAATTACAGCCAAGTGGCTAACAGCGCCAGCATTTCTTTCCACAAGACAGCTCAGCGCTGCTGAAAACTCTTCAAAGCATGTGTTAGCAACGCATGAAATTTCACGCAATTTGTCGGAGCAAATAATCGACCCGACACGGTTCTCAACTTGGAACAAGTTGCTCCTGACTTTAGCAACAGTCTTCAATTTGCTCTTTCGGATCAAAAAGCAAAGGCCTAAAGATCACCAGTATATAACAGAAGACGTCATTCTTGCAAGAAATCAGCTGATCAAAATTTCGCAGCAAAATTTCTTCTTCTCAACAATCCAAGCCCTGAAACGTGGTTCCAGGATAGATTCAAAGTGCAAAATCCGTTCGCTCAACCCAATGTTGGACAACAATGGAATCCTTCGGTCATGCGGAAGACTGCAATTTGCGCCAGATAACCTCGAAGTTGAGAAATTTCCGATTATACTGCACGCAAAGGACAAGATAGCGAGACTCTATATAGAGCATGCACATAACATTTGCGTTCACCAAGGAACAGAGCCAGTGAAAGCTTTTGTGCAGCAAAGATACCACATCATTGGACTCAGAAAAACACTTTTGAGTATAAAGTACAGATGTTTTCTCTGCAGACGATTTGCCGCTCAAAACATTCAACCCGTCATGGCTCCCCTCCCTGCCTGCCGTTTCCCGACAGACTCTACCCAGTATCCTTTCGCGAACAGCGGAGTCGACTTTTTTGGACCCTTTTATATAGAGGATGCCAAAGGACAGATTGAAAAACACTACGGCCTCATCTTCACTTGCCTGGTTACTAGGTGTGTCCATCTAGAAGCTTGTCCCGATCTCAACACTGACACTTTTTTAAACGCCTATCGACGTTTTGTAAGCCGCAGATGCCAGCCAACAACAATGCTCAGCGACAATGGCAAGACATTTATTGGTGCATCTGAGGAACTAAAAAGATCTGTGAAACGTCTCGACAACGACAAAATCTACAAAGCAATGGCAGCAACGAACACAACCTGGAAGTTCAATCCTCCCTATGGACCTCATTTTGGCGGTATTTGGGAGCGCTTGATCCAGACCGCGAAACGCACTCTATTGATCATTCTAGGCTCCAGAAGGCTGTCGCTTGATGTGTTCAGGACAATTTTGGTCGAGACCGAAGCTATATTGAACTCCAGACCACTAACGATTGTCGCTGACCTTCCAGAAAATGAAATGCCTCTCACGCCAAACCATTTTCTGATCAACAGACCGTTCAACTCTCTCCCACCAGGAAAGTTCGACAGCCAAGAACCCGCCAGTTTCAAGTCTTGGAAGAATGTGCAGCAAATGGTCAACCATTTCTGGAAACGACTCGTCAAGGAGTATCTTCCGACACTGTTAAAGAGGTCCAAATGGAGCGATAGTGACCAAACACCACTCAGAGTCAACGACATCGTTTGGATTCTGAAAGATATGACTCCACGTGGAATTTGGCCCCTTGGACGTGTTCTTGAAGTCTATCCTGGACGAGATGGACAACACCGTGTGGTGAAGGTGAAAACGGCTTACGGCACGTACGTTCGTCCGGTCTCCGCCCTCGCACGTGTTTTGGCTGATTAGCCTATTTTTTCTTGACCTTTTTTCGAAACGGTTTTCTAGGCAACTTGGGTTACACCCTCTTCGACGATCTGGTCAAACGTCTGTGATGTGTTAGTTGGCCTCCTCTTTCCCCTGGAGCATGTCGTGCAACAATCAAGTCAGAAGTAAAACTTGAAAAAACATTGACTTTTGTCCTTATCGCAACCAAAACGAGTTGGTTGTTCCCGCAACTTAAAACTGATATAAAAACTTACCAAACTAAACTGTCTAGAACAATGTAATTGAACCTTATCTACATTCTCTTACATCTGGTGTTGTGTTTCTGATGTCTTTTTTTCTAAAGAAAGCTAGTATTTGTTATGCTATCTATTTATTTGATGAATTTAGGGATAATTTAACAATTGTTTGTGGTCAGAATTGTTAAAAGCGGAATAAGATCGGTGTTTTTCGGCAAAGGTAAGTGTTTGGTCAGAGCACTTGATTTTTTTTCTCAATTTTTTTCAGATTAGCTTATTTCTGTTCATTGCTTGGAAAGTCCTAACGTGATAGTGATTGTGTTTTTGTTATGTATGGGCTATTATTAGGTTTTGTGTCAGCATTCTCATGAGCTTATCGCCTTTTAATTGGTAATGCTGTGCCAGGGACGCGGGCAGTAATCAAACACATTGGAAACATGTAAAGGTAGAAACATGAAACTGTAAAAAAACCGGGAACTTACAGGGAGCATCAGAGAAGAATCAGAACAAGAACCAGCATCGGATAAGTCACAATTATGCAACATCAGTTTCAAAAAAATTGTGACACTTTTCAATAAAAAAAATCAGATACAAAAGCCAAAAACCTGTTTAACAGTAGCAGAAAAGCGTAATAACAATCGGCACAAAATTTAACCATTTTTAGGCAATAACCACAAGTTTCTTTTGATCAGCGTTGCCGTATTATTATTAACATGAATGAACAACAGGAAACAAACAACACAGAAGACAAATCAAAAAAGAAGCAATGAGAACAACAATCCAGAAACCTTTGTTTTGGTTTCGAAACAGTTACCAAAGCCAATGGAACAAACTTGTTCACGAAGATATAGATCCGTCTATAGATTCAGTGCGCTAAATGCCCGAATGAGGACAGAACTGAATTCAAATTCCTTCAAAACGATTGAGAGCTGAAATAATCTAGATTTTTTGCCTCAAGAAGCAAATAACAACTGCCCGAAAAAAAACGGCACCAAGTTCAATATCAGCAGACTTTAACAATTTTATTTTTTTTCATTCTGAGGGCAGAATGTGCCAGCGGCAGGTGCATTAATGAAAATTTGCAATTTTTGCCAAAATGAAATGTAAACTTGATTTTTTCCCAAACATTTTCAGAAATGGTTCACTTGTTCACCGTAGCAAAAAGAAACTGTGATGCAAAAGTTGCCACTGGCTGCAAAGGAACAACAGTGGTTAAAGGGTAGCTAATGCCTACCGTGCCAAAATAGAGTGTTGTACGCGGTTTCTATAAAGCAACGTCAACACAGACGTCAGTGAAGCTTGCTCAATAGCACACTTTTTACTGCGTTGTAGAGCACAGGCGCCACCATTGTGACGATTTGGCGGTATTCTTAAATGTTGCTCCATGTCGGGAGTTAAAATTCTGTCATTATTATATCTGAGTTTCTATTTTCATCGAGTTTGGGATACTGTGGACGTTATAGGTTACTAAACGAAATTCGAAAAGAAGAAAATGAAGCCAGCGTCCTTGTAGCAAGCTGAATAACTTAATTCTGAACTGAATACCATCATACAAATTGTCAACAGAAAATTGTACTGGAACAACTTAAAATTGTGTTTAGGAAAGTATTCTATTTTCTGCCGACAATTTTCGAGAAATTATACTTTTGTGTTAGAATCGTCAACGTGGAGTTTGATTCTGCATCTCTGATTCATCCGCAATTAGTGATTCGCAGTGTCATAGAAAGTTCAGCGCATCTCGGAAATTTGATTACTGCGTTTTAGATTAGGATCGCAGAAATTGACGATTTGATGTTCTGTTATTTTATTCAATCTCCAGGTTTCTGATTCTGCTATTAATATTATATATGCGCTTCCTTTTATCCTATTTTAGATACTACACGCCATAATCCGTCAGATTTTGTAGGTTGCAAAAAGTAGAAATCAGAATGATACAAACATAAAAAAGAGACACATGAATTTAATGCATTGAGTTAGGATAAACGTCAATTGGGTTGAAAATTACGTTACTTTTTATATTAGCCCATGTAGTTATTATTCCGACCCACTTTAGTGGGCGGAGGAACTATATACTCAACTGATTTTTTTGTTCAGTCAATTTTTCGTCGATCGATATATTCATCACACAGGGGTGTGAGTTGTGTCAATAGTAAGCTTGTCGAGTGTAGAATTTTCAATTGAAATTTTTGATTTTTGCTTTTTCCGAGGAGTTATGGAATGGAGGTTTATAGTTTTATGTGAACTTTAGCCTAACTTCAGTTGTTTTGTTCATATTTTTCGTAAATTTGTTTTAAGTTTCGATCATTTTTTTGCCAGAATTATGACAAAGCTGTTAGAGATAGTGTCATTTGTTCTACATTTAAAGATGAGAGGGGTTTTGGGAATTGTTTGAATCAACTGTTTTGGCTAAATGTTCAGCTAAATTTTTTTTAAAAAATCAGCTTTTAAAGTTTTCTCTCTTTTTTTCTCATAAAATTCGGATTGTTTATTGTGTCTGTCATATTTTGTACAGTTTCTGCAAATTTTTCATCTGTATTGCAAGCAAGTTTGTTTTCATTCAAACGTTCAATTGAAAAAAGTTCCCATTTATGTTCAAATATTGACATTAAATTAGTTTTGTGTTTTTCGAATAAAGCTCATGAGTTCTTATCAACTTAATCAATTATCTAATTCGTTATCGAAGGAGCTATTATAGAAAACATCTAATGCTCTTCCTTGACTGATTATTGTTTTTCGGTTGTATAACCCCGATTTACCCCGGTTGTATCCAAAATGCATCATTTAAATTTGATATATTAACTTTTGGGTCAAAATAGCTATTTGGGTAACATTTGGAACAACTTTGATTTGCTCTAACGCAGAAACAGCAATCCCAGTGTCGTTCTAATTAATGAATTTTGTAGTTAAGAAATAATTCGGTCTGTAATTGAGCGCAGCGTAATTTTTCCAAGAATGATTTTGATTTTTTGTTTTGTATATATTAGTTACAGAACACAGTGATTTTGAGTTTAAACCTCAATTTTTAGCAGATCAATTTGTTTGCAAATGAAGGCCAATGAACACACAAGATAATCTCATAAAGATGTTTTTTGGCGTCAGCACCGTTTCCGTAGAATTGTTGGTGATATTTTGAGTTCTGTATTCTTGTTAATTTGTAGTCGATCGACTTATTCCCACATGTCAAAAAGGACCGGTTACAAATCTTTTATGGTCAAATGCAAGTCATTTTCTTTTTTTTCTGATGCAGTTTTGGATTTTATATTAAGATGGGCAATGAGATGATCTGTTGGTTTCCTTTCTCTTACTCTCCATAATGTCAGGTATCATCGGCTCTCTATCGCGTTATCTTTTTGTGTGGTGGTTTTTGAAAGTTTTTTTATATCTTCCTCATTTGGTGGACAAATAAGTAAAAACGTGTTTGAGCGGGGTCGGAACATTATGTGTGAAGGCACATTTCCGAACTTCCGTTTTTTTTTAAAGAGCAGTGAGTTTTATGAAATTGATTTCTCTGATGCTATCATTACCAATTTCTTTGACAAAATATGGTGCATCTTAACATTTCTCGTCGAAAAACTCGTGAAATAAATTTTACAAACTGTTTTTTGCTTCCCGATCATTATTTTTTAAAAATCTAGCAACCTTTAATAGTAGTAAGAGGAAGAAACCCACTGCAAATTCTCTTGTTTTTCAAACGAATCTAACGGTCTGATTTGTCTCTTACTACACAAAATTTATTTGTGAAGATTTGATCAAAAATTTTTGATGGATGTTTTACTGTCATGAAGTAAACTTTTGAATTCTTCGTCAAATCATTTTGCTTTTGACAACTTTGGAGCCTTTTCTTTTATTAATACCTTCCGAAGGAGAGCACGTTCTTCCTCTCGAGTCGAAGCAAGACACACAAAACTATTAAACGTATCACTTGCATTTGAAAATTGATCTGATTTTAACGAAGGAAGAGGTAACGATGTGCGTGCGAAAAAAGAATATTTTGTTTTTCTTCCTATCAAAAGTTGGCATCGTGATGCTCTTGAGTCTTCCATCGTCTCCACTGGTATATCAAGAAGAACAAACAAGAACCAACGGTGTTGACGGGGCAGTCAAAAACAAAGCATTTTCTTCGGCAATGTTTTCTTTGAATAAGTAACCATTATGACGTTTCGTTTACTTACACACAAACTCAGGTAACTTTAGAGCCGTTTAGAAGCATTATGCTAGAATTAAAAAAAAACCGATTTTATCCATTTGCAAAAATTGAGGTGATTTATGTTGTAACCACCCATTAAAGTGTTTTAGTAGATCAGTGAGATCAATTGTCAATTTGCTTCTCCAGGTTGATCTTTAAGTTAAGGAAGATTAATAATTGCTCATGGATATCATTAAGATGTACCCTGAGTCAGTCAATTTTGATATATTTCTATATTTAAACCGATTTTCAACTTGCAGTTGTTCGACGACCCGCGTCAAAAATCATGCCCCGCAAAGAGTCATATTTTGATCGATAAAACCTGTTTGAACCCATACGTTCCTTAGGAAGTGAGCGAGTTTCAAGTGCTCAACAAAAGTCACACCATTTTTTATATGAGTCGGGTGAACTTCTATCCCTCGTATGCATTTCATGATCATTGGGAGTTATCATAAATTTTTATGAACATTTGTTGTATCATCTGCTTTGAGCCAACCTTGTTATATGCCCAAAGTGTTTTTGACCCATTTCGTTAACAAAAGACTGCAATTGCATACGCTTTTTAGGTAAATTCTGAAAGTTAATTTGAACATAGCGGAAGTTCTGTATAGATTTCTTTGATATTCTGTATACGTTTTTGCTCTTAAATTTAAGGTCCAGATTTTGCTCATAATTAATACTACTCTTTTATATTATTTCAGCATTCAAAATAAATGCACACCGCTTCCTCAGATACCCAAACTCTTGACAGAGAAATTCGTAGTGTATGAAATATGTCAGAGAAGAATTCATTATCCCACGCTTAAAATTGTTCAAGATTTCCAATTGAAATTTTCGCTTTGTCTGGCACAAATGAAATAATTTTATTATTAAAAGTGAACTTTACTAACACGTGATTTTGTTAAGTTATCATTCAAAACTGTATATTTGTCCTAAACAAATTTTCTTCCATAAACGATGCGGAAAAAATAAATAAATGTGGAAATTTGTGACTTCGGTCCTTTACATCACTTGGTAAGCGATGACCTGTAAAGAAGTTATTCGGAATGATTGCAACACCGGCTTTCTCAGCTGATCTGACCTCTTGTCAAAAGACATCCTAAGTTGGCTCCTTATCACAGCCAGTGATGTGCATATTTTTCTTTTTTCTTACTGTACCGAGCGGTCAATCCCGTTGGCTGAAAACAGGTTCTCAAAAGCAAGACAATGTTTCCTTTGCAAGTTCGAAACAAAACATGTACTCCATATAGAGGTCACTGGGTGCACCCCGTGGCTTATCCAGGTGACGCTGCCATGCATATAAACAATTTTCGCTGTACACTACACAAGAT
>NC_134468.1:54692571-54764409 GCF_964194025.1 Convolutriloba macropyga
GCTGTACACTCCACAAGATGATCGCTGTCCTCCTCCTTCCTTACTTAATCGTGTGTGGATGCAAAGTTATTTCGCATTGACTTATCTTTTTTTGGTGTTATGTTACAATCAATAATAATAATAATAAAATAATAATAGTAATAATAATAAAATAATAATAATAAATAATAATAATATAATAATAATAATAATAATAATAATAATAATAATAATAATAATAATAATAATAATAATAATAATAATAATAAATAATAATATAATAATAATAATTAATAATAATAATAATAATAATAATAATAATAATAATAATAATAATAATAATAATAATAATAATAATAATAAAATAATAATAATTATAATAATAATAATAAAATAATAATAATAATAATAATATAATAATAATAATAATAATAATAATAATAATAATAATAATAATAATAATAATAATAATAATAATAATAATAATAATAATAATAATAATAATAATAATAATAATAATAAATAATAATAATAATAATAATAATAATAATAATAATAATATAATAATAATAAATAATAATAATAATAATAATAATAATAATAATAATAATAAAATAATAATAATAAATAATAATAATAATAATAATAATAATAATAATAATAATAAATAATAATAATAATAATAATAATAATAATAATAAAATAATAATAATAATAATAATAATAATAATAATAATAATAATAATAATAATAATAATAATAATAATAATAATAATAATAATAATAATAATAATAATAAATAATAATAATAATAATAATAATAATAATAATAAATAATAATAATAATAATAATAATAATAATAATAATAATAATAATAATAATAATAATAATAATAATAATAATAATAATAATAATAATAATAATAATAATAATAATAATAATAATAATAATAAATAATAATAATAATAATAAAATAATAATAATAATAATAATAATAATAATAATAATAATAATAATAATAATAATAATAATAATAATAATAATAATAATAATAATAATAATAATAATAATAATAATAATAATAATAATAATAATAATAATAATAATAATAATAATAATAATAATAATAATAATAATAATAATAATAATAATAATAATAATAATAATAATAATAATAATAATAATAATAATAATAATAATAATAATAATAATAATAATAATAATAATAATAATAATAATAATAATAAATAATAATAATAATAATAATAATAATAATAATAATAATAATAATAATAATAATAATAATAATAATAATAATAATAATAATAATAATAATAATAATAATAATAATAATAATAATAATAATAATAATAATAATAATAATAATAATAATAATAATAATAATAATAATAATAATAATAATAATAATAATAATAATAATAATAATAATAATAATAATAATAATAATAATAATAATAATAATAATAATAATAATAATAATAATAATAATAATAATAATAATAATAATAATAATAATAATAATAATAATAATAATAATAATAATAATAATAATAATAATAATAATAATAATAATAATAATAATAATAATAGTAATAATAGTAATAATAATAACAATAATAATAATAATAATAATAATAATAATAATAATAATAATAATAATAATAGTAATAATAGTAATAATAATAACAATAATAATAATAATAATAATAATAATAATAATAATAATAATAATAATAATAATAATATTAGTAATAATAATAATAATGTGTGCAGAATTATTTTATAGCAAGAGCGTCGAGATTTGTATTGCTCGGTTGATTGTTCAACATTCCGTGTCGAGATCCGTATTGCTCGGCTGTAGTACTTTGTACGAATGAGCAGGGAGTGAAGATTTATTCTAGCGTTTTTCCGAGTGGTTTCAGCGCTCCCGGGTGTTAAAGAACGCAATTTCAACGCCTCATCAAAAAATCCGAAAGCACTCTTCAACTTTTCATCAGCTGGGCTATTTTTCAGGAGCAACATGGCTACTACTAATTTATCTATAGAAAAAATTGTCGGCTAGTAACGAACTCTCCAGATTCCAGTTGACTACAATCAAGTGAAATTTTGCGTTTGCTATCATTGAATTGTGGTTCATTATTAAGTATGGATAGACGAGTGCAGTTGAAAACCCTCCTGAAAACTATTAACCTTGATTTTGTTTGCCTTTTTTAGAAACTTGGTTAAATCGACTTATTGAAAACCAATAGGTCTTAATTAGTCAAACTTATCCAATCCAGTCGCGATCAGAAAGAAATTTGGACCGCTTGAGGGCGTTCTATTAGCAAATAGAAATCTTTCGAATTCGAAGTTTTGTGAACCAATTCAGATTTCATTTGATGTTGCTTATACGGGTTCAAAGAGGTTACAATCGTTATTTTTACCCTATATAATCCCCCAGCTGACAGCAAATATAGACTCAGTTCAGATTTGTTATGCAAAACGATTCAGAAGATTGTGTGAGATGTCCAAGAAAAAACAAAGATCCATTGACTCTATAACTTTTTTGATTGGTGGCATTAATTTTACTCACACAGATTGGCTTACTTTAAGTAGGAATTGTTCATACGAGAAAAAAAAATTTGAAGGAATTCAAAAAATGAGTATTTCGTCACTGCAATCTGATGCGAGCTAACGGACATCTTTCTTAGTAATAATGCTAAATTGTGTAGCGAAATAATAGAGGAGAAATCATTATCAGATCACAAGTATCTTTTAGCTGAAATTTCGATCAAAATGCTGAACAATAATGATTGTCAAATTTGAAACGCTTATATATTGGCAAAGCTGATTGGGACGAATGCACGGTCTATTTTAGTTTTCCAATGTCTTCATTTCACTCAATTGATAAATTTGTGGATTCGTTTTAGAACTTCAATTGCAACTTCACTGAGAACGTCTAGAAGATTCCATGCGCTTTTTTAAATGTCCTCTAACAGTATCTCTTTAGAAAACAAACTCAGAACAACTTTGAAAAATACACAAAACACACAGGAATTTTCACAACTTAGAGAACAATTATCCACTTCTTTTAATAATGAAATGAACAATTTCGTTAAAAAGCAAGTTCTGGTCAACAAACGATACGTATAAGTTGATGGGACGATTAAAAAAACAGCCAGCTCGGTCTGAGAAAAAAGTGTACAAGGAATGTTTTAACAATTATTTTACTTCTGTCTTTGTTCAAGACTATTCTGAAGTCGTTATTCCTTTAAATCAAAGCCAAGAAGTGCATCATGATGGCATTCAGTTTAGCAAAGCGTCTTTGAGCGAAGAAACCAAAAACATACGTAGTGGTGCTAACTCTTTCGATAGAATCAGCCCAATTTTCTGAAGTCTGCTTAACCATATATTTCGAATCAACCTTTATTTATTTTCAGCTACTGTGTTAACAAATGTGAGGTTCCCAGTCTGTGGAAAAAACTGCATATACGACCCCATTTAAAAAGCGGTATCAATCTAGATATCAAGAACTACCGACCGATTGCCACGCTTAATTCCTTGTAAATACTATTTGAGCGTATGGTGTAAAAACAGTCCTCCATTTTTTCCAACAAAGGGTTTGCGTACAGCAACATGGTTTTAGAAAAAACCGTTCAACAATCAATCAATTGCTTCTTTACTGCTACAGGTTGTATGACTTACTTGATTCAAACAAAATGCCGATGATTTTTAAAATTATGCCGAATGCAAATTGATAGTGCTTGCTTGAGGTTTTTTGCGTCATATTTGACTGATCGACACTAAAGAGTTGGATTAGCTTGGGGAAAAATCGGTCTTTTGACCAATCACCGGCGTTGAACCACAAAGGTGTTTCTTTTTCCGTTTATATAAATGACCTAACCGAAGGAATTGCCAATGAGTGCTATTTACACGCGGATGACACAAAAATCATCAGCACTGTGGACAATAAAATGCAGCTGGAAAAAGATATTGAAAATGCTGTTGTTTGAAGCAAGCAGAATCGGTTAATCATCAATAACAAAAAGTTTAAAAATATGCAATTTTCCCCGGGTGTTAAAGAACGCAATTTCAACGCCTCATCAGAAAATCCGAAAGCACTCTTCAACTTTTCATCAGCTGGGCTATTTTTCAGGAACAACATGGTTACTACTAATTTATCTATAGAAAAAATTGTCGGCTAGTAACGAACTCTCCAGATTCCAGTTGACTACAATCAAGTGAAATTTTGCGTTTGCTATCATTGAATTGTGGTTCATTATTAAGTATGGATAGACGAGTGCAGTTGAATACCCTCCTGAAAACTATTAACCTTGATTTTGTTTGCCTTTTTTAGAAACTAGGTTAAATCGAATTATTGAAAACCAATAGGACTTAATTAGTCAAACTTATCCAATCCAGTCGCGATCAGAAAGAAATTTGGACCGCTTGAGGGCGTTCTATTAGCAAATAGAAATCTTTCGAATTCGAAGTTTTGTGAACCAATTCAGATTTCATTTGATGTTGCTTATACGGGTTCAAAGAGTTTACAATCGTTATTTTTACCCTATATAATCCCCCAGCTGACAGCAAATATAGACTCAGTTCAGATTTGTTATGCAAAACGATTCAGAAGATTGTGTGAGATGTCCAAGAAAAAACAAAGATCCATTGACTCTATAACTTTTTTTGAATGGTGGCATTCATTTCACTCACACAGATTGGCTTACTTTAAGTAGGAATTGTTCATACGAGAAAATAAATTTGAAGGAATTCAAAAAATGAGTATTTCGTCACTGCAATCTGATGCGAGCTAACGGACATCTTTCTTAGTAATAATGCTAAATTGTGTAGCGAAATAATAGAGGAGAAATCATTATCAGATCACAAGTATCTTTTAGCTGAAATTTCGATCGAAAATGCTGAACAATAATGATTGTCAAATTTGAAACGCTTATATATTGGCAAAGCTGATTGGGACGAATGCACGGTCTATTTTAGTTTTCCAATGTATTCATTTCACTCAATTGATAAATTTGTGGATTCGTTTTAGAACTTCAATTGCAACTTCACTGAGAACGTCTAGAAGATTCCATGCGCTTTTTTAAATGTCCTCTAACAGTATCTCTTTAGAAAACAAACTCAGAACAACTTTGAAAAATACACAAAACACACAGGAATTTTCAGAACTTAGAGAACAATTATCCACTTCTTTTAATAATGAAATGAACAATTTCGTTAAAAAGCAAGTTCTGGTCAACAAACGATACGTATAAGTTGATGGGACGATTAAAAAAACAGCCAGCTCGGTCTGAGAAAAAAGTGTACAAGGAATGTTTTAACAATTACTTTACTTCTGTCTTTGTTCAAGACTATTCTGAAGTCGTTATTTCTTTAAATCAAAGCCAAGAAGTGCATCATGATGGCATTCAGTTTAGCAAAGCGTCTTTGAGCGAAGAAACCAAAAACATACGTAGTGGTGCTAACTCTTTCGATAGAATCAGCCCAATTTTCTGAAGTCTGCTTAACCATATATTTCGAATCAACCTTTATTTATTTTCAGCTACTGTGTTAACAAATGTGAGGTTCCCAGTCTGTGAAAAAAACTGCATATACGACCCCATTTAAAAAGCGGTATCAATCTAGATATCAAGAACTACCGACCGATTGCCACGCTTAATTCCTTGTAAATACTATTTGAGCGTATGGTGTAAAAACAGTCCTCCATTTTTTCCAACAAAGGGTTTGCGTAGAGCAACATGGTTTTAGAAAAAACCGTTCAACAATCAATCAATTGCTTCTTTACTGCTACAGGTTGTATGACTTACTTGATTCAAACAAAATGCCGATGATTTTTAAAATTATGCCGAATGCAAATTGATAGTGCTTGCTTGAGGTTTTTTGCGTCATATTTGACTGATCGACACTAAAGAGTTGGAATAGCTTGGGGAAAAATCGGTCTTTCGACCAATCACCGGCGTTGAACCACAAAGGTGTTTCTTTTTCCGTTTATATAAATGACCTAACCGAAGGAATTGCCAATGAGTGCTATTTACACGCGGATGACACAAAAATCATCAGCACTGTGGACAATAAAATGCAGCTGGAAAAAGATATTGAAAATGCTGTTGTTTGAAGCAAGCAGAATCGGTTAATCATCAATAACAAAAAGTTTAAAAATATGCAATTTTCCCAACAAAAAATCAAAACCAGCAAACTTTGCGTCTTGTCACAAATGGAACAATCTCACAGGAAAGAAGCGTCAAAGACCTGGGCTTATGTTTTACAGAAAATTTGTAGTGGGAATATCAATTAAGTATTGTTCTACTGAAAAGTAATCAGAAGCTTGCGTATCTAAAGAGATCAATTCCAAGTAAAAACAACCGTCAGTAAAATGCATTTTTGTCAAATGTTACATAATCTTAGTCTGTTTTATGGATCAAAGATTTGGTATGCCAGTAAAGGTAACACTGTCGTCAGGCAAATGGAAAGTGTCTAGAGACAATTTTTAAAATGGACACATTGAAGCAGTAATTTTACTGATAAAGTACACAATAATTGTCTTTGATCAGTAATTTTATTTCCAATCACATATCAAATTGTGTTCATGGATCTCGTGTTTTTAAGCAGAATTTCGAGAACTAAACTTCCACCTCAGGCAGAAAAATTTTGGCTAATGAGAACTGGACATCCCAAAACACGATCTACGAGAAAATATTTTTAGACTCAAACGAATGTAATTGCCAGACGCCCTCTTGGTGTGCTGCACTGGGGGATTGATTTGCCATTTGGTACCTTTGAAAGTAAGTTGGTATCCCATCTTGATAGTGTTCCATTTTTCAATTGTCTGATTACGCTCCTTCTGAGCTCCAAGAAAGTTAGCACGCTTCCCCAGTTGAGACGTCGAATAATGAAAAGACCGTGGTCGATCAATATCGGGTATAGAAAGACAGTGGTCGACCGATGTTGGGTATGAAATAATTTTATGATGACGCTAATAGTCTTGGTCGACTTTATGTCTGCCCTTATGGTCATGGTTGACTTTAGGTCGACCGATATGGTCATGGTCGACTTTAGGTCAACCGACATGGCAATGGTCGACTTTGAGTTTTGACAAATACGTGTTTGCATATAATGTAGTTTCAGGTGTTAATTGTTTTATTTCAGTTTGCAAAAAATTATGGCCAAAGACAAAAAATATTTTTTCCAAATCTTTTTTCGAGCCAACATATTGTCCTTCTATTTCATATCATTGACATGTTTCTAGTGCATTTGATGCTATCTTTGTACATACGGGGTACTCAACACTCAGTTTAAAGTACCCATGAATCCGTAAAAATGCACCGAGCATTTGTTAAAAGAGACCTATGAGCAGACTTAAGGTCGACCGTACTGGATATGAAAAGACCGTTGGTCGACTGATGAAAAGAGTTTAAGTCGACGATATAAGATATGAACAGACTATTGGTGGACCAATATTGGATATGAAAAGACCGTTGGCCGACTTATGAAAAATTTTAGGTCGAATATCACTAGGGAAGTCGACCGTGTATTTAAGGTGGGGAAATTACCCCCCCCCCCCCCCCATGTCGACTTTCTAAGTCTTTTCATAAAGTCGACCTCTCAACTGGGGTTATCTTACAAAATCAAAGAAGGGTTTTGTTTTTATCAACATTATCAGAACTTGGCTGACATGACATAGGAACAAGTTTCATCTCAAATATGAAAGACCATTCATACGGCTTATTGTGACTCAGCAAACCTACTGCGTTTGCCGGAGTTAGTCAGATTACCGTGAACACATGGTTCTATTTGTCAGCCTTGGTATGCGTCAATACTCCAGTCGCCTTGAAAAAACTATTGTTTGTTCCCTATTTTAATTCCTTTTTATCACGACAATTATATTTTTGGTCCACAAGTATGATATATCCACAGGAATTGCTAATGCTCGGTATATTTCATTTTTAAAGCTAACAGCTTGTAAAAAAGATTGCAGGTCCAGTTTGAAAACAGGCGACAAATTCGTAGGTGCTCTTGGGCTATCCCAAGACAAACGCTATAGTTCTGTTTTTGATCCAACAGACGAAGGACGTACCCGAGCGCGTAAAAATTCAACTGCAGTATAATATCCTGTAAACAACCACCATAAAACCCCACGATAAT
This sequence comes from Convolutriloba macropyga, assembly GCF_964194025.1. Lineage (NCBI taxonomy): Eukaryota > Metazoa > Xenacoelomorpha > Acoela > Convolutidae > Convolutriloba > Convolutriloba macropyga. Next base: position 54,700,715 of record NC_134468.1, read on the forward strand.
TGAAGGTGTCAGTAAAGGAAGTCGTTGTGATGGGGATCTCGGCTAGTTTGTTTAGCTAAGAAGTCAATGCCACAGAACTGTCAACAGAATCTGTTTGTTGCCGATAATTCCAGGGTTGTCCACGAGCACGCCTAATGATGTTCAACATTAAAAAAGCACTAATGATAAAAATTGCTACCAGACGAATGAGAAAAACACCGTGAAGTTTCTTCTTCTTCTTCTTGAAGTGCCGTGTCAAAAGACTTTGGCAACCGTCAATGTCCTGCTTCTGACTCTGTTCATGACATCAGCGACGCTTTGAGAATTGGTCCATCGCATTATCTGATCCAGAAACTGTGTCGGGCGTCTACCACGTTTCCTTTTGCCGTCGATTTTGCACGTTGTCACAACCTGCTCAATACCTTGTTTGCGCATAATATGTCCGAAGAACGATGTTTGTCTTTGCATCACTTTCGCAAGCAGGTTCCTCGAACCAATAGTGCTTTTCACAATTTCCTCGTTTGACTTCTTTTCCTTCCAGCTTATCTTCTGCATTCGTCTCAGAAACCACATTTCAGCTGCTTCCAGTTTCTTTATGTCTGATTTCATTAGAATCCAGTTTTCACATCCATACATCATTATTGGTATGATGTATGGAGTTACCGTGATGTTAAAACTTAGTAAAAAACCGCGTTCCTTTTTGGACGATGAAAGCGTCTTTTGTTCGGCTGATTGAGGCTGATTCAGCTTCATCAACTGGATCCTGTTGAATTACTTACAATTTTATTAAGATTGACCCGACCTAAGTGGAGCAGTTGCACCAATTCCTTAGATCTAATAATTGCTTCCTGAATAGATTTACAAATCTAAATGAATATTAATTAAAATTTTCTTCGAATTTTTTTGATGGTTCAGGGAACTGTTTAACGTTGTCTCGGGCTGTAAGATGCTATGGGTAAATTAAGTGAGCAGGCAAATTTTAAGCCTGTAATGTATGTATTGATACACTACAAGATATCTTGTGGGGTTTTCCCACCTCAAAAACCGCAAAATAGATTGGTCGCTATGTGAAGGTATTTACCTAGCAGCGCTCTCTTTTTTGAAAACGCCCAAATTTTGTGTGATTTACTTCCGCTGTATTTAATTCCTTGACCAGTAAATCTTATGCTTTGCAAATTTACTTTTCAATCCATTCTATCTGCTAAACTGTTGGATACCGTAGAGTCAGAGCCGGTGGTATAAAACTAGAGCCGTTGTATAACAGCCAAAAGAGTTCGCTAATTTATGTTCTGTTACTTGGAGTTCTCCCTTGACATTGGAAACGGATCATATGGTTTTTGTCTCATTGGGCTAATGCCTACTGATAGATGATCTACTTGGAAGTAGGTCAGCGTTCTTGTTAATGTCATTGATGTTCGATGCAGCCTTAGATGGAAACAATCTGTCAGCTCCGTGCAAGAGTGTATCCCGTGAGCTGTTCCAATCATCATATCCAATAATATATTGAATGATCATTAAAATCCATTACTGTTGTTTTCAACGAAACTTTTTCTACAGAACACTAGATTAAATTAAGGTAAATTTACCTGAACAGGGTTAAAGTTAGCCGTTGATAAAAGAAAGATAAGGTAAAGTTTACCTGAACTTTACCTTAAGTTTTGTTAGGGTAAAAATTAACCTTAACTTTGTTAACGTAAAATAACCTTAAGTTATTTTAAATTTCTTGTGCAACGTTCTGCATTAAAATTACCAAAATATTTAAGCCTGCATAACAAAAACAATCAGGCCTCCAATACTCCTCTTCGAGTCGTAGAATCAGGTTTACCGGAACTTATTTCCAATGTGAAAATCGTAACTGGTCAATTTTGTCAGCTTTCCCATCCTTAAAAAGGCCTTTCTATAGCAGAAGGGCACTCCTACTGAAGGCAACGCCAGGCTAAAAACTTCGATAAAGTCTTTGAAAAAAGTTTCGATAAAGTCTTTGAAAGGTTCGTTTCAAGAAAAAAAATAAATGATTGTTTTAATAGTTAATTCTGTCCACAATAAATGTGAATAGTCTAATGAGAACTATATAGGCTGAAAAGAGACTCCAGTGCCTTTGAGTTTTTGAATTAAGATCTTTCACACAATTTTTCTCTCATGAATTCAGACGTTTCACTGACACAAGTCAGATTAAAGCCTCAGTATAGCTCAAGTACAAGGCGAATCAATTTGCAATATAGGTTGACCGGGACCAAACGCCTACATGACATAGAAAAGATGATATTTGGTTTTGCATAGCAACAAAGTATCATTCTTTTTTAGGTAATGTAAGTAACTGATTACTTGTTACATTGCTGCTGTTTCTGGAAACCTTTATCAAAGGCACACATACCGCTCATACAGTTTTAGAAAAAAACTTAAAACGAGAAATGTGTGACAATTAATAAACTGCCACTAGTATTTTTTCCCTCGAAGTTACCACATTCCCAGAACATATGATAGATCTCGCAGTTAGAGCATTCAGTTAAATGGGTTATTGCTGAACATTCATTTTAATGCGAGCTGTTCCTGTGCTGCTACGTTGATGCAAAAGCTTCTGATGTGTTTTAATTTTTGTCACAGAATTCGAATGATCATCAGCTTTTAGCTTGGTTGCTTGGTTTCCGAAAAAATAATGAGCTTCGGTTTTTCGGTTTAATTGATCATTGAATTCCATTAGCGTTATTTTCACCAAACTATTTTCCTCTGAACACTAAATAAAGTTAAGAGACATTTACTTTAACAGAGTTAAGGTTAGCCGTTGATATGATGAAGTTAAAGGTAAAGATAAAGTTAAAGTTAAAGATAAAGGTAAAGATGAGGTAAGGTTTATCCTTAAGTTACTTTAAATTTCTTTTGTAACGTTCTGCAGTAATAATACTAAACAATTTAAGCCTACATAACAAAAACATTCAGGCCTCCAATACTTCTCTTGGAGTCGTGGAAAGAGATTTACTGTATAATTAGAAAAAGATCTTGATCAAAAAACCGGAACTTTTTTAAAGGTAAAAATCGAAGATGATCGTTTTTTCGCTCATTCTGTCCACAATAAATGTGAATAGCTGAATAAGAACTAAAAAGCCTAAAAATGATAAAAAGAGACTCCAGTGCTTTTGAGTTTTTGAACTCTCTTGACTTAAGACGTTTCACTGACACAAGTCACAATAAAGATTAAATATGGCTCAAGTACAATGCAAACAGATTTAGAGTAGTAGGTTAAAAGGGATCAAACACTTAGATCTAGAAAAGATGATATTAAGTTTTGCGTAGCAACAAAATAACGTTCTTTTTTAATAATTGTGTAAAAGGCGCTTATTAATTGTGAAATTGCAGCTGTTTCTGGAAACTTTATTGAAAGGCGCACAAACTGCTCATGCTTTTTTAGAAAAGACTTATACTGAGAAATATGTGACAATTACTAAACATCCACTAGTATTTTTTCCTCGAAGTTACGACATTCCCAGAACATATTATAGATCTCGCAGTCAGAGCGTTCAGTTAAATGCGCAATTGCTGAAAATTCATTTAAAGCAAGCTGCTCCTGTGCTGCCAAAATGATGCAAAAGCTTATGTTGCGTTTTCATCTTGTTGCAGAATTTGTAAGATCATCAGCTCTTAGCTGCTTTTCTTTTGTTTCCGATATTAACAAGTGCTTCGGTTTTTTGCTTTAAATGATCATTAAAATCCATTAGTTTTCTTTTCAACGAAATATTTTCTCCTGAGTACTTAAGTTTTTTTTAACTTTACCTTAAATTTTGTTAACTTGAAAATTGAACTTCACTTTGTTAACATAAAACAACCTTTAGTTAATTTAAATTTTTTTGCAACGTTGTGCAGTGAAATTACCAATATATTTGAGCCTGCATAACAAAAACAATCAAACATCCAACACTCCTCTTCGAGTCCTAGAAACAGAATTACTGGACGCTTAAAAAAATTTGATCAAAAAACCGGAATTTTATTTCAATGTTAAAATCGTGATTGGTCATCTTTGCCAGCTTCCCCATCCTTTAAGACGCCTTTCCTTAGCAGAAGGGCCTTCCTACTGAAGGTAGCGCCTGGTTAAAAATTTAAAAAATTTTGTTTAAAAATTTTTGCCTGAAATCAATTTTTCTCTCGTGCTTAAACAGAAAGTTTCATATAAATTTTGCCATCGATAATGTCCTTGAAGTACTCGTTTCACGAAAAAAAGACTATTATCATTTTATTGGTTCATTCTGTCCACAATAAATGTGAAAAGAACTATATAGGCTAAAAAGAGCATCCAGTTTTTGAAAAAAAAATCTTTTAAGCATTTTTTCTCTCTTGAATTAAGACGATTCACTGACACAAGTCACAGTAAAGGTCAAATATGGCTCAAGTACAAAAAAATATGGCTCAAGTAAATATGCTCATACTTTTTTGGAAAAGATTTATATCGAGAAATTTGTGACAATTATAAAACTGGCACTAGAATTTTTTTACTCGAAGTTACAACATTCCCAGAACATATAATAGATCTCACAGTCAGAGCATTCAGTTAATTGATTTATTGCTGAATATGCATTTTAATGCGAGCTGTTACTGTGCTGCTACGTTGATGCAGAAATTTCCGATGCATTTTCATCTTTGTTGCAGAATTTTTATGATTAACAGCTTTTAGCTGCTTGGTTGCTTTGTTGCCGATAAAATCATTCGGTTTGTTTTTTTAAATGATCATTAGATTCCATTAGTATTCTTTTCACCGAAATATTTTCGACTGAACATTAAATAAAATTAATGTAAATTTAACTTATTGGGATTAAAGTTAATTGTTGATAAGAGTAAGTTAAGGTAAAGTTTACCTTAATTTTTGTTAAGGTAAAAAATAACCTTAACATTGTTAACTTAAGATAACGTTAAGTTGCATTAAATTTCTTTTGTAACGTTATGCAGTAAAATTACCAAAAATTTGAAGCCTGTTTTACGAAAACAATCAGGCTTCCAATACTACTCTTCAAGTCGTAGAAACAGATTTACTGGAAGATTAGAAAAAACTTGATGAAAAACTCAAAATTTTTTCAAGGTGAACCTTGTAATTGGTCAACTTTGTTAGCTTTTCCACCCTTTAAAAAGCCTTTCTATAGCAGAAGAGCACTCCTACCGAAGGTAACACCTGGCTAAAAATTAAAATAAATTGTGTTCAAAATTTTTTGCCTCAATCATTTTTTCTATCGAGCCTAAACAGAAAATTTCATATCAATTTTACCATCGGTAAGGTCTTTGAAAGACTCGTTTCACGAAAAAAATAAATAATTGAATTAATAGTTAATTCTGTCCACAATAAATTTGAATAGCCTGATGAGAACTACATAGGCTAAAAAGAGCCTCCAGTGCCTTTGAGTTTTTGAAATAGGATCTTTCACACAATTTTTCTCTCCTGAATTCAGACGTTTCACTGACAAAAGTCACATTTAGGGTTAATTTTGGCTCAAAAAAATAACAATGCGAACCAATTTAGACTATTGGATTCAGCGGGACCAAAGGGCTTAAAAACGTAGGAAAGATGACATTATATTTTGCGTAGCAAAAAATTAACGTTCTTTTTTAATAAATGCGTGAGAGTCACTCATTACTTGTTAAATTGCAGCTGTTTCTGAAAACGTTTATGAAAGGCGCACAAACTGCTCATAGGTTTTAAAAAAAAACTCATAACGAACATATTATAGATCTCGCAGTCAGAACTTTCAGTTAAATGCGTTATTGCTTAACATTCATTTTAATGCGAGCTGTTCCTGTGCTGCTACGTTGATGCAAAAGCTTCTGATGTGTTTCAATTTTTGTCACGGAATTCGTATGATCATCAGCTTTTAGCTTGGTTGCTTTGTCTCCGATAAAATAATGAGCTTCAGTTTTTCGTTTTAATTGATCATTGAATTCCATTAGCGTTATTTTCACCGAACTATTTTCCTCCGAACACTAAATAAAGTTAAGATACATTTACCTCAACAGAGTTAGGGTTAGCCGTTGATATGATAAATTTAAGGGTAACGATAAAGTTAAAGTTAAAGATAAAGGTAAAGATAAGGCAAGGTTTAATCTTAAGTTACTTTAAATTTCTTTTGTAACGTTCTGCAGTAATGTTACTAAACAATTTAAGCCTACACAACAAAAACATTCAGGCCTTCAATACTCCTCTTGGAGTCGGGGAAAGAGATTTAGTGGACAATTAGAAAAAGATCTTGATCAAAAAAACCGCAACTTTTTTAAAGGTAAAAATCGAAGATGATCGTTTTTTTCGTTCATTCTGTCCACAATAAATGTGAATAGCTGAATAAGAACTAAAAATCCTAAAAAAGATTTAAAAAAGTTTCCAGTGCTTTTGAGTTTTTGAAATCTCTTGACTTAAGACGTTTCACTGACACAAGTCACAATAAAGTTTAAATATGGCTCAAGTACAATGCAAACCAATTTAGAGTAGTAGGTTAAAAAGGATCAAACGCTTAGACCTAGAAAAGATGATATTAAGTTTTGCGTAGCAACAAAGTAACGTTCTTTTTTAAAAATTGTGTAAAAGGCGCTTATTAATTGTGAAACTGCAGCTGTTTCTGGAAACTTTATTGAAAGGCGCACAAACTGCTCATGCTTTTTTAGAAAAGGCTTATACTGAGAAATATGTGACAATTAATAAACATCCACTAGTATTTTTTCCTCGAAGTTACAACATTCCCAGAACATATTATAGATCTTGCAGTCAGAGCGTTCAGTTATATGCGTTATTGCTCAAAATTTATTTAAAGCCAGCTGCTCCTGTGCTGCCAAATTGATGCAGACCTTATGTTGCGTTTTCATCTTGTTGCAGAATTTGTACAATCATCAGCTCATAGCTGCTTTTCTTTTGTTTCCGATATTAAAAAGTGCTTCGGTTTTTTTGCTTTAAATGATCATTAAAATCCATTACTTTTCTTTTCAACGAAATATTTTCTCCTGAGCACTAAAGTTTTTTTTTAACTTTACCTTAAATTTTGTTAACTTGAAAATTAAACTTCCTTTTGTTAACATAAAACAACCTTTAGTTAATTTAAATTTCTATTGCAACGTTGTGCAGTGAAATTACCAATATATTTAAGCCTGCATAACAAAAACAATCAAACATCCAACACTCCTCTTCGAGTCGTAGAAGCAGATTTACTGGACGCTTAAAAAAAATTGATCAAAAAACCGGAACTTTATTTCAATGTTAAAATCGTGATTGGTCAATTTTGTCACCTTCCCCATCCTTTAAAAAGCCTTTCCCTAGCAGAATTGTCTTCCTACTGAAGATAACGACTGACTAAAAATAAAAAAAATGTGTTTAAAAGTTTTTGCCTGAAAAGAATTTTTCTCTTGTGCCTAGACAGAAAGTTTCATATCAACTTTGCCATCAATAACGTATTTGAAGGACTCGTTTCACAAAAAAAAGATTACTATCGTTTTATTGGTTCATTCTGTCCACAATAAATGTGAAAAGAACTATATTGGCTAAAAAAAGCCTCCAGTGCCTTTGAGTTTTTGAAAAAAAGGTCTTTTACGCATTTTTTCTCTCTTGAATTAAGACGTTTCACTGACACAAGTCACAGTAAAGGTTAAATATGGCTCAAGTACAATGCGAACCAATTTAGATTAGTAGCTTAAAAGGGATCAAACGCCTAAAAGACGTAGAAAAGATGATTTTAAGTTTTGCGTAGCACCAAAGCAACGTTCTTTTAACAATTGTAAAAAGGCACTTATTACTCGTAAAATTGCGGCTTCTTCTGGAAACTTTTTTGAAAGGAGCACAAACTGCTCATACGTTTTTAGAAAAGATTTATATCGAGAAATTTGTGACAATTATAAAACTGGCACTAGAATTTTTGTACTCGAAGTTACAACATTACCAGAACATATGATAGATATCACAGTCAGAGCATTCAATTAAATGCGTTATTGCTGAACATGCATTTTCTTGCGAGCTGTTCCTATGCTGCTACGTTGATGCAGAAGCTTCCGATGCATTTTCATCTTTGTTGCAGAATTCTTATTATCCTCAGCTTTTAGCTGCTTGGTTGCTTTGTTGCCGATAAAATCATTTGGTTCGGCTTTTTTTTTATTTAAATAATCATTAAATTCCATTAGTGTTCTTTTCACCGAAACATTTCCTACTGAACATTAAATAAAATTAATGTAAATTTAACTTAATGGTATTTAAATTAATCGTTGATAAAAGTAAGTTAAGGTAAAGTTTACCTTAATTTTTGTTAAGGTAAAAAATAACCTTCTTATTATGGTTAACTTAAGATAACGTTAAGTTACATTAAATTTCTTTCGTAACTTTATTCAGTAAAATTACAAAAAAAATTTAAGCCTGTTTTACGAAAAATATCACGTTTCCAATACTTTTCTTCGAGTCGTAGAAACAGATTTCCTGGAAGATTAGAAAAATATTGATAAAAAACCCAAACTTTTATCAAGGTGAACGTTGTAATTGGTCAATTTTGTTAGCTTTTCCACCCTTTAAAAAACCTTTCTGTAGCAGAAGGGCACTCCTACCGAAAGTAACGAACGCCTGGCTAAAAATAAAACAAATTGTGTTCAAATTTTTTTGCCTCAATCATTTTTTCTATCGAGCCTAAACAGAAAGTTTCATATCAACTTTACCATCGGTAAAGTCCTTGAAAGACTCGTTTCACGAAAAAAATAAATAATTGTCTTAATATTTAACTCTGTCCACAATAAATGTGAATAGCCTAATGAGAACTACATAGGCTAAAAAGAGCCTCCAGTGCCTTTGAGTTTTTGAAATAAGATCTTTCACACAATTTTTCTCTCCTGAATTCAGACGATTCACTGACAAAAGTCACATTTAGGGTTAAATTCGGCTCAAAAAAAGAACAATGCGAACCACTGTAGACTATTAGATTAAACGGGACCAAAGGGCCTAAAGACGTAGGAAAGATGATATTAAGTTTTGCGTATCAATAAAGTAACGTTCTTTTTTAATAGATGCGTGAGAGTCACTCATTACTTGTTAAATTGCAGCTGTGTCCGGCAGCCTTTTTGAAAGGCACACAAACTGCTCATACGTTTTTAGAAAAAAACTTATAACGAGAAAGTTGTGACATTAATTAACTGGAACTATTACTTTTTCCCTCGAAGTTAGAACAATCCCAGAACATATGATAGATCTCGCAGTCAGAGCATTCAGTTAATTGCGTTATTGCTGAACTTTGAATTTAATGAGAGCTGATCCTGTGCTGCTACGTGGATGCAAAATCTTCTGATGCGTTTTAATTTTTGTCGCAGAATTCGTATGATCATCAGCTTTTAGCTTGGTTGCTTTGTTTCCGATAAAATCATGAGCTTCGGTTTTTTGTTTTAAATGATCATTAAATTCCATTAGTGTTATTTTTTTGAACATTTTCCCTCTGAACACTAAACAAAGTGAAGGTAAATTTACCTTAACAGAGTTAAGGTTAGCTATTGATAAGGAAGGTAAAGTAAAAGGTAAAGACAAAGAATATAACACCGTGAAGTTAAAACTTAGTAAAAAACCGCGTTCCTTTTTCGAGGAAAAAACTCTCAACAGAATCTGTTTGTTGCCGATAATTCCAGGGTTTTCCTCGAGCACATCTAATGACGTTCAACAATAAAAAGCTCTAATGACAAAAATTGTTACCAGACGAATGAGAAAAAAAACACCGTGAAGTTAAAACTTAGTAAAAAACCGCGTTCCTTTTTCGACGATGAACGAGTCTTTTGTTCAACTGATTGAGGTTGATTCAGCTTCATCAACTGGACCCTGTTGAATTACTTACAATTTTATTAAGATTGACCCGACCTAAGTGGAGCAGTTGCACCAATTCCTTAGATCTAATAATTGCTTCCTGTATAGATTTGCAAATCGAAATTATTATTAATTAAAATTTTTCATCGCTTTTTTTGATGCTTCAAGGAACTGGTTAACGTTGTCTCGGGCTGTAAAATGCAATGGGTAAATAAAGCGAGCAGACACATTTTAAGCCCGCAATGTATGTACTGATACACTACAAGATAGCTTGTGGGGTTTTCCCCATCTCAAAAACCGCAAAACAGATTGGTCGCTACGCGGAGATATTCACCGAGCAGCGCTCTTTTTTTTAAAAAAAACGCTCAAATTAAATGCCTCAAAAACTGGATTGCTTGCTAGGTGTCAGAGTTAGACCAACCACTTTTGTGTGATTTGTTTCCGCTGTATTTAATTCCTTAACCGATAAATCTTATGCTTTGCAAATTTACTTTTCAATCCATTCTATCTGCTAAACTTTTGGATGCCGTAGAGTCAAAGCCGGCGGTATAAAACTAGAGCCGTTGTATAACAGCCAAAAGAGTTCGCTAATTTAGGTTCTTTTACTTGGAGTTCTCCCTTGACATTGGAAACGGATCATATGGTTTTTGTCTCATTGGGCTAATGCCTACTGTCAGATGATCTATTTGGAAGAAGTAGGTCAGCGTTCTTGTAAAAGTCATGGATGTTCGATGCAGCCTTAGGTGGAAACAATCTGTCAGCTCCGTGCAAGAGTGTATCCCGTGAGCTGTTCCAATCATCATATCCAATCATATATTGAATGATCATTAAAATCCATTACTGTTGTTTTCAACGAAATTTTTTCTACAGAACACTAGATTAAATTAAGGTAAATTTACCTGAACAGGGTTAAAGTTAGCCGTTGATAAAAGAAAGATAAGGTAAAGTTTACCTGAACTTTACCTTAAGTTTTGTTAGGGTAAAAATTAACCTTAACTTTGTTAACGTAAAATAACCTTAAGTTATTTTAAATTTCTTGTGCAACGTTCTGCATTAAAATTACCAAAATATTTAAGCCTGCATAACAAAAACAATCAGGCCTCCAATACTCCACTTCGAGTTGTAGAATCAGATTTACCGGAACTTATTTCCAATGTGAAAATCGTAACTGGTCAATTTTGTCAGCTTTCCCATCCTTTAAAAGGCCTTTTTTTTAGCAGAAGGGCACTCCTACTGAAGGCAACGCCAGGCTAAAATTTTTTAAAAATTGTGTTCAAAAATTTTGACCTCAAATCAATTTTTCTCTCGAGCCTAAACAGAAAGTTTCGATAAAGTCTTTGAAAGGTTCGTTTCAAGAAAGAATATGATTGTTTTAATAGTTAATTCTGTCCACAATAAATGTGAATAGTCTAATTGGAACTATATAGGCTAAAAAAGCCTCCAGTGCCTTTGAGTTTTTGAATTAAGATCTTTCACACAACTTTGCTCTCCTGAATTTAGACGTTTCATTGACATAAGTCAGATTAAGGACTCAATATAGCTCAAGTACAAGGCGAACCAATTTGCAGTGTAGGTTTACCGGGACCAAACGCCTACAAAACGTGAAAAATATGGTATTAAATTTTGCGTAGCAACAAAGTACCGTTCTATTTAGTGAATGTGTAAAAGTAACCGATTACCTGTTACATTGCAGCTGATTCTGGGAAATTTTATGAAAGGCAGACAAACCGCTAATACGTTTTTAGAAAAAAACTTATAACAGGAAATATGTGACAATTAATAAACTGCCACTAGTATTTTTTTACTCGAAGTTACAACGTTCCCAGAACATATAGATCTCGCAGTCAGAGCATTCAGTTAAATGCGTTATTGCTGAACATTCATTTTAAAGCGAGCTGTTCCTATGCTGCCAAATTGATGCTAAAACTTCTAATGCGTTTTCATCTTGTTGCAGAATTTGTATGATCATCAGTTTTTAGCTGTTTTTTCCTTTGTTTCCGATAAAAACATGCCATGCACTTCGGTTTATTTTTGCTTTAAGTGATCATTAAAGTTCATTAGTGTTCTTTTCAACAATTTTTTTCTATTGAACACTAAACTAAATTTACCTTAACGTGGTTTACCTTAAAATTTTACTTTAACGTGGTTAAATTAGCCGTTGATAAAAGAAAAATAAGGTAAAGTTTATCTTAACTTTACCTAGAATTTTGTTAACGTAAAAATTAAACTTAACTTTGTTAACATAAACAAACCTTAGGTTAATTTAAAATTCTGTTGCAATGTTCGGCAGTAAAATTGCCAAAATATTTAAGCCTGCATAACAAAAACAATCATGCATCCAATACTCCTCTTCGATTCGTAGAAACTGATTTACTGGAGGATTAAAAAAACAGTATAAAAAAAGCGGAACATTATTTCAATGTGAAAATCGTGATTAGTCAATTTTGTCAGCTTCCCCATCCTTCAAAAAAACTTTCCCTTGCAGAATTGCCTTCCTAATGAAGGTAACGACTGACTAAAAATAAAAAAAAATGTGTTTAAAAGTTTTTGCCTGAAAAGAATTTTTCTCTCGAGCCTAAACAGAATGTTTCATATCAACTTTGCCATCAATAACGTCTTTGAAAGACTAGTTTCACAAAAAAAAGATTATTGTCGTTTTATTGGTCCATTTTGTTCACAATTAATGTGAATAGTTTAATAGGAACTATATAGGCTAAACAGAGCCTCCAGTGCCTTTGAGTTTTTGAAAAAAAAACCTTTTACGCATTTCTCACTCTTGAATTAAGACGTTTCACCGACACAAGTCAAATTAAAGGTTAAAAATAGCTCAAATACAATGCAAACTAATTTAGATTAGTATATTAAAACGGATCAAACGCCTAAAGGACGTAGAAAAGATGATATTAAGTTTTGCGTAGCAACAAAGCAACGTTATTTTTTAATAATTGTGTAAAAGGCACTAATTACATTTTAAATTGTGGCTGTTTCTGGAAACTTTTATGAAAGGAGCACAAATTGCTCATACTGTTTTAGAAAAGTCTTATACAGAGAAATTTGCGACAATTAATAAACTGGCACTAGAATTTTTTTCTTCGAAGTTACAACATTCCCAGAACATATGGTAGATCCCGCAGTCAGAGCATTCAGACAAATACGTTATTGCTGAACATTCATTTTAATGTGAGCTTTTCATGTGCTGCAACGTTGATGCAAAAGCTTCTGATGCGTCTTCATATTTGTTGTAGATTTCGTTTAATCATCAGCTTTTTGCTGCTTGTTTGCTTTGTTTCAGAAAAAATAATTTGCTTCGGTTTTTTTATTTCAATGACCATTAAATTTTATTAGTAATCTTTTCACCGAAATATTTTTCAATGAATACTAAATTAAATTAAGGTAAATTTAACTGAATGGGTTTAAAGCTAACCGTTGAAAAAAGTAAGTTAAGCTAAAGTTTACATTAATTTTACCTTAAGTTTTGTTAAGGTAAAAAATAACTTTAACTTTGTTATTGTAAGATAACCTTAAGTTACTTTAAGATTCTTTTGTATGTTTCTGCAGTAAAATAACCAAAAAATTTAACCCTGTATTATACAAACAATTAGGAATCCAATACTCCTCTTCGAGTCGTAGAAACAGATTTACTGGACGATTAGAAAAAACTTGATAAAAAACCGGACCTTTTTTTCAAGGTGAACATTGTAATTGGTCAATTTTGTCAGCTTTTCCACCCTTTAAAAGTCCTTTCTATAGCAGAAGGGCACTCCTACTGAAGGTAACGCCTGCCTAAAAACTAAAAAAAATTGTGTTCAAAATTTTTTACCTCAATCATTTTTTCTATCGAGCCTAAACATAAAGTTTCATATCAACTTTACTATCGGTAAAGTCTTTGAAAAACTCGTTTCACAAAAAAAGACTGTTCTAATAGTTAATTTTGTCCCCAATAAATGTGAATAGCCTAATGAGAACTACATAGGCTAAAAAGAGCCTCCAGTGCCTTTGAGTTTTTGAAATAAGATCTTTCACAAATTTTTTCTCTCCTAAATTCACACGTTTCACTGACAAATGGTTAAGTTAGACTCAAGAACAATGCGAAACAATTAGAGTAGTAGGTTAAGCGGGGGCAAATTGCTAAAAGACGTAGGAAAGATGATATAAAGTTTTGCGTAGCAATAAAGTAACCTTCTTTTTTAATAAATGTGTGAAAGGCACTGATTACATGTTAAATTGCAGCTGTTTCTAGAAACCTTTATGAAAGGCGCAAAAACCGCCTATACGTTTTTAACGAGAAATGTGTAGCAATTAATAAGCTGCCACTAGTATTTATTCCCTCGAAGTTACAACATTCCCAGAACATATGATAGATCTCGCAGTCAAACTATTCAGTTGAATGCTTTTTTGCTGAACATTCATTTTCATGCTAGCTGTTCTTGTGCCGCAAAAATAATGCAAGAGTTTTTGAAGCGTTTTCAATTGTGTTGCAGAGTTCATATGATCATCAGCTTGTAGCTGCTTGGTTGCTTTGTTTCCAATGAAATAATGAGCTTCTTTTTTTGTTTAAATGTGCATTAAAGTCCATTAGTGTTCTTTTCACCGAATTATTTTTTACTGAACACTAAATAAATTTCAGATAATTTACATTAATGGTGTAAGGGTTAGCCGTTGATAAAATGAATTTAGGGTAAAACTTACTTTAACTTTACAATAAATTTCGTTAAGGTAAACTTTTATCCTCACTTTGTTAACGTAAAAAAACGTTAAGTTAATTTAAATCTTTTGTAACGTTCTGCAGTAAAATTACCAAAGTATTTAAGCCTGCATAACAAAAACAATCAAGTATACAATACTCCTCTCCGAGTCGTAGAAACTCATTTACTGAACGATTAAAAAAACTTGATCAAAAAAACTGGAACTTTATTTCAATGTGAAAATCGTGGTTAGTCAATTTTGTCAGCTTCCCCATCCTTCAAAAAGCCTTTCCTTAGCAGAAGTGCCTTCGTAATGACGGTAATGCCTGGCTAATGTTAAAAAAAATGTGTTTAAAATTTTTTGCCTGAAATGAATTTCTCTCTAGCCTAAACAGAATGTTTCATATCAACTTTGCCATCGATAACGTCTTTGAAAGACTCGTTTCACCAAAAAAAAGATTATTGTCGTTTTATTGGTCCATTTGGTTCACAATAAATGGGAATAGCTAAATATGAACTATATAAGCTAAACAGAGCCTCCAGTGCATTTGAGTTTTTGAAAAAAAACCTTTTACTCAATTTTCTGTCTTGAATTAAGACGTTTCACCGACACAAGTCAAATTACAAGTCAAATTACAAGTTATAAATAGCTCAAATACAATGCAAACTAATCTAGATTAGTAGGTTCAAACGGATCAAAAGCCTAAAGGACGTAGAAAAGATGATATTAAGTTTTGCGTAGCAACAAAGCAATGTAATTTTTTTATATTTGTGTAAAAGGCACTTATTACATGTTAAATTGCGGCTGTTTCTGGAAAGTTTTTTGAAAGGAGCACAAATTGCTGATACTTTTTTTAGCAAAGACTTATACTGAGAAATTTGTGACAATTAATAAACTTGCACTAGAATTTTTTCTTCGAAGTTTCAACATTCCCAGAACATATGGTAGATCTGGCAGTCAGAGCATTCAGAAGAATACTTTATTGCTGAACATTCATTTTAATACGAGCTGTTCATGTGCTTTAACGTTGATGCAAAAGCTTCTGATGCGTCTTTATCTTTGTTGTAGATTTCGTAAATTCATCAGCTTTTCGCTGCTTGTTTGCTTTGTTTCCGATAAAATCATTTGCTTCATTTTTTTTTATTTAAATGATCATTAAATTCTATTAGTAATCTTTTCTCCGAAATATTTTTCACTGAACACTAAATTAAATTAAGGTAAATTTAACGTAATGGGTTTAAAGTTGACCGTTGAAAAATTAAATTAAGCTAAAGTTTACATTAATTTTACCTGAAGATTTGTTAAGGTAAAAAATAAAATTAACTTTGTTATTGTAAGATAACCTTAAGTTACTTTAAAATTCTTTTGTATTGTTCAGCAGTAAAATAACCAAAACATTTCAGCCTGTATTACACAAACAATTAGGCCTCCAATACTCCTTTTCGAGTCGTAGAAACAGATTTATTGGACGATTAGAAAAAAACTTGATAAAAAACCGGAACTTTTTTTCAAGGTGAACATTGTAATTGGTCAATTTTGTCAGCTTTTCCACCCTTTAAAAGTCCTTTCTATAGCAGAAGGGCACTCCTACTGAAGATAACTCCTGGCGAAAAAGTAAAACAAATTGTGTTCAAAATTTTTTACCTCAATCATTTTTTCTATCGAGCCTAAACATAAAGTTTCATATCATTTTTACCATCTGTAAAGTCTTTGAAAAACTCGTTTCACGAAAAAAAATAAATGACTTTTTTAATAGTGAATTCTGTCCCCAATGAATGTGAATAGCCTAATGGGAACTACATAGGCTAAAAAGAGCCTCCAGTGCCTTTGAGTTATTGAAATAAGATCTTTCACACAATTTTTCTCTCCTGAATTCAGACGTTTCACTGACAAAAGTCACATTTAAGGTTAAGTTAGACTCAAGAACAATGCAAACCAGTTTAGAGTAGTAAGATAAGCGGGGGCAAAGGGCTAAAAGAAGTAGGAAAGATGATATCAAGTTTTGCGTAGCAATAAAGTAGCCTTCTTTTTTATTAAATGTGTGAAAGGCACTTATTACATGTTAAATTGCGGCTGTTTCTGGAAACTTTTTTGAAAAGAGCACAAATTGCTTATACTTTTTTTTAGCAAAGACGTATACAGCGCAATTTGTGACAATTATTAAACTGGCACTAGAATTTTTTTCTTCGAAGTTACAACATTCCCAGAACATATGGTAGATCTCACAGTCAGAGCATTCAGATAAATACGTTATTGCTGAACATTCATTTTAATGCGAGATGTACTTGTGCTGTAACGTTGATGCAAAAGCTTCTGATGCGTCTTCATCTTTGTTGTAGTTTTCGTAAATTCATCAGCTCTTCGCTGCTTGTTTGCTTTGTTTCCGATAAAATCATTTGCTTCGGTTTTTTTATTTAAATGATCATTAAATTCTATTAGTAATCTTTTCACCGAAATATTTTTCACTGAACCCTAAATTAAATTAAGGTAAATTTAACTGAATGGGTTTAAAGCTAACCGTTGAAAAAAGTAAGTTAAGCTAAAGTTTACATTAATTTTACCTTAAGTTTTGTTAAGGTAAAAAATAACCTTAATTTTGTTATTGTAAGATAACTTTAAGTTACTTTAAAATTCTTTTGTTTTGTTCTGCAGTAAAATAACCAGAAAATTTAAGCCTGTATTAGACAAAAAATTAGGCCTCCAATACTCCTCTTCGAGTCGTAGAAACAGATTTACTGGACGATTAGAAAAAACTTGATAAAAAATCGGAACATTTTTTCAAGGTGAACATTGTAATTGGTCAATTTTTGTCAGCTTTTCCACCCTTTAAAAGTCCTTTCCATAGCAGAAGGGCACTCCTACTGAAAGTAACGCTTGGCTAAAAACTAAAACAAATTGTGTTCAAAATTTTTTACCTCAATCATTTTTTCTATCGAGCCTAAACATAAAGCTTCATATCATTTTTACCATCGATAAAGTCTTTGAAAAACTCGTTTCACGAAAAAAAATTAAATAACTGTTTTAATAGTTAATTCCGTCCCCAATAAATGTGAATAGCCTGATGGGAACTACATAGGCTAAAAAGAGCCTCCAGTGCCTTTGAGTTTTTGAAATAAGATCTTTCACACAATTTTTATCTCCTGAATTCAGACGTTTCACTGACAAAATTCACATTTAAGGTTAAGTCAGACTCAAGAACAATGCGAACCAATTTAGAGTAGTAGGTTAAGCGGGGGCAAAGGGGTAAAAGAGGTAGGAAAGATGATATCAAGTTTTGCGTAGCAAAAAGGTAACCTTCTTTTTTAATAAATGTGTGAAAGGCACTTATTACATGTTAAATTGCGGCTGTTTCTGGAAACTTTTTTCAAAGGAGCACAAATTGCTCATACTTTTCTAGCAAAGACTTATACAGTGCAATTTGTGACAATTAATAAACTGGCACTAGAATTTTTTCTTCGAAATTACAACATTCCCAGAACATATGGTAGATCTCACAGTCAGAGCATTCAGATAAATACGTTATTGCTGAACATTCATTTTAATGCGAGATGTACTTGTGCTGTAACGTTGATGCAAAAGCTTCTGATGCGTCTTCATCTTTGTTGTAGTTTTCGTAAATTCATCAGCTCTTCGCTGCTTGTTTGCTTTGTTTCCGATAAAATCATTTGCTTCGGTTTTTTTATTTAAATGATCATTAAATTCTATTAGTAATCTTTTCACCGAAATATTTTTCACTGAACCCTAAATTAAATTAAGGTAAATTTAACTGAATGGGTTTAAAGCTAACCGTTGAAAAAAGTAAGTTAAGCTAAAGTTTACATTAATTTTACCTTAAGTTTTGTTAAGGTAAAAAATAACCTTAATTTTGTTATTGTAAGATAACTTTAAGTTACTTTAAAATTCTTTTGTTTTGTTCTGCAGTAAAATAACCAGAAAATTTAAGCCTGTATTAGACAAAAAATTAGGCCTCCAATACTCCTCTTCGAGTCGTAGAAACAGATTTACTGGACGATTAGAAAAAACTTGATAAAAAATCGGAACATTTTTTCAAGGTGAACATTGTAATTGGTCAATTTTTGTCAGCTTTTCCACCCTTTAAAAGTCCTTTCCATAGCAGAAGGGCACTCCTACTGAAAGTAACGCTTGGCTAAAAACTAAAACAAATTGTGTTCAAAATTTTTTACCTCAATCATTTTTTCTATCGAGCCTAAACATAAAGCTTCATATCATTTTTACCATCGATAAAGTCTTTGAAAAACTCGTTTCACGAAAAAAAATTAAATAACTGTTTTAATAGTTAATTCCGTCCCCAATAAATGTGAATAGCCTGATGGGAACTACATAGGCTAAAAAGAGCCTCCAGTGCCTTTGAGTTTTTGAAATAAGATCTTTCACACAATTTTTATCTCCTGAATTCAGACGTTTCACTGACAAAATTCACATTTAAGGTTAAGTCAGACTCAAGAACAATGCGAACCAATTTAGAGTAGTAGGTTAAGCGGGGGCAAAGGGGTAAAAGAGGTAGGAAAGATGATATCAAGTTTTGCGTAGCAAAAAGGTAACCTTCTTTTTTAATAAATGTGTGAAAGGCACTTATTACATGTTAAATTGCGGCTGTTTCTGGAAACTTTTTTCAAAGGAGCACAAATTGCTCATACTTTTCTAGCAAAGACTTATACAGTGCAATTTGTGACAATTAATAAACTGGCACTAGAATTTTTTCTTCGAAATTACAACATTCCCAGAACATATGGTAGATCTCACAGTCAGAGCATTCAGATAAATACGTTATTGCTGAACATTCATTTTAATGCGAGATGTACTTGTGCTGTAACGTTGATGCAAAAGCTTCTGATGCGTCTTCATCTTTGTTGTAGTTTTCGTAAATTCATCAGCTCTTCGCTGCTTGTTTGCTTTGTTTCCGATAAAATCATTTGCTTCGGTTTTTTTATTTAAATGATCATTAAATTCTATTAGTAATCTTTTCACCGAAATATTTTTCACTGAACCCTAAATTAAATTAAGGTAAATTTAACTGAATGGGTTTAAAGCTAACCGTTGAAAAAAGTAAGTTAAGCTAAAGTTTACATTAATTTTACCTTAAGTTTTGTTAAGGTAAAAAATAACCTTAATTTTGTTATTGTAAGATAACTTTAAGTTACTTTAAAATTCTTTTGTTTTGTTCTGCAGTAAAATAACCAGAAAATTTAAGCCTGTATTAGACAAAAAATTAGGCCTCCAATACTCCTCTTCGAGTCGTAGAAACAGATTTACTGGACGATTAGAAAAAACTTGATAAAAAATCGGAACATTTTTTCAAGGTGAACATTGTAATTGGTCAATTTTTGTCAGCTTTTCCACCCTTTAAAAGTCCTTTCCATAGCAGAAGGGCACTCCTACTGAAAGTAACGCTTGGCTAAAAACTAAAACAAATTGTGTTCAAAATTTTTTACCTCAATCATTTTTTCTATCGAGCCTAAACATAAAGCTTCATATCATTTTTACCATCGATAAAGTCTTTGAAAAACTCGTTTCACGAAAAAAAATTAAATAACTGTTTTAATAGTTAATTCCGTCCCCAATAAATGTGAATAGCCTGATGGGAACTACATAGGCTAAAAAGAGCCTCCAGTGCCTTTGAGTTTTTGAAATAAGATCTTTCACACAATTTTTATCTCCTGAATTCAGACGTTTCACTGACAAAATTCACATTTAAGGTTAAGTCAGACTCAAGAACAATGCGAACCAATTTAGAGTAGTAGGTTAAGCGGGGGCAAAGGGGTAAAAGAGGTAGGAAAGATGATATCAAGTTTTGCGTAGCAAAAAGGTAACCTTCTTTTTTAATAAATGTGTGAAAGGCACTTATTACATGTTAAATTGCGGCTGTTTCTGGAAACTTTTTTCAAAGGAGCACAAATTGCTCATACTTTTCTAGCAAAGACTTATACAGTGCAATTTGTGACAATTAATAAACTGGCACTAGAATTTTTTCTTCGAAATTACAACATTCCCAGAACATATGGTAGATCTCGCAGTCAGAGCATTCAGATAAATACGTTATTGCTGAACATTCATTTTAATGCGAGCTGTTCATGTGCTGCAACGTTGATGCAAAAGCTTCTGATGAGTCTTCATCTTTGTTGTAGATTTCGTAAATTCATCAGCTCTTCGCTGCTTGTTTGCTTTGTTTCCGATAAAATCATTTGCTTCGGTTTTTTTATTTAAATGATCATTAAATTCTATTAGTAATCTTTTCACCGAAATATTTTTCACTGAACCCTAAATTAAATTAAGGTAAATTTAACTGAATGGGTTTAAAGCTAACCGTTGAAAAAAGTAAGTTAAGCTAAAGTTTACATTAATTTTACCTTAAGTTTTGTTAAGGTAAAAAATAACCTTAATTTTGTTATTGTAAGATAACTTTAAGTTACTTTAAAATTCTTTTGTTTTGTTCTGCAGTAAAATAACCAAAAAATTTAAGTCTCTATTACACAAACAATTAGGCCTCCAATACTCCTCTTCGAGTCGTAGAAACAGATTTACTGGACGATTAGAAAAAACTTGATAAAAAATCGGAACATTTTTTCAAGGTGAACATTGTAATTGGTCAATTTTTGTCAGCTTTTCCACCCTTTAAAAGTCCTTTCCATAGCAGAAGGGCACTCCTACTGAAAGTAACGCTTGGCTAAAAACTAAAACAAATTGTGTTCAAAATTTTTTACCTCAATCATTTTTTCTATCGAGCCTAAACATAAAGTTTCATATCATTTTTACCATCGATAAAGTCTTTGAAAAACTCGTTTCACGAAAAAAAATTAAATAACTGTTTTAATAGTTAATTCCGTCCCCAATAAATGTGAATAGCTTGATGGGAACTACATAGGCTAAAAAGAGCCTCCAGTGCCTTTGAGTTTTCGAAATAAGATCTTTCACACAATTTTTATCTCCTGAATTCAGACGTTTCACTGACAAAATTCACATTTAAGGTTAAGTCAGACTCAAGAACAATGCGAACCAATTTAGAGTAGTAGGTTAAGCGGGGGCAAAGGGGTAAAAGAGGTAGGAAAGATGATATCAAGTTTTGCGTAGCAAAAAGGTAACCTTCATTTTTAATAAATGTGTGAAAGGCACTTATTACATGTTAAATTGCGGCTGTTTCTGGAAACTTTTTTCAAAGGAGCACAAATTGCTCATACTTTTCTAGCAAAGACTTATACAGTGCAATTTGTGACAATTAATAAATTGGCACTAGAATTTTTTCTTCGAAATTACAACATTCCCAGAACATATGGTAGATCTCGCAGTCAGAGCATTCAGATAAATACGTTATTGCTGAACATTCATTTTAATGCGAGCTGTTCATGTGCTGCAACGTTGATGCAAAAACTTCTGATGCGTCTTCATCTTTGTTGTAGTTTTCGTAAATTCATCAGCTCTTCGCTGCTTGTTTGCTTTGTTTCCGATAAAATCATTTGCTTCGGTTTTTTTATTTAAATGATCATTAAATTCTATTAGTAATCTTTTCACCGAAATATTTTTCACTGAACCCTAAATTAAATTAAGGTAAATTTAACTGAATGGGTTTAAAGCTAACCGTTGAAAAAAGTAAGTTAAGCTAAAGTTTACATTAATTTTACCTTAAGTTTTGTTAAGGTAAAAAATAACCTTAATTTTGTTATTGTAAGATAACTTTAAGTTACTTTAAAATTCTTTTGTTTTGTTCTGCAGTAAAATAACCAGAAAATTTAAGCCTGTATTAGACAAAAAATTAGGCCTCCAATACTCCTCTTCGAGTCGTAGAAACAGATTTACTGGACGATTAGAAAAAAACTTGATAAAAAATCGGAACATTTTTTCAAGGTGAACATTGTAATTGGTCAATTTTTGTCAGCTTTTCCACCCTTTAAAAGTCCTTTCCATAGCAGAAGGGCACTCCTACTGAAAGTAACGCTTGGCTAAAAACTAAAACAAATTGTGTTCAAAATTTTTTACCTCAATCATTTTTTCTATCGAGCCTAAACATAAAGTTTCATATCATTTTTACCATCGATAAAGTCTTTGAAAAACTCGTTTCACGAAAAAAAATTAAATAACTGTTTTAATAGTTAATTCCGTCCCCAATAAATGTGAATAGCCTGATGGGAACTACATAGGCTAAAAAGAGCCTCCAGTGCCTTTGAGTTTTTGAAATAAGATCTTTCACACAATTTTTATCTCCTGAATTCAGACGTTTCACTGACAAAATTCACATTTAAGGTTAAGTCAGACTCAAGAACAATGCGAACCAATTTAGAGTAGTAGGTTAAGCGGGGGCAAAGGGGTAAAAGAGGTAGGAAAGATGATATCAAGTTTTGCGTAGCAAAAAGGTAACTTCTTTTTTAATAAATGTGTGAAAGGCACTTATTACATGTTAAATTGCGGCTGTTTCTGGAAACTTTTTTCAAAGGAGCACAAATTGCTCATACTTTTCTAGCAAAGACTTATACAGTGCAATTTGTGACAATTAATAAACTGGCACTAGAATTTTTTCTTCGAAATTACAACATTCCCAGAACATATGGTAGATCTCGCAGTCAGAGCATTCAGATAAATACGTTATTGCTGAACATTCATTTTAATGCGAGCTGTTCATGTGCTGCAACGTTGATGCAAAAGCTTCTGATGAGTCTTCATCTTTGTTGTAGATTTCGTAAATTCATCAGCTCTTCGCTGCTTGTTTGCTTTGTTTCCGATAAAATCATTTGCTTCGGTTTTTCGATTTAAATGATCATTAAATTCTTTTAGTAATCTTTTCACCGAAATATTTTTTACTGAACACTAAATTAAAATCAGGTAAATTTGACTTAATGGGTTTAAAGTTAACCGTTGAAAAAAGTAAGTTAAGCTAATGTTTACATTGATTTCACCTTAAGTTTTGTTAAGGTAAAAAAATAACCTTAACTTTGTTATTGTAAGATAACCTTAAGTTACTTTAAAATTCTTTTGTATTGTTCTGCAGTAAAATAACCAAAAAATTTAAGCCTGTATTAGACAAAAAATTAGGCCTCCAATACTCCTCTTCGAGTCGTAGAAACAGATTTACTGGACGATTAGAAAAAACTTGAAAAAAATAGGAACATTTTTTCAAGGTGAACATTGTAATTGGTCAATTTTTGTCAGCTTTTCCACCCTTTCAAAGTCCTTTGCATAGCAGAAGGGCACTCCTACTGAAGGTAACGCTTGGCTAAAAACTAAAACAAATTGTGTTCAAAATTTTTAACCTCAATCATTTTTTCTATCGAGCCTAAACATAAAGTTTCATATCAACTCTACCATCGCTAAAGTCTTTGAAAAACTCGTTTCACGAAAAAAATTAATTGACTGCTTTAATAGTTAATGCTGTCTCCAATAAATGTGAATAGCCTAATGGGAACTACATAGGCTAAAAAGAGCCTCCAGTGCATCTGAGTTTTTGAAATAAGATCTTTCACACAATTTTTCTCTCCTGTATTCAGACGTTTCACTGACAAAAGTCACATTTAAGGTTAAGTTAGTCTCAAGAACAATGCGAACCAATTTAGAGTAGTAGGTTAAGCGGGGGCAAAGGGCTAAAAGAGGTAGGAAAGATGATATCAAGTTTTTCGTAGCAATAAAGTAACCTTCTTTTTTAATAAATGTGTGTAAGGCACTTATTACATGTTAAATTGCGGCTGCTTCTGGAAATTTTTTTGAAAGGAGCACAAAATGCTCATACTTTTTTTAGCAAAGACTTATACAGAGAAATTTGTGACAATTAATAAAATTGCACTAGAATTTTTTTCTTCGAAGTTACAACATTCCCAGAACATATGGTAGATCTCGCAGTCAGAACATTCAGATAAAAACGATATTGCTGAACATTCATTTTCATGCGAGCTGTTCATGTGCTGCAACGTTGATGCAAAAATTTCTGATGCGTCTTCATCTTTGTTGTAGATTTCGTAAATTCATCAGCTCTTCGCCGCTTGTTTGCTTTGTTTCCGATAAAATCATTTGGTTCGGTTTTTTGATTTAAATGATCATTAAATTCTATTAGTAATCTTTTCACCGAAAATATTTTTCACTGAACACTAAATTAAAATAAGGTAAATTTAACTTAATGGGTTTATAGTTAACCGTTGAAAAAGTAAGTTAAGCTAAAGTTTACATTAATTTTACCTTAAGTTTTGTTAAGGTAAAAAATAACCTTAATTTTGTTATTGTAAGATAACTTTAAGTTACTTTAAAATTCTTTTGTTTTGTTCTGCAGTAAAATAACCAGAAAATTTAAGCCTGTATTAGACAAAAAATTAGGCCTCCAATACTCCTCTTCGAGTCGTAGAAACAGATTCACTGGACGATTAGAAAAAACTTGATAAAAAATCGGAACTTTTTTTCAAGGTGAACATTGTAATTGGTCAATTTTTGTCAGCTTTTCCACCCTTTAAATGTCCTTTCTATAGCAGAAGGGCACTCCTACTGAAGGCAACGCCAGGCTAAAAACTTCGATAAAGTCTTTGAAAAAAGTTTCGATAAAGTCTTCGAAAGGTTCGTTTCAAGAAAAAAAATAAATGATTGTTTTAATAGTTAATTCTGTCCCCAAAAAATGTGAATAGCCTAATGGGAACTACATAGGCTAAAAAGAGCCTCCAGTGCCTTTGAGTTTTTGAAATAAGATCTTTCACACAATTTTTATCTCCTGAATTCAGACGTTTCACTGACAAAATTCACATTTAAGGTTAAGTCAGACTCAAGAACAATGCGAACCAATTTAGAGTAGTAGGTTAAGCGGGGGCAAAGGGGTAAAAGAGGTAGGAAAGATGATATCAAGTTTTGCGTAGCAAAAAGGTAACTTCTTTTTTAATAAATGTGTGAAAGGCACTTATTACATGTTAAATTGCGGCTGTTTCTGGAAACTTTTTTCAAAGGAGCACAAATTGCTCATACTTTTCTAGCAAAGACTTATACAGTGCAATTTGTGACAATTAATAAACTGGCACTAGAATTTTTTCTTCGAAATTACAACATTCCCAGAACATATGGTAGATCTCGCAGTCAGAGCATTCAGATAAATACGTTATTGCTGAACATTCATTTTAATGCGAGCTGTTCATGTGCTGCAACGTTGATGCAAAAGCTTCTGATGAGTCTTCATCTTTGTTGTAGATTTCGTAAATTCATCAGCTCTTCGCTGCTTGTTTGCTTTGTTTCCGATAAAATCATTTGCTTCGGTTTTTCGATTTAAATGATCATTAAATTCTTTTAGTAATCTTTTCACCGAAATATTTTTTACTGAACACTAAATTAAAATCAGGTAAATTTGACTTAATGGGTTTAAAATTAACCGTTGAAAAAAGTAAGTTAAGCTAATGTTTACATTGATTTCACCTTAAGTTTTGTTAAGGTAAAAAAATAACCTTAACTTTGTTATTGTAAGATAACCTTAAGTTACTTTAAAATTCTTTTGTATTGTTCTGCAGTAAAATAACCAAAAAATTTAAGCCTGTATTAGACAAAAAATTAGGCCTCCAATACTCCTCTTCGAGTCGTAAAAACAGATTTACTGGACGATTAGAAAAAACTTGAAAAAAATAGGAACATTTTTTCAAGGTGAACATTGTAATTGGTCAATTTTTGTCAGCTTTTCCACCCTTTCAAAGTCCTTTGCATAGCAGAAGGGCACTCCTACTGAAGGTAACGCTTGGCTAAAAACTAAAACAAATTGTGTTCAAAATTTTTAACCTCAATCATTTTTTCTATCGAGCCTAAACATAAAGTTTCATATCAACTCTACCATCGCTAAAGTCTTTGAAAAACTCGTTTCACGAAAAAAATTAATTGACTGCTTTAATAGTTAATGCTGTCTCCAATAAATGTGAATAGCCTAATGGGAACTACATAGGCTAAAAAGAGCCTCCAGTGCATCTGAGTTTTTGAAATAAGATCTTTCACACAATTTTTCTCTCCTGTATTCAGACGTTTCACTGACAAAAGTCACATTTAAGGTTAAGTTAGTCTCAAGAACAATGCGAACCAATTTAGAGTAGTAGGTTAAGCGGGGGCAAAGGGCTAAAAGAGGTAGGAAAGATGATATCAAGTTTTTCGTAGCAATAAAGTAACCTTCTTTTTTAATAAATGTGTGTAAGGCACTTATTACATGTTAAATTGCGGCTGCTTCTGGAAATTTTTTTGAAAGGAGCACAAAATGCTCATACTTTTTTTAGCAAAGACTTATACAGAGAAATTTGTGACAATTAATAAAATTGCACTAGAATTTTTTTCTTCGAAGTTACAACATTCCCAGAACATATGGTAGATCTCGCAGTCAGAACATTCAGATAAAAACGATATTGCTGAACATTCATTTTCATGCGAGCTGTTCATGTGCTGCAACGTTGATGCAAAAATTTCTGATGCGTCTTCATCTTTGTTGTAGATTTCGTAAATTCATCAGCTCTTCGCCGCTTGTTTGCTTTGTTTCCGATAAAATCATTTGGTTCGGTTTTTTGATTTAAATGATCATTAAATTCTATTAGTAATCTTTTCACCGAAAATATTTTTCACTGAACACTAAATTAAAATAAGGTAAATTTAACTTAATGGGTTTATAGTTAACCGTTGAAAAAGTAAGTTAAGCTAAAGTTTACATTAATTTTACCTTAAGTTTTGTTAAGGTAAAAAATAACCTTAATTTTGTTATTGTAAGATAACTTTAAGTTACTTTAAAATTCTTTTGTTTTGTTCTGCAGTAAAATAACCAGAAAATTTAAGCCTGTATTAGACAAAAAATTAGGCCTCCAATACTCCTCTTCGAGTCGTAGAAACAGATTCACTGGACGATTAGAAAAAACTTGATAAAAAATCGGAACTTTTTTTCAAGGTGAACATTGTAATTGGTCAATTTTTGTCAGCTTTTCCACCCTTTAAATGTCCTTTCTATAGCAGAAGGGCACTCCTACTGAAGGCAACGCCAGGCTAAAAACTTCGATAAAGTCTTTGAAAAAAGTTTCGATAAAGTCTTCGAAAGGTTCGTTTCAAGAAAAAAAATAAATGATTGTTTTAATAGTTAATTCTGTCCCCAAAAAATGTGAATAGCCTAATGGGAACTACATAGGCTAAAAAGAGCCTCCAGTGCCTTTGAGTTTTTGAAATAAGATCTTTCACACAATTTTTGTCTCCTGAATTCAGACGTTTCACTGACAAAAGTCACATTTAAGGTTAAGTTAGACTCAAGAACAATGCGAACCAATTTAGAGTAGTAGGTTAAGCGGGGGCAAAGGGCTAAAAGAGGTAGGAAAGATGATATCAAGTTTTGCGTAGCAATAAGGTAACCTTCTTTTTTAATAAATGTGTGAAAGGCACATATTACATGTTAAATTGCGGCTGTTTCTGGAAACTTTTTTGAAAGGAGCACAAATTGCTCATACTTTTTTAGCAAAGACTTATACAGAGAAATTTGTGACAATTAATAAACTTGCACTAGAATTTTTTTCTTCGAAGTTACAACATTCCCAGAACATATGGTAGATCTCGCAGTCAGAACATTCAGATAAATACGATATTGCTGAACATTCATTTTAATGCGAGCTCTTCATGTGCTGCAACATTGATGCAAAAATTTCTGATGCGTCTTCATCTTTGTTGTAGATTTCGTTAATTCATCAGCTTTTCGCTGCTTGTTTGCTTTGTTTCCGATAAAATCATTTGCTTCGGTTTTTTATTTAAATTATCATTAATTTCTATTAGTATTCTTTTCACCGAAATATTTTCCACTGAACACTAATTTAAATCAAGGTAAATTTAACTTAAGGGGTTCAAAGTTAGTCGTTGAAAAAGTAGGTTAAGCTAAAGTTTACATTAATTTTACCTTAAGATTTGTTAAGGTAAAAAAACCTTAACTTTTTCACTGTAAGATAACCTTAATTTACTTTAAAATTCTTTTGTATTGTTCTGCAGTAAAATAACCAAAAAATTTGAGCCTCTATTACACAAACAATTAGGCCTCCAATACTCCTCTTCGAGTCGTAGAAACAGATTTACTGGACGATTAGAAAAAACTTGATAAAAAACCGGAACTTTTTTTCAAGGTGAACATTGTAATTGGTCAATTTTGTCAGCTTTTCCACCCTTTAAAAGTTCTTTCTATAGCAGAAGGGAACTCCTACTGAAGGTAACGCCTGGCTAAAAACTAAAACAAATTGTGTTCAAAATTTTTAACCTCAATCATTTTTTCTATCGAGCCTAAACATAAAGTTTCATATCAACTTTACTATCGGTAAAACCTTTGAAAAACTCGTTTCACGAAAAACAAAATAAATGACTGTTTTAATAGTTAATTCTGTCCCCAAAAAATGTGAATAGCCTAATGGGAACTACATAGGCTAAAAAGAGCCTCCAGTGCCTTTGAGTTTTTGAAATAAGATCTTTCACTCAATTTTTCTTTCCTGAATTCAGACGTCTCACTGACAAAAGTCACATTTAAGGTTAAGTTAGACTCAAAAACAATGCGAACCAATTTAGAGTAGTAGGTTAAGCTGGGGCAAAGGGCTAAAAGAGGTAGGAAGGATGATATCAAGTTTTGCGTAGCAATAAAGTAACCTTCTTTTTTAATAAAAGTGCGAAAGGCACTAATTACATGTTAAATTGCGGCTGTTTCTGGAAACTTTTTTGAAAGGATCACAAATTTCTCATACTTGTTTAGCAAAGACTTATACAGAAAAATTTGTGACAATTAATAAACTGGCACAAGGATTTTTTTCCTTCGAAGTTACAACATTCTCAGAACATATGGTAGATCTCGCAGTTAGAGCATTCAGATAAATACGTTATTGGTGAACATTCATTTTAATACGAGCTGTTCATGTGTTTTAACGTTGATGCAAAAGCTTCTGATGCGTCTTCATCTTTGTTGTAGATTTCGTAAATTCATCAGCTCTTCGCTGCTTGTTTGCTTTGTTTCCGATAAAATCATTTGCTTCGGTTTTTTTATTTAAATGATCATTAAATTCTATTAGTAATCTTTTCACCGAAATATTTTTCACTGAACCCTAAATTAAATTAAGGTAAATTTAACTGAATGGGTTTAAAGCTAACCGTTGAAAAAAGTAAGTTAAGCTAAAGTTTACATTAATTTTACCTTAAGATTTGTTAAGGTAAAAAAAACCCTAACTTTTTTACTATAAGATAACCTTAAGTTACTTTAAAATTCTTTTGTATTGTTCTGCAGTAAAATAACCAAAAAATTTAAGTCTCTATTACACAAACAATTAGGCCTCCAATACTCCTCTTCGAGTCGTAGAAACAGATTTACTGGACGATTAGAAAAAACTTGATAAAAAACCGGAACTTTTTTTCAAGGTGAACATTGTAATTGGTCAATTTTGTCAGCTTTTCCACCCTTTAAAAGTTCTTTCTATAGCAGAAAGGCACTCCTACTGAAGGTAACGCCTGCCTAAAAAAAAATGTGTTCAAAATTTTTTACCTCAATCATTTTTTCTATCGAGCCTAAACATAAAGTTTCATATCAACTTTACCATCGGTAAAGTCTTTGAAAAACTCGTTTCACGAAAAAAAATAAGACTGTTCTAATAGTTAATTTTGTCCCCAATAAATGTGAATAGCCTAATGAGAACTACATAGGCTAAAAAGAGCCTCCAGTGTCTTTGCGTTTTTGAAATAAGATCTTTCACTCAATTTTTCTTTCCTGAATTCAGACGTCTCACTGACAAAAGTCACATTTAAGGTTAAGTTAGACTCAAAAACAATGCGAACCAATTTAGAGTAGTAGGTTAAGCTGGGGCAAAGGGCTAAAAGAGGTAGGAAAGATAATATCAAGTTTTGCGTAGCAATAAAGTAACCTTCTTTTTTAATAAATGTGCGAAAGGCACTAATTACATGTTAAATTGCGGCTGTTTCTGGAAACTTTTTTAAAAGGAGCACAAATTGCTTATACTTGTTTAGCAAAGACTTATACAGAAGAATTTGTGACAATTAATAAACTGGCACTAGAATTTTTTTCCTTCGAAGTTACAACATTCTCAGAACATATGGTAGATCTCGCAGTTAGAGCATTCAGATAAATACGTTATTGGTGAACATTCATTTTAATACGAGCTGTTCATGTGCTTTAACGTTGATGCAAAAGCTTCTGATGCTTCTTCATCTTTGTTGTAGATTTCGTAAATTCTGCTTGTTTGCTTTTTTTCCAATAAAATCATTTGCTTCGGTTTTTTTATTTAAAGGATCATTAAATTCTATTAGTAATCTTTTCACCGAAATATTTTTCAATAAACACTAAATTAAATTAAAGTAAATTTAACTTAATGGGTTTAAAGTTAACCGTTGAAAAAATTAAGTTAAGCTAAAGTTTACATTAATTTTACCTGAAGATTTGTTAAGGTAAAAAATAACCTTAAATTTGTTATTGTAAGATAACCTTAAGTTACTTTAAAATTCTTTTGCATTGTTCTGCATTAAAATAATCAAAAATTTTAAGCATGTATTACACAAACAATTAGACCTCCAATACTCCTCTTCGAGTCATAGAAACAGATTTACTGGACGATTAGAAAAAACTTGATAAAAGACCGGAACTTTTTTTCAAGGTGAATATTGTAATTGGTCAATTTTGTCAGCTTTTGCATCCTTTAAAAGCCCTTTCTATCGCAGAAGGGCACTCCTACTGAAGGTAACGCCTGGCTAAAAACTAAAGAAAATTGTGTTCAAAATTTTTAACCTCAATCATTTTTTCTATCGAGCCTAAACATACAGTTTCATATCAATTCTACCATCGCTAAAGTCTTTGAAAAACTCGTTTCACGAAAAAAAATAAATGACTGTTTTAATAGTTAATTCTGTCTCCAAAAAATGTGAATAGCCTAATGGGAACTACATAGGCTAAAAAGAGCCTCCAGTGCCTCTGAGTTTTTGAAATAAGATCTTTCACAAAATTTTTGTCTCCTGAATTCAGACGTTTCACTGACAAAAGTCACATTTAAGGTTAAGTTAGACTCAAGAACAATGCGAACCAATTTAGAGTAGTAGGTTAAGCGGGGGCAAAGGGCTAAAAGAGGTAGGAAAGATGATATCAAGTTTTTCGTAGCAATAAAGTAACCTTCTTTTTTAATAAATGTGTGTAAGGCACTTATTACATGTTAAATTGCGGCTGCTTCTGAAAATTTTTTTGAAAGGAGCACAAAATGCTCATACTTTTTTTAGCAAAGACTTATACAGAGAAATTTGTGACAATTAATAAAATTGCACTAGAATTTTTTTCTTCGAAGTTACAACATTCCCAGAACATATGGTAGATCTCGCAGTCAGAGCATTCAGATAAATACGTTATTGGTGAACATTCGTTTTAATGCGAGCTGTTCATGTGAGGCAACGTTGATGCAAAAACCTCTGATGCGTCTTCATATTTGTTGTAGATTGCGTAAATTCATCAGCTTTTCGCAGCTTGTTTGCTTTGTTTCCGATAAAATCTTTTGCTTCGGTTTTTTGATTTAAATGATCATTAAATTTTATTAGTAATCTTTTCACCGAAATACTTTTCAATGAACACTATATTAAATTAAGGTAAATTTAACTTAATGGGTTTAAAGTTAACCGTTGAAGAAAGTAAGTTAAGCTAAAGTTTACATTAATTTTACCTGAAGTTTCGTTAAGGTAAAAAATAACCTTAGTTTCTTATTGTAAGATAACCTTAAGTTACTTTAAAATTCTTTTGCATTGTTCTGTTCTAAAATAACCAAAAAATTTAAGCCTGTATTACACAAACAATTAGGCCTCCAATACTCCTGTTCGAGTCGCAGAAAAATATTTACTAGACGATTAAAAAAAAACTTGATAAAAAACCGGAACTTTTTTCAAGATGAATATTGTAATTGGTCAGTTTTGTCAGCTTTTGCATCCTTTAAAAGTCCTTTCTATAGCAGAAGGGCACTCCTACTGAAGGTAACTCTTGGCGAAAAACCAAAACAAATTGTGTTCAAAATTTTTCACCTCAATCATTTTTTCTATCGAGCCTAAACATAAAGTTTCATATCAACTTTACCATCGGTAAAGTCTTTGAAAAACTCGTTTCAAAAAAAATAAATAACTGTTTTAATAGTTAATTCCGTTCCCGATAAATGTGAATAGCCTAATGGGAACTACATAGGCAAAAAAGAGCCGCCAGTGCCTTTGAGTTTTTGAAATAAGATTTTTCACACAATTTTTCTCTCCTGATTTCAGACGTCTCACTGACAAAAGTCATATTTAAGGTTAAGTTAGACTCAAAAACAATGCGAACCATATTGGGGTAGTAGCTTAAGCGGTGGCAAAGGGCTAAAAGAGGTAGGAAAGATGATATCAAGTTTTGCGTAGCAATAAAGTAACCTTCTTTTTTAATAAATGTGCGAAAGGCACTAATTACATGTTAAATTGCGGCTGTTTCTGGAAACTTTTTTGAAAGGAGCACAAATTGCTCATACTTGTTTAGCAAAGACTTATACAGAAAAATTTGTCACAATTAATAAACTGGCACTAGAATTTTTTCCTTCGAAGTTACAACATTCTCAGAACATATGGTAGATCTCGCAGTCAGAGCATTCAGATAAATACGTTATTGGTGAACATTCGTTTTAATGCGAGCTGTTCATGTGCTGCAGCGTTGATGCAAAAACTTCTGATGCGTCTTCATATTTGTTGTAGATTTCGTAAATTCATCAGCTTTTCGCTGCTTGTTTGCTTTGTTTCCGATAAAATCTTTTGCTTCGGTTTTTTTATTTAAATGACCATTAAGTTTTATTAGTAATCTTTTCACTGAAATACTTTTCAATGGACACTATTTTAAACTAAGGTAAATTTAACTTAATGGCTTTGAAGTTAACCGTTGAAAAAAGTAAGTTAAGCTAAAGTTTACATTAATTTTACCTGAAGTTTCGTTAAGGTAAAAAATAACCTGAACTTTGTTATTGTAAGATAACCTTAAGTTACTTTAAAATTCTTTTGCATTGTTCTGCACTAAAATAACCAAAAAATTTAAACCTGTATTACACAAACAATTAGGCCTCCAATAATCCTCTTCGAGTCGTAGAAACAGATTTACTGGACGATTAAAAAAAACTTGATAAAAAAGCGGAACTTTTTTTCAAGGTGAATATTGTAATTGGTCAATTTTGTCAGCTTTTGCATCCTTTAAAAGTCCTTTCTATAGCAGAAGGGAACTCCTACTGAAGGTAACGCCGGGCTAAAAACTAAAACCAATTGTGTTCAAAATTTTTAACCTCAATCATTTTTTCTATGGAGCCTAAACATAAAATTTCATATAAGCTTTACCATCGGTAAAGTCTTTGAAAAACTCGTTTCACGAAAAAAAATAAATCACTGTTTTAATAGTTCATTCTGTCCTCAATAAATGTGAATAGCCTAATGGGAACTACATAGACTAAAAAGAGCCTCCAGTGCCTTTGAGTTTTTGAAATAAGATCTTTCACACAATTTTTCTCTCCTGAATTCAGACGTTTCACTGAGAAAAGTCACATTTAAAGTTAAGTTAGACTCAAGAACAATGCGAACCAATTTAGAGTAGTAGGTCAAGCGGGGGAAAAGACCTAAAAGATGTAGGAAAGATGATATCAAGTTTGCGTAGCAATAAATTAAATTCTTTTTTAATAAAGGTGTGAAAGGCACTTATTACATGTTAGAGCATTCAGATGAATACGTTATTGCTGAACATTCATATTAATGCGAGCTGTTCATGTGCTGCAACGTTGATGCAAAAACTTCTGATGCGTCTTCAACTTTGTTGTAGTTTTCGTAAATTCATCAGCTCTTCGTTGCTTGTTTGCTTTGTTTCCAATAAAATCATTTGCTTCGGTTTTTTGATTTAAATGATCATTAAATTCTATTAGTAATCTTTTCACCGAAATATTTTTCACTGAAGACTAAAATAAATTAAGGTAAATTTAACTTAATGGGTTTAAAGTTAACCGTTGAAAAAAGTAAGGTAAACTAAAGTTTACATTAATTTTACCTTAATTTTGTAAAGATAAAAAATAACCTTAACTTTGTTATTGTAAGATAACCTTGAGTTACTTTAAAATTCTTTTGTATTTTTCTGCAGTAAAATAACCACAAAACCTAAGCTTGTACTACACAAACAATTAGGCCTCCAATACTCCTCTTCGAGTCGTAGAAACAGATTTACTGGACGATTAGAAAAAGCTTGATAAAAAACCGGAAACTTTTTTCAAGGTGAATATTGTAATTGGTCAATTTTGTCAGCTTTTCCATCCTTTAAAAGTCCTTTCTATAGCAGAAGGGCACTCCTACTGAAGGTAACGCCTGGCTAAGAACTAAAACAAATTGTGTTCAAAATTGTTTAACTCAATCATTTTTTCAATCGAGCCTAAACATAAAGTTTCATATCAAATTTACCATCGGTAAAGTCTTTGAAAAACTCGTTTCACGAAAACAAATAATTGACTGTTTTAATAGTTAATTCTGTCCCCAATAAATGTGAATAGCTTAATGGGAACTACATAGGCTAAAAAGAGCCTCCAGTGCCTTTGAGTTTTTGAAATAAGATCTTTCAAACAGTTTTTCTCTACTGAATTCAGACGTTTCACTGACAAAAGTCACATTTAAGGTTGAGTTAGACTCAAAAACAATGCGAACCAATTTAGAGTAGTAGAATAAGGGAGGGGGGCAAAGGGCTAAAAAAGGTAAGAAAGATGATATCAAGTTTTGCGTAGCAATAAATTAACCTTCTTTTTAAATAAATGTGTGAAAGGCACTTATTACATGTTAAATTGCGGCTATTTCTGGAAATTTTTTTGAAAGGAGCGCAAACCACCTATGCGATTTTAACGAGAAATGTGTAACAATTAATAAGCTGCCACTAGTTTTTTTTGCCTGGAAGTTACAACATTCCCAGAACATATGATAGATCTCGCAGTCAGACTATTCAGTTGAATGCGTTATTGCTGAACATTCATTTTAATGCTAGCTGTTCATGTGCGGAAAAATTGATGCAAGAGCTTTTGAAGCGTTTTCATCTGTGTTGCAGAGTTCATATGATCAACAGCTTGTAGCTGCTTGGTTGCTTTGTTTCCAATGAAATAATGAGCTTCTTTTTTGTTTAATTGTGCATTAAAATCCATTAGTGTTCTTTTCACCGAATTATTTTTTACTGAACACTAAATAAATGTAAGATAATTTACTTTAACGGAGTAAGGGTTAGCCGTTGATAAAATGAACTTAGGGTAAAATTTACTTTAAATTTACTTTAAATTTCGTTAAGGTAAACTTTTATCCTCAATTTGTTAACGTAAAAAAACGTTAAGTTAATTTAAACTTCTTTTGTAACGTTCTGCAGTAAAATTACCAAAGTATCTAAGCCTGCATAACAAAAACAATCAAGTATACAATACTCCTCTCCGAGTCGTAGAAACTGATTTACTGAACGATTAAAAAAACTTGATCAAAAAAAACTGGAACTTTATTTCAATGTGAAAATCGTGGTTAGTCAATTTTGTCAGCTTCCCCATCCTTCAAAAAGCCTTTCCTTAGCAGAAGTGCCTTCGTAATGACGGTAATGCCTGGCTAATGTTAAAAAAATGTGTTTAAAATTTTTTGCCTGAAATGAATTTCTCTCTAGCCTAAACAGAATGTTTCATATCAACTTTGCCATCGATAACGTCTTTGAAAGACTCGTTTCACGAAAAAAAAAAAGATTATTGTCGTTTTATTGGTCCATTTTGTTCACAATAAATGGGAATAGCTAAATATGAACTATATAGGCTAAACAGAGCCTCCAGTGCATTTGATTTTTTGAAAAAAAACCTTTTACTCAATTTTCTGTCTTGAATTAAGACGTTTCACCGACACAAGTCAAATTAAAGGTTAAAAATAGCTCAAATACAATGCAAACTAATTTAGATTAGTAGGTTAAAACGGATCAAACGCCTAAAGGACGTAGAAAAGATGATATTAAGTTTTGCGTAGCAACAAAGCAACGTTATTTTTTTTATAATTGTGTAAAAGGCACTTATTACATGTTAAATTGCGGCTGTTTCTCGAAAGTTTTTTTGAAAGGAGCACAAATTGCTCATACTTTTTTAGCAAAGACTTATACAGAGAAATTTGTGACAATTAATAAACTGGCACCACAATTTTTTAGAAGTTAAAACATTCCCAGAACATATAGATCTCGAAGTCAGAGTGATCAGTTAAAGGCATTTTTTGCTGAAAACTCATTCTAACGCGAGCTAATCCTGTGCTGCTAAATTGATGCAAAAGATTCTGATGCTTTTCATTTTTGTTGCAGAATTCGTATGATCAACAGCTTTAAGCAGCTTGGTTCTTTTGCTTACGATAAAATCATGAGCTTCGGTTTTTTGCTTTGAAAGATCATTATATTCCATTAGTGTTCTTTTCACCGAAATATTTTCTACTGAACACTTGCTCTTTTTTCTAGAAACTTTTATGAAAGGCGCTCAAGCAGCTCATAATTTTTTAGAAGAGACTTATACCGAGAAATATGTGACAGTTAATAAACTGTCACTAGAATTTTTCCCTCGAAGTTACAAAATTCCAAGAACACATGATAGATCTCGCAGTCAGAATATTCAGTTAAGTGGGTTATTGCTCAAAATTCATTTTAATGCGAGCTGTTCCTGTGCTCCAACATTGATGCAAAAGTTTCTGATGCTCTTTCTTCTTTGTTGCAGAATTCTTATGATCTTCAGCTTTTAGCTGCTTGGTCGCTTTGTTTCCGATAAAACAATGAGCTTCGGTTTTTTGCTTTTTTTTGCTTTAAATGATCATTGAATTCCATTGGTGTTCTTTCCAACGAAATATTTTCTATTGAACACTAAATAAAATTCAAGTAAATTTACGTTAACGGGGTTAAAGTTAGCCGTTGATAAACGAAAGTTGAGGTTAAATTTTGTTAAGGTAAAAATTAACATTAAATTTGTTTACGTAAAATAGTAAAGTTAATTTAAATTTCCTTGAAACCTTCTGCAGTAAAGTAACCAAATAGTTTAAGCCAGTGTTAAAAAAACAGTCAGGCCTCCAATACTCCTCTTCGAGTCGTAGAAACAGATTTACCGGACAATTAGAAAATTTTTTTTTCAATGTGAAAAATGTAATTGGTCAATTTTGTCAGCTTTTCTACTCTTTAAAAAGCCTTCTATAATAGAAGGGCACTCCTACTTAAATTAAATTTTAGCTAAAAATTTTTAAAAAAAAGGTGTTCAAAGTTTTTTTGCCTCAAATCAGTTTTTTTGGAGCCTAATGGGAAAGTTTCCCATCAACTTTGCCATTGATAAAGTCTTTGAAAAACTCATTTCACAAAGAAGGAGAAATGATCGTTTTGATGGTTCATTCTGTCTACAATAAATGTGAATAGCCTAAAAAGAACTATATAGGCTAAAATAGCCTCCAGTGCTTTTGAGTTTTCAGATAAAGTCTTTTACAAAGTTTTTCTCGCTTGAATTAAGACGTCTCACTGACAAAAGTCACATTAAAGGTTAATTTTGGCTCAAGGACAATGTGAACTAATTTACAGTAGTGGATTAAGCAGGACCAAACGCCTAAAAGACGTAGAAAAGATGATATTAAGTTTTGCGTAGCAACAAGGTAACGTTCTTTTTTAATAAATGTGTAAAAGGCACTGATTTCTTGTTAAGCTGCAGCTAGTTCTGAAAGATTTTATGAAAGGCACACAAACTGCTCATGGTTTTTGAGAGAAGACCTATGCGGAGAAATGTGTGACAATTAACATACTGCCCCTAGTATTTTGTCTCTCGATGTTACAACATCCACAGTCAGAGTATTCATATATAGATCTCGATGTCAGAGTATTCAGTTAAAAGCGTTATTACGGAACATTCATTTTAATGCGAGCTGTTCATGTGCTTCAACGTTGATGCAAAAACTTCTGATGCGTCTTCATATTTGTTGTAGATTTCGTGAATTCATCAGTTTTTCGCTGCTTGTTTGCTTTGTTTCCGATAAAATCATTTGCTTCGGTTTTTTTATTTAAATTATCATTAATTTCTATTAGTAATCTTTTCACCGAAATATTTTCCACTGAACACTAAATTAAATTAAAGTAAATTTAACTAAATGGGTTTAAAGTTAACCGTTGAAAAAAGTAAGTTAAGCTAAAGTTTACATTAATTTTACCTGAAGATTTGTTAAGGTAAAAAATATCCTTAAATTTGTTATTGTAAGATAACCTTAAGTTACTTTAAAATTCGTTTGCATTGTTCTGCAGTAAAATAATCAAAAAATTTAAGCCTGTATTACACAAACAATTAGACCTCCAATACTCCTCTTCGAGTCGTAGAAACAGATTTACTGGACGATTAGAAAAAACTTGATAAAAGACCGGAACTTTTTTTCAAGGTGAATGTTGTAATTGGTAAATTTTGTCAGCTTTTGCATCCTTTAAAAGCCCTTTCTATAGCAGAAGGGCACTCCTACTGAAGGTAATGCCTAGCTAAAAACTAAAACAAATTGTGTTCAAAATTTTTAACCTCAATCATTTTTTCTATCGAGCCTAAACATAAAGTTTCATATCAACTCTACCATCGCTAAAGTCTTTGAAAAACTCGTTTCACGAAAAAAAATAAATGACTGTTTTAATAGTTAATTCTGTCTCCAATAAAGGTTTAAAAGAGGTAGGAAAGATGATATCAAGTTTTGCGTAGCAAT
This sequence comes from Convolutriloba macropyga, assembly GCF_964194025.1. Classification (NCBI taxonomy): domain Eukaryota; kingdom Metazoa; phylum Xenacoelomorpha; order Acoela; family Convolutidae; genus Convolutriloba; species Convolutriloba macropyga. Next base: position 54,739,866 of record NC_134468.1, read on the forward strand.
AAAGTAACCTTCTTCTTTAATAAATGTGCGAAAGGCACTAATTACATGTTAAATTGCGGCTGTTTCTGGAAACTTTTTTGAAAGGAGCACAAACTGCTCATACTTTTTTAGAAAAGATTTATATCAAGAAATTTGTGACAATTATAAAACTGGCACTAGAATTTTTGTACTCGAAGTTACAACATTACCAGAACATATGATAGATCTCACAGTCAGAGCATTCAGTTAAATGCGTTATTGCTGAGCATGCATTTTCTTGCGAGCTGTTCCTGTGCTGCTACGTTGATGCAAAAGCTTCCGATGCATTTTCATCTTTGTTGCAGAATTCTTATTATCATCAGCTTTTTGTTGCTTGGTTGCTTTGTTTCCGATAAAATAATGAGCTTCGGTTTTTTGCTTTAAATGATCATCAAATTACAATAGTGTTGTTTTCACCAAAAAATTTTCTACTGAACATTAAATAAAATCAAGGTAAATTTACCTTAACGGGGTTGAACTTAGCCGTTGATAAAAAAGGTTAAGGTAAAGTTTTATTGAACTTTAACTTAAATTTTGTTAAGGTAAAAATTAACATTAATTTTTTAACGAAAAATAACCTTAAGTTACTTCAAATTTCTTTTGTAACGTTCTGCAGTAAAATTACCAAAATATATAAGCCTGCGTAACAAAAACACTCAGGCCTCCAATACTCTTCTTCTAGTTGTAGAAACAGATTTGTTGGAACTTTTTTTCAATGTGAATCTCGTAACTGGTCAATTTTTACAGATTTCCAATCTTTTCAAAACCCTTTTTTTTGGCAAAAGGGCACTTTTACTGAAAGTAATGCAGGGCTAAAAAACTGTGTCCAATATTTTCTGCCTCAAATCAGTTTTTCTCGAGCCTAAACAGAAAATCTCATATCAGCTTTGCCATCGATAATGTCTTTAAAAGACTAATTTCTCGAAAAAAAAAGATAAATGATCGTTTTAATGGTTCAGTCAGTCTACAAAAAATGAGAATAGTTTAATAAGAACCATATAAGCTAAAAAGAGCCTTCAGTGCCTTTGAGTTTTCGAAATAAAGTCTTGTACATAATTTTTCTCTCTTGAATTAATAGGTTTCAATGACACAAGTCACATTAAAATTTAAATTTGGCTCAAGTACAACCCGAACTAATTTAGAGTAGTAGGTTAAGTGGGACCTAGGGGCTAAAAGACGTAGGAAAGATGATATTAAGTTTTGCGTAGCAATAAAGTAACGTTAGCGTTCCGTTTTAGTAAATGTATGAAAGGCACTAATTAGTTGTTAAATTTCAGTTGTTTCTGGAAACTTTTATGAAAGGCGCGCAAACCGCTCATACTTTTTTAAGAAATGATTTATACGGAGAAATGCTAGACAATTAATAAAGTGCCACTAGTATTTTTTCCCTCAGAGTTACAACGTTCCCAGAACAAATGACAGATCTCGCATCCAGTTAAATACGTTATTGCTGAATATCCACTTTAATGCGAGCTGGTCTTGTGCTGCAAAATCAATGCAAAAGCTTCTGATGCGTTTTCATCTTTGTTGCAGAATTTGTATGATCATCAGTTTTAAGCTGCTTGCTTGTTTTATTTCCGATTAAATAATGAGTTTCAGATTTTTGCTTTAAATGATCATTAAGTTCCATTAGTGTTAATTTCACCAAAATGTTTTCTACTGAACACTTGTTCTTAATTCTGGAAACTTTAATGAAAGGCGCAGAAACAGCTCATACTTTTTTAGAAAAGACTTATACCGAGTAATGTGTGACAGTTGAAAAAAAGATCACTAGTGTTTTTTCCCTCGAAGTTACAACATTCCCACAACATGATAGATCTCGCTGTCAGAGCATTCAATTAAGTGCGTTATTGCTGAGCATTCATTTTATTGCGAGCTGTTACTGTGCTCCAACATTGATGCAAAAGTTTCTGATGCTCTTTCTTCTTTGTTGCAGAATTCTTATGATCATCAGCTTTTAGCTTCTTGATTGCTTTGTTTCCAATAAAATAATGAGCTTCGGTTTTTTTGCTTTATTTTTGCTTTAACTGATCCATGAATTTCATTAGTTTTCTTTTCAACGGAATATTCTTTAATGAATACTAAATGAAATCAGGGTAAATTTACCCTAACCGGGTTGAAGTTAGCCGTTTACAAAAGAAAGTTGACAAAAAATTTACCTTAACTTTACCTTAATTTCTGTTAAGGTAAAAATTAACATTAACTTTGTTAACGTAAAATAGCCTTATATTACTTTAAATTTCTGTTGTAACGTTCTGCACTAAACTTTCCGAACCGTTTGAGCCTGTTTTACAAAAACAATCAGGCCTCCAATACTCCTCTTTGATTCGTAGAAACAGATTTACTGGACGATTAGAAAAAAAACTTGATAAAAAACGCGAACTTTTTTTCAAGGTGAAAATTGTAAATGGACAATTTTGTCAGCTTTTCCAACCTTTAAAGGCCTTTTTGTAGTAGAAGGGCACTCCTAAAAAATTCAATTCTGGCTAAAGATTTAAAAAATGTGTTCAAAGTTTTTGCCTCGAATCAGTTTTTCTCGAATCTAAACAGAAAGTTTTATATCAACTTTGCCATCGATGAGACCATTAAAAGACTCATTTCACAAAAAAAAAATAAATGATCGTTTTAGTGGTTCATTCTTTCCACAATAAATGTGAATAGCCTAATAAGAACTATATAGGCTAAAAAGAGTCTCCAGTGCCTTTGAGTTTTTGAAATAAATTCTTTTACGCAATTTTTCTCTCTTGAGTTAAGACGGTTCACTGACACAAGTCACATTAAAGGTTAAATTTGGCTCAAGTACAAAACGAACCAATTTAGAGTAGTCGGTTAAGCGGGACCAAAGCGTTAAAAGACGTAGGAAAGATGATATTAAGTTTTGTGTAGCAATAAAAAAAACGTACTTTTTTAATAAATGTGTGAAAGGCACTGATTACTTGTTAATTTGCAGTTTTTCAGGAAATTTTTATGAAAAGGTCGCAAACCGCACGAACTTTTTTTAGGAAAAGATTTATACGGAGAAATGCGTGATAATTAATAAAGTGCCACTAGTATTCTTTCCCTTGAAATTACAACCTTCTCAGAATATTTGATAGATCTCGCAGTCAGAGCATCAAGTTAAATTCGTTATTGCTGAACATCCATTTTAATTCAAGTTGTTCTTGTGCTGCAAATTTGATGCTTAAGCTTACGATGCGGTATCATCTTTGTTGCAAAATTCGGATGTTTATCAGCTTTTAGCTGCTTGGTTGCTTTGTTTCCGATAAAATCATGAGCTTCGGTTTTTTTTGCTTTAAATGTTCATTAAGGTCCGTTAGAATTCCCTTCACCGAAATATTTTCTACTGAACACTAAATGAAGTTAAGGTAAATTTACTTTAAAGGAGTTAAGGTTCGCTGTGGATAAAATAAAGCTTCTGATGCTCTTTCCTCTTTGTTGCAGAATTCGTATGATCATCAGCTTTTAGCTGCTTGATTGCTTTGTTTCCAATAAAATAATGAGCTTCGGTTTTTTTGCTTTATTTTTGCTTTAACTGATCCATGAATTTCATTAGTTTTCTTTTCAACGGAATATTCTTTAATGAATGCTAAATGAAATCAGGATAAATTTACCCTAACCGGGTTGAAGTTAGCCGTTTACAAAAGAAAGTTGAGAAAAAATTTACCTTAACTTTACCTTAATTTCTGTTAAGGTAAAAATTAACATTAACTTTGTTAACGTAAAATAGCCTTATATTACTTTTAATTTCTGTTGTAACGTTCTGCACTAAACTTCCCGAACCGTTTGAGCCTGTTTTACAAAAACAATCAGGCCTCCAATACTCCTCTTTGATTCGTAGAAACAGATTTACTGGACGATTAGAAAAAAAACTTGATAAAAAACGGGAACTTTTTTTCAAGGTGAAAATTGTAAATGGACAATTTTGTCAGCTTTTCCAACCTTTAAAGGCCTTTTTGTAGTAGAAGGGCACTCCTAAAAAATTCAATTCTGGCGAAAGATTTAAAAAATGTGTTCAAAGTTTTTGCCTCGAATCAGTTTTTCTCGAATCTAAACAGAAAGTTTTATATCAACTTTGCCATCGATGAGACCATTAAAAGACTCATTTCACAAAAAAAAATAAATGATCGTTTTAGTGGTTCATTCTTTCCACAATAAATGTGAATAGCCTAACAAGAACTATATAGGTTGAAAAGAGTCTCCAGTGCCTTTGAGTTTTTGAAATAAATTCTTTTACGCAATTTTTCTCTCTTGAGTTAAGACGGTTCACTGACACAAGTCACATTAAAGGTTAAATTTGGCTCAAGTACAAAACGAACCAATTTAGAGTAGTCGGTTAAGCGGGACCAAAGCGTTAAAAGACGTAGGAAAGATGATATTAAGTTTTGTGTAGCAATAAAAAAACGTACTTTTTTAATAAATGTGTGAAAGGCACTGATTACTTGTTAATTTGCAGTTTTTCAGGAAATTTTTATGAAAAGGTCGCAAACCGCACGAACTTTTTTTAGGAAAAGATTTATACGGAGAAATGCGTGACAATTAATAAAGTGCCACTAGTATTCTTTCCCTTGAAATTACAACCTTCTCAGAATATTTGATAGATCTCGCAGTCAGAGCATCAAGTTAAATTCGTTATTGCTGAACATCCATTTTAATTCAAGTTGTTCTTGTGCTGCAAATTTGATGCTTAAGCTTACGATGCGGTATCATCTTTGTTGCAAAATTCGGATGTTTACCAGCTTTTAGCTGCTTGGTTGCTTTGTTTCCGATAAAATCATGAGCTCCGTTTTTTTTCGCTTTAAATGTTCATTAAGGTCCGTTAGAATTCCCTTCACCGAAATATTTTCTACTGAACACTAAATGAAGTTAAGGTAAATTTACTTTAAAGGAGTTAAGGTTCGCTGTGGATAAAATAAAGCTTCTGATGCTCTTTCTTCTTTGTTGCAGAATTCGTATGATCATCAGCTTTTAGCTGCTTGATTGCTTTGTTTCCAATAAAATAATGAGCTTCGGTTTTTTTGCTTTATTTTTGCTTTAACTGATCCATGAATTTCATTAGTTTTCTTTTCAACGGAATATTCTTTAATGAATGCTAAATGAAATTAGGATAAATTTACCCTAACCGGGTTGAAGTTAGCCGTTTACAAAAGAAAGTTGAGAAAAAATTTACCTTAACTTTACCTTAATTTCTGTTAAGGTAAAAATTAACATTAACTTTGTTAACGTAAAATAGCCTTATATTACGTTTAATTTCTGTTGTAACGTTCTGCACTAAACTTCCCGAACCGTTTGAGCCTGTTTTACAAAAACAATCAGGCCTCCAATACTCCTCTTTGATTCGTAGAAGCAGATTTACTGGACGATTAGAAAAAAAACTTGATAAAAAACGGGAACTTTTTTTCAAGGTGAAAATTGTAAATGGACAATTTTGTCAGCTTTTCCAACCTTTAAAGGCCTTTTTGTAGTAGAAGGGCACTCCTAAAAAATTCAATTCTGGCGAAAGATTTAAAAAATGTGTTCAAAGTTTTTGCCTCGAATCAGTTTTTCTCGAATCTAAACAGAAAGTTTTATATCAACTTTGCCATCGATGAGACCATTAAAAGACTCATTTCACAAAAAAAAAATAAATGATCGTTTTAGTGGTTCATTCTTTCCACAATAAATGTGAATAGCCTAATAAGAACTATATAGGCTGAAAAGAGTCTCCAGTGCCTTTGAGTTTTTGAAATAAATTCTTTTACGCAATTTTTCTCTCTTGAGTTAAGACGGTTCACTGACACAAGTCACATTAAAGGTTATATTTGGCTCAAGTACAAAACGAACATATTTTCATCTTTTAAAACGTTTTTCTATAGCGGAAGGGCACCTCTAGCAAAAGTAACGCCAGGCTAAAAATTAAAAGAAATGTGTTCAAATTTTTTTGTCTCAAATCAAAATTTTCTCTCTAACCTAAACAGAAAGTTTCATATCAACTTCAATAACTTATTTGAAAGATGGATCAATTTGAAAGAATGATCGTTTTTATGGTTAATTTTTTTGTCCAAAAACACTTGAATAGCTTAATAAGCACTGAAAAAGACTATGAACAGCCTCCAGTGCCTTTCAGTTTTCGAAATATAAAACTTAACACAATTTTTGTCTATTGAATTAAAACGTTTCTCTGACACCAGTCACATCAAAGGTTAAATAAGGCTCAAGTACAATGCAGAACAGTTTGCAGTAGTTGCTTAAGCGGTACAAAACGCCTAAAAGACGTTGAAATGATTATATTGCTTATTTCGTAGCAACAAAATAACGTTTTTTTAAAATAGATATGTAAAAGGCATTGATTACCTGTTAAATTACAGCTTTTTCTGAAAATTTCTATGAAAGGCGCAATAACTGTTCATATTTTGTTAGAAAACGCCTATACGGAGATACGTGTGAGAACGAAATAATTATTAGTTATTGATCGTTTAGGGACGTTTCAGCCTCCTGGAAAATCTACGGCAAGACAAGAAATTGCTAAAATCAATTTGATGTACGGTAGGTCCACAAGTAAGTTCCCCAAGAAGTGATTATATTTTGCGCATTATAACTCTCAGTCTACTTTCTGTTCAGCATTTTTAGTTAAGTTTCGATTAATATCGTTGGAGATAAGTAGGTATTGGTTTTGTTCCAAAAACTCAAACATTATGTTTTCAAGGTTAAAATTGTTCATTGTCCATTTTGTCAGCCTTCCCATCCTTTAAAAAGCCGTTTTATAGGAGGAAGACACTATTACTGAAAGCAACAAGTGATTAAAAATGAAAAGATTGTGTGCAAAACTTTTACCCCTAATCAACTTTTCTCTCGATCCTGAACAAAAAGTTTTTTGTATCAATTTTACCATCAATGACGTCTTTCAAAGAGACGGTTCTCAAGCAATTGATAAATGATAGTTTTAATTGTTTATTCTTTCCACAAAAAACTCTGAATAGCTTGGTAGGCACCATAAAAGGTCAAAAAAGAGCCTCCAGTGCAATCCAGTCCCTCAAATATTGGTTTTACACAATTCTATAGGAGACGGACACTTCTACTGAAGGCAACAAGTGATTAAAAAAGAAGGAGAAGGACAAGGTTCTATAGGAGAAGAACACTGCTAGTGAAGGCAACAAGTGAATAAAAATGAAAAATTTGTGTGCAAAACTTTTGCCCCTAGACAACTTTTCTCTCGATACTGAACAAAAAGTTTTTTATATCAATTTTGCCATCGATAACGTCTTTGAAAGACACGAATCTCAAACAAATGATAAATGATAGTTTTAATAGTTTATTCTGTCGACAAAAAGTTCTGAATAGCTTGGTAGGCACCATAAAACGTCAAAAAAGAGCCTCCAGCCTCCAGTGCAATTCAGTCTCTCAAGTATAGGTTGTACACATTTTTGTTGCTTGAATTAAGAGGTTTCACTGAATCCAGTCACATAACATGTTAAATATTACTCAAATACCAAACAAACCAATTTGCTGTAGTACTTTAAGCAGGACCATACGCCTAAAAACAGGTAGAAATGTTGATCTTACGTTTTGCGTAGCATCGAAATTACGTTTTTTTATTATATGGGAGTAAGGTATTGATTACCTGTTAAATTGCAGTTGTTTCTGAAATCTATAATGGAAAGAGCATTAACCGTTGAAACTATTTTTTGCAAAACTAAATTCCATTAGTGTTCTTTTCACCGAAGTATTTTCTACTGAACACTATATAAAGTTAGGGTAAATTTTCTTTAACGGAGTTAAGTTTCGCTGTTGATAAAATAAAGTTAAGATAAAGTTTACCTTATATTCACCTTAAATTTTGATAAGTTAAAAATCTACCTGAACTTTGTTAAGGTAAAATGACCTCAAATTACTTTAAATTTCTTTTGTAACGTTCTGCAGAAAAATTGCCGAAAAATTGCAGAAAAACAATTTAAACCTGCATAACGAAAACAGTCAGTCCTTCAATACTCCTCTTTAAGTCATAGAAAGAAATTTACTGGACCATTAGAAAAAATTTGCTCAAAAAACCGAAACTTTTTTTAAGGTGAATATCGTAATTGGTCAAGTTTTTCAGCTTTCCAATATTTTCAAAACCCTTTCCATAGCAGAAGGGCACTTCTGCTGAAAGTAACGCCGGGTTAAAAATAAAAAAAATTGTGTTCAAAACTTTTTTGCCTCAAGTCTCGAGCCTAAACAGAAAGTTTCATATCAACTTTACCATCAATAATGTATTTGAATTATTGATCAATTTGAAAAAATGATAGTTTTATTGGCCACTTTTGTCCACCACAAAATTGAATAGCTTAATAGGCTCTCAAAAAGACTGACGAGAGCCCTCAGTGCGTTTCAGTTTCCGAAATAAAAAATTTTACACAACTTTTCTCTTTTGAAATAAAATGTTTTACTGACACCAGTCCCATTAAAGGTTAAATATGGCTCAAGCGCAATGCAATTCATTTTGCAGTAGTCGATTAAGTAGGACCAAACGCCTAAAAGACGTTGAAACGATTATATTACATATTTCGTGGCAACAAAATAACGTTTTTTTAATAGATATGTAAAAGGCACTGATTACATTTTAATTAGAGCTTTTTCTGAAAATTTTTATGAAAGGCGCAACAACCGTTCATATTTTGTTAGAAAACGCTGAACGTAGATACGTGTGAGAATAAAAAATTACCAGTTTAGAGACGTTTCAGCCTCCTGGAAAATCTAAAGCAAGACAAAAAAATTGCTAAAATTAATTTAATGTACGGTAGGTCCACAAGTAAGTTCATCAATTTCTGATTCCATATTGCCCATTACAACTCGCAGTCTACGTTCAGTTCAGTTTTTTTAGTTAAATTTCGACTAATATCATTGGAGATAAGTAGGAATTGATTTGGGCCCAAAAACTAAAACATTATGTTTTCAAGGTTAAAATCGTTAATGGTCCATTTTGTCAGCCTTCCCATCCTTTAAAAAGCCGTTTTATAGGAGAAAGACACTAATACTGAAAGCAAAAAGTGATTAAAATTGAAAAGATTGTTTGCAAAACTTTTGCCCCCAGTCAACTTTTCTCTCGATCCTGAACAAAAAGTTTTGCCATCAATGACGTCTTTGAAAGAGACGGTTCTCAAGCAATTGATAAATGATAGTTTTAATTGTTCATTCTGTCCCCAAAAAATTCTGAATAGCTTGGTGGGCACCATAAAAAGTCAAAAAAGAGCCTCCAGTGCAATCCAGTCCCTCAAAGATTGGTTTTACACAATTCTATAGGAGAAGGACACTGCTACTGAAGGCAACAAGTGATTAAAAAAGAACGAGAAGGACAAGGTTCTATAGGAGAAGAACACTGCTAGTGAAGGCAACAATTGAATAAAAATGAAAAGTTTGTGTGCAAATCTTTTGCCCCTAGACAACTTTTCTCTCGATCCTGAACAAAAAGTTTTATATCAATTTTGCCATCGATAACGACTTTGAAAGACACGTTTCTCAAGCAAATGATAAATGATAGTTTTAATGGTTTATTCTGTCCACAAAAAACTCTGAATAGCTTGGCAGGCACCATAAAAGGTCAAAGAAGAGCCTCCAGTGCAATTCATTTTCTCAAGTATAAGGTTTTACACAATTTTTTTTAAGTTCAGAGGTATCACTGATTCCAGTCACATAAAAGAATAAATAATAATCAAATACCAAAGAAACCATTTTGCTGTAGTACTTTAAGCAGGACCATAAGCCTAAAAAGAGGTAGAAATGATGATCTTACGTTTTGCGTTGCATCCAAATTACGTTTTTTTATTATATTGGTATAAGGCATTGAGTACCTGTTAAATTGCAAATGTTTTTGAAATTTATAATGGAAAGCGCATTAATCATTCTATTAGTCTAATCATCTTTAAAAAATCTATTCTATAGCAGATATGCACTCTCACTGAAGATAACAAATGATTAAATATCAAATATTTTTTGTCAAAAATTTTTTTTGCTCCAAATCATTTTTTCTCAAGACTAGACAAAATGTTTCTTCTCAGTTTACCATTGATAACGTCTTTGAAAGACTCGGTTCACAAAAAAACGACAAAAAATCTTTTCAAAGATTTATTCTGTCCACAAAAAAGTGAGTAGCTTTTAGAGCACTGTAAAAAGTAAAAGAGAGCCTCCAATGCCTTTCAGTCTCTCAAACATAATATTTTACACATTTTTTCTCTCTTGGACTAAGCAACTTCAATGACTCCAGTTAAAAAAAATGTTGAATAGGGCTCAAATGTAAAACAAACTAGTTTGATGTAGTATTTTAGGCAGGACCATACGCCTAAAAGACGTCAAAATGATGATTTTTGCGAATCAACAAAATGGCGTTTTTTCATGATTAAATGGGTAAAGGCATTGATTACTTAATAAATTGAGGCTGTTTTTGAAATCTTTTATGAAAAGAGCACTAAACTTTCATACTCTTTTGTAGATAACAGCTATACGGCAATACGAGGGAAAATGGAAAACATGCCAATTATTGACCATTTATGGACGTTTCAGCCTCCTAGAAAATCTAAATCAAGGCAACCAATTGCTGAAGTCAATTTGATTTAAGGTAGGTCCAGAAATAAGTTCACCAAGAAATGATTATATTTTGCGCCTTTTGACTCTCAGTCTACGTTCTGATCAGCATTTTTAGTTAAGTTTTGATTAATATCATTGGAGATATGTAGGTATTGATTTTTGTCCAAGAAATCAAACATTATTTTTTCAAGGTTAAAATCGTTCATTGTTCATTTTGTCAGCCTTCGCATCCTTTAAAAAACCGTTCTATAGGAGAAGGACACTCCTACTGAAGGCAACAAGTGATTAAAAATGAAACGTTTGTGTGCAAAACTTTTGCCCCTAATCAACTTTTCTCTCGATCCTGAACAAAAAGTTTTATATCAATTTTGCCATCGATAACGACTTTGAAAGTAACGTTTCTCAAGCAAATGATAAATGATAGTTTTTATGGTTAATTTTGTACACAAAATAAACTGAATAGCTTGGCAGGCACCATAAATGGTAAAAAAATGCCTGCAGTGAAATTCAGTTTCTCAAGTATAGGGTTCTACACATTTTTTCTTTCTTGAATTAAGACATTTCAAAGACTCTCGTCACATAAAATGTTAAATATGACTCAAATACCTAACGATTCAATTTGCTGTAAAACTCTATGGACTACCATGCGCCTAAAAAGAGGTGGAAATAATGATCTTACGTTCTGCGTAGCAAATAAGTTACATTTTTTTATTATATGGTTGTAAAGCATTAATTACCTGTTAAATTGCAGCTGTTTCTGAAATCTTTAAGGGAAAGCGCACTAACCGTCATACTTTTTTTGGTAACCGTTCATACTATTTTTTGCACCTATACTGAATTGCGTGTGACAGTTTAAAAAAGTTGCAACTTTTTGACCGTTTAGGGAAGTTTCAGCCTCCTGGTACATAAAAAGCGAGACACAAAGTTGTTGAAATTAATTTGACGTACGATTGGTCTACAAATAATGTCACCCAGAAGCCTTTATATACAATATATATATATATATATATATATATATATATATATATATATATATAAATATTGTGCAAATCAACTCTGAGTGTAGAAATGATGTCACCTAGAAGCATTATATATATATATATATATATATATATATATATATATATAATATATTGCACAGATCAACTCTGAGTCTACGTTCTGTTCAGAGATGTGAGTTAGGTTACCATTATCATCATTAGAGATAAAGTATTAGTTTTTGTCCAACATTATTTTTCAGGGTGAAAATCGTAAACGGCCCATTCTATCAGTCTTTTCATCCTTAAAAAAGCTATTCTATAGCAGATATGCACTCTCACTGAAGATAACACATGATTAAATGTCAAATATTTTTGTCCACAATTTATTTTGCCCCAAATCATTTTTTCTCTCAAGAATAGACAAAATGTTTCTTATCAGTTTACCATCGATAACGTCTTTGAAAGACTCGTTCCACAAAAAAACGAGAAACAATCTCTTTAAAGATTTATTCTGTCCACAAAAAAGTGAATAGCTTTTAGGGCACTGTAAAAAGTAAAAAAAAGAGCCTCCAGTGCCTTTCAGTTTCTCAAACATAATGTTTCACACATTTTTTCTCTCTTGGACTAAGCAACTTCAAAGACTCCAGTTAAAAAAAATGTTAAATAGGGCTCAAATGTAAAAAAAACTAGTTTGAAGTAGTATTTTAGGCAGGACCATACGCCTAAAAGACGTCAAAATGATGATTCTAAGTTTTGCGAATCAGCAAAATGGCGTTTTTTCATGGTTAAATGGGTAAAGGCATTGATTACTTAATGAATTGCGGCTGTTTTTGAAATCTTTTATGAAAAGAGCACTAAACGTTCATACTCTTTTGTAGATAACAGCTATACGGCAATACGAGGGAAAATGGAAAACATGCCAATTATTGACCATTTAGGGACGTTTCAGCCTCCTAGAGAATCTAAATCAAGACAACAAATTGCTGAAATCAATTTGATTTCATGTAGGCCAGAAATAAGTTCACCAAGAAGTGATTATATTTTGCGCCATTCGACTCTCAGTCTACGTTCTGTTCAGCATTTTTAGTTAAGTTTTGATTAATATCATTGGAGATTTGTAGGTATTGATTTTTGTCCAAGAAATCAAACATTATTTTTTCAAGGTTAAAATCGTTCATTGTCCATTTTGTCAGCCTTCGCATCCTTTAAAAAACCGTTCTATAGGAGAAGGACACTCCTACTGATGGCAACAAGTGATTAAAAATGAAACGTTTGTGTGCAAAACTTTTGCCCCTAATCAACTTTTCTCTCGATCCTGAACAAAAAGTTTTATATCAATTTTGCCATCGATAACGACTTTGAAAGACACGTTTCTCAAGCAAATGATAAATGATAGTTTTTATGGTTAATTCTGTACACAAAAAAAACTGAATAGCTTGGCAGGCACCATAAAAGGTCAAAAAAATGCCTGCAGTGCAATTCAGTTTCTCAACTATAAGGTTTTACACATTTTTTATTTCTTGAATTAAGACGTTTCACAGACTCTCGTCGCATAAAATGTTAAATATGACTCAAATACCTAACGATTCAATTTGCTGTAAAACTTTAAGGACTACCATGCGCCTAAAAAGAGGTGGAAATAATGATCTTACGTTCTGCGTAGCAAATAAGTTACATTTTTTTATTATATGGTTGTAAAGCATTAATTACCTGTTAAAATGCAGCTGTTTCTGAAATCTTTAAGGGAAAGCGCACTAACCGTTTTTACTTTTTTTGGAAACCGTTCATACTATTTTTTGCACCTATAGAGAATTGCGTGTGAGAGTTTAAAAAATTACAATTTTTTGACCGTTTAAGGAAGTTTCAGCCTCCTGGTACAAAAAAAGCGAGACAGAAAGTTGTTGAAATCAATTTGACATACGATAGGTCTACAAATAATGTCACCCAGAAGCACTTATATATATATATATAAATATTGTGCAATTCAACTCTGAGTGTAGAAAGGATGTCACCCAGAAGCACTTATATATATACATATATATATATATATATATATATATATATATATATATAGTGTAGATCAACTCTGAGTCTACATTCTGTTCAGTGATGTGAGTTAGGTTACCATTATAATCATTAGAGATAAGGTATTAGTTTTTGTCCAACATTATTTTTCAGTGTGAAAATCGTAAACGGCCCATTCTATCAGTCTTCTCATCCTTAAAAAAGCTATTCTATAGCAGATATGCACTCTCACTGAAGATAACACATAATTAAAAATCAAATATTTTTGTCCACAATTTTTTTGCCCCAAATCCTTTTTTCTCTCAAGACTAGACAAAATGTTTCTTATCAGTTTACCATCGATAACGTCTTTGAAAGACTCGTTCCACAAAACAACGAGAAACGATCTCTTTGAAGATTTATTCTGTCCACAAAAAACTGAATAGCTTTTAGGGCACTGTAAAAAAAAGAGCCTCCAGTGCCTTTCAGTTTCTCAAACATAATGTTTTACAGATTTTTTCTCTCTTGGACTGAGAAATTTCAATGAATCCAACTAAAAAAATGTTAAACAGGGGTCAAATGCAAAGCAAAATAGTTTGAAGTAGTATTTTAAGCAGAGCCATACGCCTAAAAGGAGGTAGAAATAATGATTTTACGTTTTGCGTAACAACCAAATTGCCTTTGTTTATTTATATGGGTGAAAAACATTGAGTACCTGTTAAATTGCAGCTGCTTTTCAAATTTGTAATGAAAAGCGCACTAACCGTTCAAACTATTTTTTTTGCTAAACCGTTCATACTATTTTTTGCAAAATACCTATACAGAGATAAGTGTAAAAGTTAAAAAAAATTACAAATTGCAAAAATTTGCCCCTAGTCAACTTTTCTCTTGACCCTGAACAAAAAGTTTCATATCAATTTTGCCATCGATAACGACTTTGAAAGACACGTTTCTCAAGCAAATGATAAATGATAGTTTTTATGGTTAATTCTGTACACAAAAAAAACTGAATAGCTTGGCAGGCACCATAAAAGGTCAAAAAAATGCCTGCAGTGCAATTCAGTTTCTCAACTATAAGGTTTTACACATTTTTTATTTCTTGAATTAAGACGTTTCACAGACTCTCGTCACATAAAATGTTAAATATGACCCAAATACCAAGCGAACCATTTTGCTGTAGTACTTTAAGGAGGACCATACGCCCAAAAAGAGGTGGAAATAATGATCTTCCGTCCTGCGTAGCAAATAAGTTACATTTTTTAATATATGGTTGTAAAGCATTAATTACCTGTTAAAATGCAGCTGTTTCTGAAATCTTTAAGGGAAAACGCACTAACCGTTCATACTTTTTTTGGAAACCGTTCATACTATTTTTTGCACCTATACAGAATTGCGTGTGAGAGTTTAAAAAATTGCAACTTTTTGACCGTTTAGGAAGGTTTCAGCCTCCTGGTACATAAAAAGCGAGAGAGAAAGTTGTTGAAATTAATTTGACGTACGATAGGTCTACAAATAATGTCACCAAGAAGCACTTATATACAAACATATATATATTTATATATATATATATATATATATATATATAAAAATTGTGCAATTCAACTCTGAGTGTAGAAATGATGTCACCCAGAAGCATTATATATATATATATATATATATATATATATATATACATATATATATATAAATATATATATTGTGCCGATCAACTCTGAGTCTACATTCTGTTCAGAGATGTGAGTTAGGTTACCATTATCATCATTAGAGAAAAAGTATTAGTTTTTGTCCAACATTATTTTTCAGGGTAAAAATTGTAAACGGCCCATTCTATCAGTCTTTTCATCCTTAAAAAAGCTATTCTATAGCAGATATGCACTCTCACTGAAGATAACACATGATTAAATGTCAAATTTTTCTGTACAATTTATTTTGCCCCAAATCAATTTTTCGCTCAAGAATTGACAAAATGTTTCTTATCAGTTTACCATCGATAACGTCTTTGAAAGACTCGTTCCACAACAAAACGAGAAACGATCTCTTTAAACATTTATTCTGTCCACAAAAAAGTGAATAGCTTTTAGGGCACTGTAAAAAGTAAAAAAAGAGCCTCCAGTGCCTTTCAGTTTCTCAAACATAATGTTTCACACATTTTTTCTCTCTTGGACTGAGAAACTTCAATGAATCCAACTAAAAAAATGTTAAACAGGGCTCAAATGCAAATTAAACGAGTTGGAAGTACTATTTTAAGCAGGGCCATACGCCTAAATAAGGTAGAAATAATGATTTTACGTTTTGCGTAACAACCAAATTACGTTTGTTTTTTTATATGGGTGAAAGACATTGAGTACCTGTTAAATTGCTGCTGCTTTTGAAATTTATAATGAAAAGCACACTAACCGTTCAAACTTTTTTTTGCAAAACCGTTCATACTATTTTTTGCAAAATACCTATACAGAGATAAGTGTATGAGTTAAAAAAAATTACAAATTGCAAAAATTTTGCCCCTAGTCAACTTTTCTCTTGATCCTGAACAAAAAGTTTCATACCAATTTTGCCAGCGATAACGACTTTGAAAGACACGTTTCTAAAGCAAATGATAAATGATAGTTTTTATGGTTAATTCTGTACACAAAAAAAACTGAATAGCTTGGCAGGCACCATAAAAGGTCAAAAAAATGCCTGCAGTGCAATTCAGTTTCTCAATTATAAGGTTTTACACATTTTTTATTTCTTGAATTAAGACGTTTCACAGACTCTCATCACATAAAATGTTAAATTTGACCCAAATACCAAGCGAACCAATTTGCTGTAGTACTTTAAGGAGGACCATACGCCCAAAAAGAGGTGGAAATAATGATCTTCCGATCTGCGTAGCAAATAAGTTACATTTTTTATTATATGGTTGTAAAGCACTAATTACCTGTTAAATTACAGCTGTTTCTGAAATCTTTAAGGGAAAGCGCACTAACCGTTCATACTTATTTTGGAAACCGTTCATACTATTTTTTGCACCTATACAGAATTGCGTGTGAGAGTTTAAAAAATTGCAACTTTTTGACCGTTTAGGGAGGTTTCAGCCTCCTGGTACATAAAAAGCAAGACAGAAAGTTGTTGAAATCAATTTGACGTACGATAGGTCTACAATTATTGTCACACAGAAGCACTTATATATATATATATATATATATATATATATATATATATGTATATATAAATTTATATATATATATATATATATAAATATAAATATATATATATATATATATATATATATATATATTGTGCAGATCAACTCTGAGTCTACATTCTGTTCAGAGATGTGAGTTAGGTTACCATTATCATCATTAGAGATAAGGTATTAGTTTTTGTCCAACATTATTTTTCAGTGTGAAAATCGTAAACGGCCTATTCTATCAGTCTTCTCATATTTAAAGAAGCTATTCCATTGCAAAGATGCACTCTCAGTGAAGATAACACATAATTAAATATCAAATATTTTTGTCCGCAATTTTTTCGCCCCAAATCCTTTTTTCTCTCAAGACTAGACAAAATGTTTCTTATCAGTTTACCATCGATAACGTCTTTGAAAGAATCGTTCCATAAAACAACGAGAAACGATCTCTTTGAAGATTTATTCTGTCCACAAAAAAGTGAATAGCTTTTAGGGCACTGTAAAAAGTAAAAAAAGAGCCTCCAGTGCCTTTCAGTTTCTCAAACATAATGTTTTACACATTTTTTCTCTCTTGGACTCAGAAACTTCAATGACTCCAACTAAAAAAAATGTTAAACAGGGCTTAACTGCAAAACAAAGTAGTTTGAAGTAGTATTTTAGGCAGGACCATACGCCTAAAAGACGTCAAAATGATGATTTTAAATTTTGCGAATCAACAAATTGGCGTTTTTTCATGGTTAAATGGGTAAAGGCATTGATTACTTAATAAATAGCGGCTGTTTTTGAAATCTTTTATGAAAAGAGCACTAAACACGTTCATACTCTTTTGTAGATAACAGCTATACGGCAATACGAGGGAAAATGGAAAACCTGCCATTTATTGATAGCTTAGGGACGTTTTAGCCTCCTAGAAAATCTAAATCAAGACAACCAATTGCTGACATCAATTTGATGTAGGGTAGGTCCAGAAATAAGTTCACTAAGAAGCGATTATATTTTGGGCCTTTAGACTCTCAGTCTACGTTCTCTTCAGCATTTTTAGTTAAGTTTCGATTAATATCATTGCGATATGTAGGTATTGATTTTGGTCCAAGAAATTAAACATTATGTTTTCAAGGTTAAATTTGTTCTTTTTTCCATTTTGTCAGCCCTCCCATCCCCTAAAAAGTCTTTCTATAGGAGAAGGACACTCCTACTGAAGACAAAAATTGATTGAAAACGAAAAAATTTTTTGCAAAACTTTTGCCCCTAGTCAACTTTTCTCTTGACCCTGAACAAAAAGTTTCATATCAATTTTGCCATCGATAACGACTTTGAAAGACACGTTTCTCAAGCAAATGATAAATGATAGTTTTTATGGTTAATTCTGTACACAAAAAAAACTGAATAGCTTGGCAGGCACCATAAAAGGTCAAAAAAATGCCTGCAGTGCAATTCAGTTTCTCAATTATAAGGTTTTACACATTTTTTATTTCTTGAATTAAGACGTTTCACAGACTCTCGTCACATAAAATGTTAAATATGACCCAAATACCAAGCGAACCATTTTGCTGTAGTACTTTAAGGAGGACCATACGCCCAAAAAGAGGTGGAAATAATGATCTTCCGTCCTGCGTAGCAAATAAGTTACATTTTTTAATATATGGTTGTAAAGCACTAATTACCTGTTAAATTGCAGCTGTTTCTGAAATCTTTAAGGGAAAGCGCACTAACCCGTTCATACTTTTTTTGGAAACCGTTCATACTATTTTTTGCACCTATACAGAATTGCGTGTGAGAGTTTAAAAAATTGCAACTTTTTGACCGTTTAGGGAGGTTTCAGCCTCCTGGTACATAAAAAGCGAGACAGAAAGTTGTTGAAATCAATTTGACGTACGATAGGTCTACAATTATTGTCACACAGAAGCACTTATATATATATATATATATATATATATATATATATATATATGTATATATAAATTTATATATATATATATATACATATATATATATATATATATAAATATAAATATATATATATATATATATATATATATATATATTGTGCAGATCAACTCTGAGTCTACATTCTGTTCAGAGATGTGAGTTAGGTTACCATTATCATCATTAGAGATAAGGTATTAGTTTTTGTCCAACATTATTTTTCAGTGTGAAAATCGTAAACGGCCTATTCTATCAGTCTTCTCATATTTAAAGAAGCTATTCCATTGCAAAGATGCACTCTCAGTGAAGATAACACATAATTAAATATCAAATATTTTTGTCCGCAATTTTTTCGCCCCAAATCCTTTTTTCTCTCAAGACTAGACAAAATGTTTCTTATCAGTTTACCATCGATAACGTCTTTGAAAGAATCGTTTCCATAAAACAACGAGAAACGATCTCTTTGAAGATTTATTCTGTCCACAAAAAAGTGAATAGCTTTTAGGGCACTGTAAAAAGTAAAAAAAGAGCCTCCAGTGCCTTTCAGTTTCTCAAACATAATGTTTTACACATTTTTTCTCTCTTGGACTCAGAAACTTCAATGACTCCAACTAAAAAAAATGTTAAACAGGGCTTAACTGCAAAACAAAGTAGTTTGAAGTAGTATTTTAGGCAGGACCATACGCCTAAAAGACGTCAAAATGATGATTTTAAATTTTGCGAATCAACAAATTGGCGTTTTTTCATGGTTAAATGAGTAAAGGCATTGATTACTTAATAAATAGCGGCTGTTTTTGAAATCTTTTATGAAAAGAGCACTAAACGTTCATACTCTTTTGTAGATAACAGCTATACGGCAATACGAGGGAAAATGGAAAACCTGCCATTTATTGATAGCTTAGGGACGTTTTAGCCTCCTAGAAAATCTAAATCAAGACAACCAATTGCTGACATCAATTTGATGTAGGGTAGGTCCAGAAATAAGTTCACTAAGAAGCGATTATATTTTGGGCCTTTAGACTCTCAGTCTACGTTCTCTTCAGCATTTTTAGTTAAGTTTCGATTAATATCATTGCGATATGTAGGTATTGATTTTGGTCCAAGAAATTAAACATTATGTTTTCAAGGTTAAATTTGTTCTTTTTTCCATTTTGTCAGCCCTCCCATCCCCTAAAAAGCCTTTCTATAGGAGAAGGACACTCCTACTGAAGACAAAAATTGATTGAAAACGAAAAATTTTTTGCAAAACTTTTGCCCCTAGTCAACTTTTCTCTTGACCCTGAACAAAAAGTTTCATATCAATTTTGCCATCGATAACGACTTTGAAAGACACGTTTCTAAAGCAAATGATAAATGATAGTTTTTATGGTTAATTCTGTACACAAAAAAACTGAATAGCTTGGCAGGCACCATAAAAGGTCAAAAAAATGCCTGCAGTGCAATTCAGTTTCTCAATTATAAGGTTTTACACATTTTTTATTTCTTGAATTCAGACGTTTCACAGACTATCGTCACATAAAATGTTAAATTTGACCCAAATACCAAGCGAACCAATTTGCTGTAGTACTTTAAGGAGGACCATACGCCCAAAAAGAGGTGGAAATAATGATCTTCCGATCTGCGTAGCAAATAAGTTACATTTTTTTTTATATGGTTGTAAAGCACTAATTACCTGTTAAATTGCAGCTGTTTCTGAAATCTTTAAGGGAAAGCGCACTAACCGTTCATACTTTTTTTGGAAACCGTTCATACTATTTTTCGCACCTATACAGAATTGCGTGTGAGAGTTTAAAAAATTGCAACTTTTTGACCGTTTAGGGAGGTTTCAGCCTCCTGGTACATAAAAAGCGAGACAGAAAGTTGTTGAAATCAATTTGACGTACGATAGGTCTACAATTATTGTCACACAGAAGCACTTATATATATATATATATATATATATATATATATATATACATATATAGATGTATATATAAATTTTTATATATATATATATATATATATATATATATATATATAATATATATATATATATATATATATATATATATATATATATATATATATATATTGTGCAGATCAACTCTGAGTCTACATTCTGTTCAGAGATGTGAGTTAGGTTACCATTATCATCATTAGAGATAAGGTATTAGTTTTTGTCCAACATTATTTTTCAGTGTGAAAATCGTAAACGGCCTATTCTATCAGTCTTCTCATATTTAAAAAAGCTATTCCATTGCAAAGATGCACTCTCAGTGAAGATAACACATAATTAAATATCAAATATTTTTGTCCGCAATTTTTTCGCCCCAAATCCTTTTTTCCCTCAAGACTAGACAAAATGTTTCTTATCAGTTTACCATCGATAACGTCTTTGAAAGAATCGTTCCACAAAACAACGAGAAACGATCTCTTTGAAGATTTATTCTGTCCACAAAAAAGTGAATAGCTTTTAAGGCACTGTAAAAAGTAAAAAAAAGAGCCTCCAGTGCCTTTCAGTTTCTCAAACATAATGTTTTACACATTTTTTCTCTCTTGGACTAAGAAACTTCAATGACTCCAACTAAAAAAAATGTTAAACAGGGCTTAACTGCAAAACAAAGTAGTTTGAAGTAGTATTTTAGGCAGGACCATACGCCTAAAAGACGTCAAAATGATGATTTTAAATTTTGCGAATCAACAAATTGGCGTTTTTTCATGGTTAAATGGGTAAAGGCATTGATTACTTAATAAATAGCGGCTGTTTTTGAAATCTTTTATGAAAAGAGCACTAAACGTTCATACTCTTTTGTAGATAACAGCTATACGGCAATACGAGGGAAAATGGAAAACCTGCCATTTATTGATAGCTTAGGGACGTTTTAGCCTCCTAGAAAATCTAAATCAAGACAACCAATTGCTGACATCAATTTGATGTAGGGTAGGTCCAGAAATAAGTTCACTAAGAAGCGATTATATTTTGGGACTTTAGACTCTCAGTCTACGTTCTCTTCAGCATTTTTAGTTAAGTTTCGATTAATATCATTGCGATATGTAGGTATTGATTTTGGTCCAAGAAATTAAACATTATGTTTTCAAGGTTAAATTTGTTCTTTTTTCCATTTTGTCAGCCCTCCCATCCCCTAAAAAGCCTTTCTATAGGAGAAGGACACTCCTACTGAAGACAAAAATTGATTGAAAACGAAAAATTTTTTGCAAAACTTTTGCCCCTAGTCAACTTTTCTCTTGACCCTGAACAAAAAGTTTCATATCAATTTTGCCATCGATAACGACTTTGAAAGACACGTTTCTCAAGCAAATGATAAATGATAGTTTTTATGGTTAATTCTGTACACAAAAAAAACTGAATAGCTTGGCAGGCACCATAAAAGGTCAAAAAAATGCCTGCAGTGCAATTCAGTTTCTCAATTATAAGGTTTTACACATTTTTTATTTCTTGAATTAAGACGTTTCACAGACTCTCGTCACATAAAATGTTAAATATGACCCAAATACCAAGCGAACCATTTTGCTGTAGTACTTTAAGGAGGACCATACGCCCAAAAAGAGGTGGAAATAATGATCTTCCGTCCTGCGTAGCAAATAAGTTACATTTTTTAATATATGGTTGTAAAGCACTAATTACCTGTTAAATTGCAGCTGTTTCTGAAATCTTTAAGGGAAAGCGCACTAACCGTTCATACTTTTTTTGGAAACCGTTCATACTATTTTTTGCACCTATACAGAATTGCGTGTGAGAGTTTAAAAAATTGCAACTTTTTGACCGTTTAGGGAGGTTTCAGCCTCCTGGTACATAAAAAACGAGACAGAAAGTTGTTGAAATCAATTTGACGTGCGATAGGTCTACAATTATTGTCACACAGAAGCACTTATATATATATATATATATATATATATATATATATATATATATATATATATGTATATATAAAATTATATATATATATATATATATATATATATAAATATAAATATATATATATATATATATATATATATATATATTGTGCAGATAAACTCTGAGTCTACATTCTGTTCAGAGATTTGAGTTAGGTTACCATTATCATCATTAGAGATAAGGTATTAGTTTTTGTCCAACATTATTTTTCAGTGTGAAAATCGTAAACGGCCTATTCTATCAGTCTTCTCATATTTAAAGAAGCTATTCCATTGCAAAGATGCACTCTCAGTGAAGATAACACATAATTAAATATCAAATATTTTTGTCCGCAATTTTTTCGCCCCAAATCCTTTTTTCTCTCAAGACTAGACAAAATGTTTCTTATCAGTTTACCATCGATAACGTCTTTGAAAGACTCGTTCCACAACAAAACGAGAAACGATCTCTTTAAACATTTATTCTGTCCACAAAAAAGTGAATAGCTTTTAGGGCACTGTAAAAAGTAAAAAAAGAGCCTCCAGTGCCTTTCAGTTTCTCAAACATAATGTTTCACACATTTTTTCTCTCTTGGACTGAGAAATTTCAAGGACTCTAAATAAAAAATGTTAAAAAGGGGTCAAATGCAAAGCAAAATAGTTTGAAGTAGTATTTTAAGCAGAGCCATACGCCTAAAAGGAGGTAGAAATAATGATTTTACGTTTTGCGTAACAACCAAATTGCGTTTGTTTTTTATATGGGTGAAAAACATTGAGTACCTGTTAAATTGCAGCTGCTTTTGAAATTTATAATGAAAAGCGCACTAAACGTTCATACTCTTTTGTAGATAACAGCGATACGGCAATACGAGGGAAAAGGAAGAACCTGCCATTTATTGACCGTTTAATGACGTTTCAGCCTCCTAGAAAATCTAAATCAAGACAACAAATTACTGAAATCAATTTGATGTACGGTAGGTCCAGAAATAAGTTCACTAAGAAGTGATTATATTTTGGGCCTTTAGACTCTCAGTTTACGTTCTGTTCACTATTTTTAGTTAAGTTTCGATTAATATCATTGAGATATGTAGGTTTTGGTTTTGGTTCAAGAAATCAAACATTATGTCTTCAAGGTTAAATTTGTTCTTTTTTCCATTTTGTCAGCCTTCCCATCCCTTAACAAACCGTTCTATAGGAGAAAGACACTCCTACTGAAAACAACAATTGATTGAAAAAGAAGAGGTTTTTGCAAAACTTTTGCCCCTAGTCAACTTTTCTCTTGATACTTAACAAAAAGTTTCATATCAATTTTGCCATCGATAACGTCTTTGAAAGACACGTCTTTCAAGCAAATGATAAATGATAGTTTTTATGGTTTATTCTGTCCAATCAAAAAGCTAAATAGCTGGGTAGGCACCATACAAGGTCAAAAAAGCCTGCAGTGAAATTCAGTTTCTCAAGTATAAGGTTTTACACATTTTTTCTTTCTTGAATTAAGACATTTCACAGACTATCGTCACATAAAATGATAAATATGACTCAAATACCAAACAAACCAATTTGCTGTAGTACTTTAAGAAGGACCATGCGCCCAAAAAGAGGTAGAAACAATGATCTTCCGTTCTGCGTAGCAAATAAGTTACATTTTTTTAATATATGGTTGTAAAGCATTAATTACATGTTAAATTGCAGCTGTTTCTGAAATCTTTAAGGGAAAGCGCACTAACTGTTCATACTTTTTTTGGAAACCGTTCATAACATTTTTTGCACCTTTACAGAATTGCGTGTGAGAGTTTAAAAAATTACAACTTTTTGACCTTTTAGGGAGGTTTCAGCCTCCTGGTACATAAAAAGCGAGACAGAAAGTTGTTGAAATCAATTGCGTTTTTTTATATGGTTGCAAAGTATTAATTACCTGTTAAATTGCAGCTGTTTCTGAAACTTTTAATGGAAAGCGCACAAACCGTTCATACTTTTTGAAAACCGTTCATACTATTTTTTACACCTATACAGAATTGCGTGTGAGAGTTTA
>NC_134468.1:54764609-54813932 GCF_964194025.1 Convolutriloba macropyga
TTTTTTTTCTCTCTTGGATTAAGGAACTTCACTGACTCCAGTTACAAAAAAGTTACATAAGGCTCATACAAAACAACCAGTTTGCAGTAGTATTTTAAGCAGGACCATACACATAAAAGACGTCGAAATAATGATATTATGTTTTGCGTAGCAACAAAATGACATCTTTATGACTAAATCGGTAAAAACATTGATTATTTATTAAATTACAGCTGTTTTTGCACTATTTTTTGAAAAGCGCACTAAATGTTCATACTTTTTCAAAAAATAACTATACGGTGATAAGTGAGAAAATGAAAAACATGCCATTTATTGACCCTTTTGCGACGTTTCTGCCTGACGGAACATCTAAAGCAAGACCAAAGTTCTTGAAATTAATTTGGCGTACGGTAGGTCTACACATAATGCCACCCTGACATGCTTTTCAATTTTCAGCTTACATTCTGTTCAGAAATTTGAGTTAGGTAACCATTTTACTCATTCGAGATATGTACGTTTTATTTTTTTGTCCAAAAAATCAACCAATTTTTTTTTCAAGCTTAAAATCGTAAAGGGTCCAATTTTTCAGCTTTCCCATCCATCGAAAAGCCGTTTTTTAGCAGATAGGCACTCTTACTGAAGATAACACATGAACGAAAATCAAATAATTGTATCTAAAGTTTTTTTATCACAACTGAACTTTGCTCTCGAGACAAAACAAAATGTTTCATATCAACTTTATCATCGACAATGTCTTTGCCATACTCGTTTCACAAAAAAAAAGATGAAAGATTGTTTTAATGGTTCATTCTGTTCACCAGAAAAGTGATGAGCTCGTTAAGCACTGTAAAAAGTAAAAGAAAATTCTCCAATGCTTTTTCAGTTTTTCAAACAAAATGTTTTATACAATTTTTTTTCACTTGAATTAAGAGGTTTCCCTGATTACAGTCACAAAAATTTAAAACGGATTAAATATAAAACAAACCAGTTTGCAGTGGTAGGTTAAGCAAGACCATACGCCTAAAAGACGTAGAAATGGTGACCTTAAGTTTTTCGTAGCAACAAATTGACATTTTTATGTATAAAGGGTAAAAGGCATTGATTACTTTTTAAATTGCAGCTGTTTTTGAAATCTTTTATGAAAAGGGCACTAAACGCTCGTACTTTTTTAGAAAACAGCTTTACGGAAAAACGTGGAAGAATTTAAAACCTGCCATTTATTGACTGCTTAGGGACGTGTCAGCGTCCTGGAACATCTAAAGCAATACCAAAAGTTGTTGAAATCAATTTGATGTACGAGAGGTCAACAAAAACGGTCACCCTAAAGTGCTTATATATTGTGCATTTCAACTATGAGCCTATGTTATGTTCAGAGATTTGAGTTGAGTCACCATTATTGTCATTGTAGATAGGTATGTATTGATTTTAGTCCAAAAGCACACACATTAATTTTTCACGTTGAAAATCTTAAATGGTCCATTTTATCAGCTTTACCATCCCTTACAAAGCCGTTCCATAGCAGAAGGTCACTCCTGAAGGTAAGGCCTGTTTAGTACTGAAGAAACATGTTCCAAAATTTTTCTGCCTCGAATCAAATTTTCTCGAAAGCAAACAGAAAGTTTCATATCAACTTTACCATCGATAACGTCTTCGAAAGACTTGTTTCACGAAAAAAAGATAAAAGATAGTTTTATTGTTTCATTCTTACCACAAAAATTTTGAACAATATGGTAAGCACTATAAAATGTAAAAAGAGCCTCCAGTGCCTTTCTGCTTTTTAAACATAATGTGTTTAACAAATTTTCTTGCTTCGATTAAGAAGTTTCCCTGACTCCAGTCTTAAAAAAGCTTAAAATGGCTCAAATACAAAACAAAACAGTTTGCAATAGTATTTCAAGCAGGTCAATACGCCTAAAAAACGTAGAAAAGATGATCTTACGTTGTGCGTAGCGACAAAATAACGTTTTTCATGACTAAATGTGTAAAAGGCATTGATTACTTGTTAAATTACATGTGTTTTATTTCTGAATTATATCATAAAAAACGCTGTAACCGCTCATACTTCTTTCGAAAACACTTTTACGGAGATACGTGTGATTAAAAGAACTACCACTTAAGGACCGTTTAGGGACCTTTCAGACGCCTGGAACATCTAAAGCAGGACCAAAAGATGTTGAAATCAATTTGATTTACGGTAGTTCTACAAGTAAGGTCAACCTAAAATGCTTATGTATTATGAGTTTTAACTCTCAGCCTATGTTCTGTTCAGAGATTTGAGTTGAGTCATCATTATTGTCATTTGATGTAGGTAGGCAGGCATTAGTTTATATCCAAATAATCTAACATTTTTTTTTGAATTTAAAATTGTGAATTTTTCATTCAATCGGCCTTCATATTCCTTACAAAGCCATTCTATAGCAGAAGAGCACTCCTCGTGGAAGTAAGTTTTGGCTGAAATTTGAAAAAATGCGTTCCAAAGGTTTTCTGCCTCATCAATTTTTCTCGAGCTTAAACAGAAAGCTTCATATCAACCTTACATTCGATAACGTCTTTGACAGACTCGTTTCTAGAAAAAGTAATAAAGTATCGTTTTAACGGTTCATTCTGTCCACAATAAACACTAAAAGTGAATAATTTGGTAAGCGCTATAAAAGATAATAAACAGAGTCCAGTGCCCTTTAGTTTCTCAAACATGCTGTTCTACACAATTTTTTCTCTTGATTTAAGACCTTTCATTGACTCAATTCACATTCACTGTTAAATATAGCTCAATAGCAAAAAAAACATTGCACTGGTAGAGTAGGCTACAGAATACGCCTAAAAACGTAAAATGATGATCTTACGTTTTACGTAGCGACAAAATAACGTTTTTCATGACTAAGTGTGTAAAAGGCATTGATTAATTGTTAAATTACATGTGCTTTTACTTCTGAATTATTTCATTACCGCTCATACTTTTTTTGAACACTTTTACGGCAATACGTGTCATTTAAAAAAACTACCACTTATTGACCGTTTATGGACGTTTCAGCCTCCAGGAACATCTAAATTAGGGCCAAGAGTTGTTGAAATCAGTTTGATGTACGGTAGGTCTACAAATAATGTCACCCTAAAATGCTTATATATTGCTCGTGCATCTCAACTCTCAGCCTAAGTTCTGTTCAAAGATTTTGAGTTGAGTCACCATTGTTGTCATTGGAGATAATTAGGTATTGGTTTTGGTCCAAATACTCAATTTCTTCAAGGTGAAAATCGTAAATTGTCCATCCGGTCAGCCTTCCCATCCCTTACAAAGCCGCTTCTTAGCAGAAGGTCACACCCCCTGAAGGTAGAGCCTGGCTAGAACTAAAGAAATATGTTCCAAAATTTTTCTACCACAAATCAATTTTTATTCGAACCTAAACGGAAAGTTTTATATCAATTTTACTATCGATATCGTCTTTGAAAGACTTGTTTTACGGAAGAATGATAAATGATCGTCTTAATGGTTCATTTAGTCCAAAATCAATGCGAATAGCTTGGTAGACAATAGAAAAGGTATAAAAAGAGCCTCACTGCTTTTCAGGTTTTCAAACATAATGTTTCACAAAATTTTCCTCTTTTGAATTAAGAGTTTTTACTGACTACAGTCACAAAAAAAAGTTACATTTGGCTCAAATACAAAACAAACCAATTTGCATTAGCGTTTGTGCCTATATCGCGAAATTCCTAAAACTAGCAGCTCCGAAGTTTGCGAATCAACAAAAATTGGCGGATTTGGTATAATCAGATTCGCCTCAGAAGCCGACTGTTGTTTTTCTTTAGTTCTTATGTTTCGAGTAGAGCAGCTACCTTGGCGTAACAAGGTTTTTGATAGTTTTTTTGCAGAGTAATCCAGGTTGTTCATCTTTTTCGGGTTTTGTGATCTCGTTATAGGCACAGAAAACACACATAAAAGTAGTTTCTTCGGCTTCTAGTCTCTCCAGGTGCTCGGCCGAGTAAACTCGAACGTCTGTGAAGACTCTCCATTTTTTTACATTCCACACTTTTACATTCTTCGAAAAGTTTTACTCTGGTCTTCTGGGATAAACACTGATAAAACGCTGGTAAAATGCTGTTAAACTCTGGTAAATGTTTTAAAATTAGCACAAGAGGATGATTGAGTTAACCGCAGATCACGCCAATATTATATACAGTTGTCAATAACAAACATTAAATTTAATCGTTCAAGAATTTAATGAATTTTTGTAAACAATTCAAGTTTAAAAAACGACTGCAATGAAGAATATGATCGAATGATAAAAGAGTTCTTTCGCAAAATCTACGCACACATAGATTTTCCTCCCCTTGCTGGTAACCTTCCATACAACAAATTTTTTGTGTAGTCAATTGGCATAAAACTTGGCAATTGTTCTCTTGTGTTTTGGCGGCAGTTTTTCATTCCGTGTATATCTTGCAACATCAATTCATTTAAGAACGTTGTGGTTGAGGTAAAAAGTTAGTTCCATCTTGTTCAAAAAGAAGAAGAAGAAGAAGAAAAAGACTGAATTGAGCGTCAGATCACAATGACAATTTGTCCAAATTATTTATAGATTCAGAAATTAAACATTAAATTTAATTGTTTAGGGTTTACAGAATTTTTGTAAAGGTGTCAAATCTGCACACACATAGGTTTTTCTCCCATTGGTAACAACCTTCCATGCAACAAAAATTATTGTGCAGACCATTGGCATAGAACTTGGCAATTACTCTCCTTTGTTTTGGCGGGCATTCTTTCACTCCATGCATATCATGAAACATCAATTTGTTTAAAACCGTTGTGGTTGAGGTGTATTTGCTTACTCCGCAACAACTTTTCCAAAAAACGGCTTCTCTTTTCCGGTAATGTTGTTTCATTTCGATTGCATTAAGTTCATCGACGTACGTCTCTATTCCGTATGTCGAGGATGGAAAAACAATTCAATTGAAGAGTTGTTGTGCTGAGTTGAAGCTGACCTTCTGTAGATTTAGTTTTTGGTTTATTGAAGCTACTGACTGATAAGCTTTGTTCATTATATGCTTTAGATGATGACTGGGAGATAACGTGCTTGAAAAATTACACCTAGATAACAAAAGGTGTTAGTAAATTCAACTTCTCTTTTCGATATATAGAATTTTTCATCGACAGCTAAACGGCCATCTCTTCTAAATTTTATGCATTTTGTCTTGTTTACATTATTTTCAAGTAATTCCTGCTAAAATACGTGTTCGGACTATTCAAACTTTGTTTTAGTTGGCATTGGCTATGGCTCCCAAGTACTAAGTCATCAGCGTAAAATATAACATCTAGAGCATTGCATTTCAACTCAAGATATAAGTCAGCTATGAATAAACTAAATAAGAGTGGTGAGAGTTTATCTCCTTGTGCTACTCCTGATTTCTGTTCAATCTCATTCGACAAGAATTCTCCATCAAGGATCTGCTGGAAGTTGCATCTTAGCACTGATTGTATTGTGTGTAGCATGTTCCCATGGAGCCCCCTTTTTTATCAGTTTTGTAAGCAGCAGGTTCCTATTATCGAAATCGAAAGCTTTTTCGTAGTCAATGAAGCAGGCATAGTATTTGCCGTTGCAGCTGATGTTATGCTTGATTGCTTTTTTCAAGAGCGAAACTGCGTCGATTGTGGACAGTTTGCGTCTGAAACCATATCGACTTGATGGTAAAATTTGATTTCGCTCGACCCATATTCGCAAACGCTAATGATACCCCTAATAATACCCGTAAACAACTTGTACATGCAAGATAACAGACCAATGCCTCTGTAGGAATTTGGTTCTGTTTTGCTCCCTTTGCCTTTGTACAGTGGTTTAATATATGATAACTTCCAAATTCGGGGTAACTTATGCTCCGCAAAGCAGAGGTTAAGTAAAGGGAATACGTATCTTTGCATTGACTGAAAACCTAATTTAATACTAGTGTTGGTTTTTCCATCTGGTCCAATGCTTTACCAGCTTCTAACTTTGAAGCTTCCTCGGTAATTTCTTCCAGTGTTATTTGATCATTCAAATAACCGGTACATTTCCAGTTTGAATTTTAATAATCGTGGTTTCCTAAGGTTTTCTCGTCTAAAAACTCATCTGATATTCCATCCTCAGCTTTAAACAGACCTCCGAAAAATGATTCCCAAGTTAGAATTGTAATTCCGGATTTTTTTGCTAAAGCTTTCTTTGACTTCAGAATTTTCCAAAAGTCTCGCCTTTCTGATTCCGTTTTTCTGATTATGAAACGTTCGCGATCTTTTTCTTGCATCACTTTGTGTTTTCTGCAAAGTTTCTTATAGGCTCTTTTCTATTTAAAATAATCAGAATCTGTTTTGTGTCTCTGTCAATATCCGGCTTTCAACTGCTTATGCAGTAGGTACAGTTCTCTTTTGAACCGTTTTGGTGATTTTCTTTAAGGCCGAACGGTTGCTGATTCACGAATGGCCTTGGCAAATTCGTCATACGATGTGTCCTTTGCGTTGCTATCTTGCCGATTTTTAACGACTTTCATTTGTTCGTTCAATTGTTTAACATCGAGTTTACGCATTTGCTTCGTTCCGCTTTCCGCTATATCATGACTGCGTTTTAGATCAAAGCAGCAAGAAACCGGCTTGTGCTTTGTTAGGAATGAATTGTTGATCTTTATCTCGTTAAAGTGTTCTAAGAGTTCCTTGCTTACGAAAAATAAATTGCTAACACTTTTACCGCACTGAAATTCATATGTTACTTCTTCATTGTCATTAACACAATGAGATTCCAATTAAGTAAAAATTCGCAGAGTAAGTTGCCTCTTTCCGTTGAGTCGAGTCTGCAGTTGAAATCGCCGCCCAGGATCATACGTGCTCTGCCTTGACAGAAGTGAAATGCTTCGGTAAGTGCTTGATATATTGTCTCTAAATCGGTTTTTGGGGGAAAATATGCTACAATTATAACTAGGCTGAGTTCTTTGATCTGCACTGCTAATAATTTATTGTTCTGATGAAGAACATTGCATGGAATTCTTAACTGTTTGCTCAGTGCAATTGCTAAGCCGCTTTGCGCCCCTTCTGGCTTTTTATTGCCTTCGTGCAGAAGCATGTGAAACCAGGTATTTCAACTGAATTTGCACTGAATGTTTCTGTTAATAGTAAGATATCGTATGCGATTGCTTCACTTGTGCTCGCTGATAATGTTCCTTTAGCACCTTCCACGTTCCATAAACAAATTGTTAGTCGCTATCCTCTGTTTCCAACGATTTGATTCCCTTTAATTTTTTATTTGGTGGAAGCATTCAGCAGTCTTTTCTCTGTTATTTCTGCCACCATTTTCTTTCTAATTTCTCGCTCGATTTTTGTTAGATCGGGTTGTATAAACACGTACTTGAATCGTTCGTTTTTTTAAAGCTCTTTTTGCTTTCTTGAGAAGGTCCCATTTCATTTTTCTCTCGCACTTTATTTGAAGCAGGTGTTTGCCTTCTGTATTTTGTTTGCCAATTCTTTGACATTCAAATTTCATGTTTACTTTCAGGGATTCTTGAATTTCGGAAACAAGACGATTGTCATATGCTTCAGTGTTCTCGCTGTCAGTCTTTGTCCCGAGAAGAACCAGGTTCTTTGCGCGCTTTTTCTGTTCAAAGTGTTCTTGGTTTACGCCACTGACAACTTCGGCGAAGCTCAGCTTCCATGGGACTGCATTAGATCAGACTGGTTTGTCTCTTTCATCTTATCTAGTGACTGGGTTACTTCTTCTAGTTTTCCGAGGCCTTCTCGTAGCTTTCTATTTGCTTCTTCAGCTTCTTAATTTCTTTGGCTGCACAGAAAGCGCAAGTGAATTCTAATAATTCCGTTTGTGCTTTCATTTCTAGAGTGTACACGCGAATATCAATCCACATTCCGCAGTCATTTTGACATTCTACCGTAACTTGATAGTTACTTGCCTTTATCTTGATCAGAAGAAGAAGAAGAAGTAGAAGAAGATTGAATTAAGCATGAGATCACACTGACAAATTGTCCAAATTATTTGAAGATTCAGAAAATAAGCATTAAATTTAAATGTTTAAAGCTTTATAGAACTTTCGTAAAGGTGTCATGTTTAAAAAATAACTACAATAAAGAATATGTCCCGTTGATAAAAGAGTTCTTTCGCAAAATTTGCACACACATAGGTTTTTCTCCCATTGGTAACAACCTTCCAGACAACAAAAATTACTGTGCAGTCCATTGGCATAGAACTTGGCAATTACTCTCCTTTGTTTTGGCGGGCAGTCTTTCAATCCATGCATATCATGAAACATCAATTTGTTTCAAACCGTTGTGGTTGAGGTGTATTTGCTTACTCCGCAACAGCTTTTCCAAAAAACGGCTTCTCTTTTCCGGTAATGTTGTTTCATTTCGATTGCATTAAGTTCATCGACGTACGTCTCTATTCCGTATGTCGAGGATGGAAAAACAATTCAATTGAAGAGTTGTTGTGCTGAGTTGAAGCTGACCTTCTGTAGATTTAGTTTTTGGTTTATTGAAGCTACTGACTGATAAGCTTTGTTCATTATATGCTTTAGATGATGACTGGGAGATAACGTGCTTGAAAAATTACACCTAGATAACAAAAGGTGTTAGTAAATTCAACTTCTCTTTTCGATATATAGAGTTTTTCATCGACAGCTAAACGGCCATCTCTTCTAAATTTTATGCATTTTGTCTTGTTTACATTATTTTCAAGTAATTCCTGCTAAAATACGTGTTCGGACTATTCAAACTTTGTTTTAGTTGGCATTGGCTATGGCTCCCAAGTACTAAGTCATCAGAGTCAAATATAACATCTAGAGCATTGCATTTCAACTCAAGATATAAGTCAGCTATGAATAAACTAAATAAGAGTGGTGAGAGTTTATCTCCTTGTGCTACTCCTGATTTCTGTTCAATCTCATTCGACAAGAATTCTCCATCAAGGATCTGCTGGAAGTTGCATCTTAGCACTGATTGTATTGTGTGTAGCATGTTCCCATGGAGCCCCCTTTTTTATCAGTTTTGTAAGCAGCAGGTTCCTATTTACGAAAGCTTTTTCGTAGTCAATGAAGCAGGCATAGTATTTGCCGTTGCAGCTGATGTTATGCTTGATTGCTTTTTTCAAGTGCGAAACTGCGTCGATTTTTGACAGTTTGCGTCTGAAACCATATTGACCTGATATTATCTTGAAACCATATTATCTTGTTCATATTATCTTGTTCATGCGTCTGAAACCATTTTATCTTGTTCATGCTACAACAAAGTCATGCTCGTGGATCTTGTTCTGAAATTTTCGAATTAAATTTGCTTTTTAATTTTGTGTCTAATTTTGCCCGATGCAAAAGGTTTTTAAGTTGTCTTTTCCCTGCTCTATTGCTGGAATAACTTGGAATGTTTGAGTTATTGATGTGTGAACGCTATTTATGACGCTCAGAACAATGCAAAAACAGCTGTGTACGTAACCCACCATCTAGTGGTTCGCTTTTAAGATTTGCTTTCAATCTGAGTAGGACATGGACATTGGACATTATTCAGCAAAAGCAAGTTTGAATAAAAACGATGAGTTCTTCATCAACCCGTCAGTTGAAGAATTGAAAGAATTTGCTGCGACCAGAGTAATGAAGGACTTCCAGAAAAATTTAGGTCCGGAAGACCAACAGCCAATTCTTACCGAAAGTGAACGCGTTGCTGCTATCAAGAAAGAGAAAGATGAGTTCGAAAACCGTAAGAAGATCGAAGTCAAGGGACTCCCCGCAGAGATGAAAGCAGAGGTTAGTGTGTTGTCATTTTAACGAGAAACATTGTCCTGTTTTAGTTCAATATCTTTGGATCCTCTTTAGTTCTCTATATGTGTAAAGTTGGTGCTGGCATCCTTTTTGCAATCGGAGCATTTGGTTTTTGTCGCCTCTGATGGGTGATTATTAAACACAGCCTTTTTACGCATCATTTGTACGCAGCATTAAACAGCCTATTAAACGCAGCCTTCTTCTTCTCCTACGCATATACTATGTTAAAAACTCTTGATTGGCGATTGAGGCTCCTATAATATACTTAGGCTTTCAATAAAACATATTAAACAGGAAACATCAAATCTGTTTTGCTCCCCATTACCATCCCCTTTAAAATGCGTTTTTCTTTTAGAAATTAACAGAGCACATTAATGAGCAATATATCAGCATAAAGTGCATCAAGGGTCATAGGTGCAAAAATACGGTCATAGGGTTGAATGACCACGGTGTTAAATGACCACTTGTATAAGAGCTGAGTGTTAAATGTTATCTTAATACCAACAGGAATTGCTTTGAATCAACTTTAAATTTATGCTCAATTTGATTTTCAGGATGTTTCTGGTCTTCTTGAAAACTACAGAGTTGGACCCATACAACTAGAAAAAGTGGAAACCTCGACTAATGGTATGTTGAATTTGTTTACACTCCCTGGGACCTTAAATATTTTTTAAAAAATGAATGTTTCAGCGGTTGTCATGCTTGGCAGTGGCCAAGAAGCTGAAAACGCAGTTCGAGAACTTAATGGCCTTCGCTACAATGGTTGCATTTTGCAGTGTTCGATGGCGTCCGTCGACTCCCTTCTTTGTATTACAAATTTACCACTATCATATACGCAAGAAAATGTGCGAAAAATGTGTGAAGCTTACGGCCCGGTCGATCGGTGTTTTGTCATGCCGAGTGAAGAAACTGGCAATTCTAAAGGATACGCGTTTGTTGAGTATCCGAACAAAGATATCGCACGGAAAGCCAAAACTCAATTAAATGGACGTCTTGTACAAACTCATGAGATTAACTGTGACTGGACGGACGAAAATCATTGTTATTGGAACAAATTACATTCAACATGTCTTTTAGCAGAGTTAACAGCAGACTTTAACGACACAACGAAATTTCGCAGTCTTTTTAACAAAATTGCCGATCCTCGATATATTCAGGTATGTTTAATTTTGACTGTTAATCCTTAGTGTTTGAATGGCATCATTCTTGAGTTTTGTTTTAGCTGGCTCTGAATTCAGAAACTCGGAAATGTCTTGGCTTCGGTATCGTGGCATACGAGAACCCCCTTGTAACAGAACAGACA
Organism: Convolutriloba macropyga; assembly: GCF_964194025.1. Taxonomy (NCBI): domain Eukaryota; kingdom Metazoa; phylum Xenacoelomorpha; order Acoela; family Convolutidae; genus Convolutriloba; species Convolutriloba macropyga. The sequence goes on from NC_134468.1 coordinate 54,775,660, forward strand.
TGGTATAAAGTTAACGGTGCTAACGTATATGGCCAAAACTTACGAGTGTATTTTGTGTGTCCCGGTCACTCAGGTAGAAATGAATATACGAGAAGATTGGCCAAGTGTCAGAAAAAATCACCTCAGGTATGGTTTTAGCAAGTTTCTCGTTTAACTAAGAGTGTTATTAAAAAGCAGCTGATTTGGACAATACAATAATCAATATTTTTCAATTGTTTATTGGACATTCGTAGAACAAACGTTTTTCAGGCAGTGCTTGGAGCTCCTCTATTTCATTCGCAGTTTCCCACAAATGGCCTTCTTAATCCACTACTAATGGCCAAATGTAAGTAGTTGATATATGATTTTCAATTGCGAATTTCTTTGTGTATTCATGTTACCATTTATTAAATAAAGATCATTTATAACATTTTGTTCTGATGTAAACAAACCCGTTGGGTTATAGTTATTGATTGCTATAGTTATCTTATTTATTACATTAGGACTATGCACTTTGCAAACTTGTTAATCACCAGGTAACCACGTTAACGTGAAAAAAAAACTAATTCCGCCTTGGCCAGTAGGGTTCACCATCATTCTGACGATCATGTTATAGTTGGCGGTGCCTCTAGTCCAGTCGCAGCAGCGGTTGCCGGTCACACGAGTGCAATGAATCCATTAGCAGCTGCAGCAGCCATGCAGAATCAAGCAGCTGCCGGAAGTATGATGCAGCCTTCAATCTCTCATGCACACCAACTAGTGTCTCAGAACCAGGCTCTTCTGGTAGCTGCAGCACAACAGGTAGGAGTACGAACTAAACCAGAAATGAGCCATGTTGTCCATGATGCTCATTAAAGCCACGCGTAAAATTGTAAATATTTTAACCCCGTGTAAATGTTTTTGAGGTAAAAGTTGCTGTTTTTCATGAGAAAACTCTAAATGTAATGGCGTTAAACAGATGTTCCGACAAACTCAGCTTTTCAAAATTGCAAACTCAGCATTTCTTAAGAACCATGTTTTTCGCTATAATATTTAAAAATTTTTATCTAAAACTTTTTAACCCCAGCTCATTAGAATAAATTGGTGCAAAAATGAAACAAATTAATTTTGCTCTGAACTCATCTCGAACTTCTAAACTATTTTTGGTATACTAAGTTTAATGGCTAACGCTGAAATTTACTGGGAAGTGCAGCTCTAAGCAAGGGATCTGTGTATTCCTGGAGAGAAGGGTTTAAGCTAACATTTTATTTTAGAAACTTAAGATTTATGCACTCAAGTTTATATCGTCTTTCGAATCTGCTGTTTTAAAAGTAATGACTATTTGAGGATATTTTTTTATGTATTTTGAGTTACACAGGTGCTCATATACTGCTGAAATCAAGTTTTTTTTGAAAGAAAAATTGAGTTTCAATTGCTTAAATGTTCAAACAATCAAACTTGTTTTGTTGAAACGTCGGAACTAGTTGTTTGGAAGCACAGGCGCGCAATCCTCCTTTTAAATTATAATAGAAGCCGGGAGACAGTCAAATTCATTGAGTTTGTTTGCAGCTAAGTGACAAAAATCGCACGTGCTTAATTGAACTCGCTAGCTTGGAATATCTGGCCTAGTTTCATCCCCTCCTTAGCTGTCCTAGCTAGCGCCTTAGTTAATTTCAAACTAGTCAATTCAATCAGATTTTATGGAAAAAATATCAAAAGGAGAGATCGACACGTTGCCATTTTGACTTCTTGACTTGGTTGTGGCAAGATGAGTGCCAAATTATTCTAAGACTATAATTAATAATTTTCTTAGTTTGAGTTAGGACAAAGTTTAAAATTCTTTTCAAAAATGAAACTGAAATTACTTTGGATCCATTCTGTTTTTCCGCTGTGCCCTTTATGACACACAGTTATTAAACGGATTATGTAGCACGTTTTTATGTAAAAAATAGCACGAGCAATTGGGCTGTAAAAGTTAAATCCCACTAAGCAGGGTGCGGAATAGAACAGAAGATCCGATTTTTTTAAACCCTTTTCAATATATAATTCATAGCCCACTTCATGAATTTTACCCAGCACTCGGACGCGAGCGCCAGTGTGTGCACAAGCCCTCGGGCATCTGAAATTAATTTTGTAACATACTTAGTGCCTGTCTCTCTCTTTAAAATGGGGGTGCTGCAATGAATGCTCTTGTCAAACCAACCTACCCATTTAGACTTTCAAGGTTTTCCAAATGTTTTCATATTCTGTGGTTTTTTTGATGAATTTAACCATTAATCCTATGCGTTTCAGCCGAAGCAAGTAATGAACAGATTTGATTTGCTTCTGTTTGATTTGGTCCGGTTTGTTTTTGGTTTTAGTAGTCATAATAACACAACTCATCTTAACTTGTTAACAAAGTGTGTGCGTGTGCATTATGTGTGTCTTATTCCATAACTTCACTTAGCTACGCTCTGTTATCTTGTCAAAGTCGAGACCTGTTTTTTGTGCTTTTCTGTCACGTAACATAACTACAACTACTAGTACCATAGTGTCATAGCCAGTAGCACAGTTTATAACTATCCGAGTAATAAATAAATTAATGGTACCATCATAAGTCATAATTGGCAGTTTGTGACGTGCGAGTGTACCGTGAGAGTCTTTGAAAGATCAGTTGAGTGAAAAGATGTCTTGGTGGAGACTTTTGAGGCGAAATGACGTGGTGAGAAAGATACGATTTGTGCGTTGTTTCATATCAATATAAAGAACGTTTAATAAAGTCTGCTGCTTTTCTTTAGATAGTTAGCTGGCTATGGTAGAGAAAGTTGCTTTTTAGTACTTGTATTATTATTATTATGAAACTTGTGATTTGGCTCACGATTAAAAGGTGAATGAAAGAAAGAGAGCCAAGTTTGCTCGGAGATGTATAAAACGTCGGTTGAAGAGGGGAGTTGAATTTAGCATATAAATGGTAATTCATACGATGAAGCACTTAATTGCCTCGTCACTTGCTTAACACAGGTGCACTCCAAGGTACACTTGATCACGTTCAGTTTCAGCACGTTTGCCACATTGCGTGACTACTTTACTACTACTGACTTGTTTGATATTTTGCTTCAATCAATCCAAACACACATAAATCATTTTGCATGCTAATGGACATTATAGCTCAATCTCATAACCCACTACATTTTAGTTACGACCTCAAATCAAAGAGTAATAACAAAGTCATGAAACTAATAAATAGCATCGCGTGAAGAACTAAAATATGACTATCTTCAATTATTTTGCCACCTCGTGGTATAAATTTCTGGTAGAGCTGGATTGATATTAGATCACTTCATGTTAAAACTAGAATTGAAAACTTCATTTTTTAGAATTATTTTGTTCATGCAAATGAAGAAATTATGCTATAATGACAAATTAGTATTTGCGAGTGATATTTTGCAGGCCGCATTAGTGGGTGGTGGAGTGCCCGTAAACGGAATGTCACCAAACGCCGCCCTGTTAGCCGCAATGGCTTCCGGTCAGCCTACAGGTGCTGTCGCAGCCACACACCCTCACCCACACCACCCCCACCCAGCTGGAACTCAGCCAGGTACCCCAGCACACTTAGCAGTTAGTCATCAACAGCAGCAAGCCGCCGCTCTGGCTGCGGCGTCTTTGATTTCGTCATCGCCAGGAGCTGCCGGACCTGGTGCAACTCCTGGAGGTCCGGGAGGCGCTGCTACGTCGCCCCACAACATGTCATCTGCAGCCCATCAGGCAGCGACGTTGCAACACCTTCAACAACAATTGGCTGCCGCCGCTTCTAATGGACAACAGGTTAGTTGACGTGTTCTGCTTCTATCAAAACTAACATTGTTGAGGATTTTACATATGTACACGTCTAAAAACCTGCAATTAAGTAATTTTTGAAGCGAGTCGAAGTTTGTTTTTAATTCCGATCGTGGAATATAGGACTAGGTACTTAACATTTTTTCGGAAAATTTAACGAGCGAAGAGCAGTAATGACGCTCCGGTTAAATGTGAAAATTAAAAGCGGTGGTCCAGGTCTTTTTGGTCGGAACAAATATTGGAGGATTTATCTGTGTGTTATTGTAATAAACGTTGCTCTTTTTCTCCGACTTAGTACATCATGGGGCGCATAGAGTAAGTACTGTTTGTGTGCATTTAATCATGATTCGAGTGATTTTATTTTATTACCAAAATTGATGCGCACCAATATCAACAACAACATGTACTGCAACTGTCGCCTTCTTATCTTCTTTTGTAGGCTAACTGACACACTAGCAGTGTATAATATACTGTACAGCTGGTCTGTCGGCTTAGCGAACACCTGTTTGCTGTTCCTGCTCCTACTCCTTACTCGCTGATTGGTCAGATTAAGGGTCTCTTGTCTTGTATTGTCTCGTTGTGTTATACTACTTGCTGCTGTTCAGTTTGTCAAGACTGCTCAATTCTTATTAGCTATCTCACATAAAAAAAAAACTTGGTTTCACCTCACAGATCTTACCTTGATTATTTTTGTCAATTTGTCTACTTTTGTGTGTACAAATTACGCACTCGTACTGAAGAGATTTATTGTTACGGATTGAGTGTAAAGGAAAAAAATTGCAATTTGAAGAATAGGTGCTAATTTTGTGATGCTTAAATTTACGGCTAAAGAAAAGAGTTAACAAAATAGTGGTTAAAGGGGATGGGGTGTGGGGGCGGAGGGAGGTGGAACTGAGAAGATCTTTATTTTCCTAGCTGTTGTGTGATAATTAATTTGATTTGCACATGGCTCTGCTCTATTGTTAGGGCTCATTTTATATGATCACTTGTTTTGTGTTAACCAACGAAGAATAAATAATCTTTGGTAGTTTACCTGTGCTAACAATTGTTGTTGCGTATTTATGCGTGTTCTCTTTCGATATAATCAGACCAATTTTATCCAGAACGTGATTTACACTTTCAGTGACATTTTAATTCAATTTAATTGTTTTTAATCTAAGTGACAGTGCTTCTTATTAAATAATGAAACTGGGAGCAAAGCGTTTAAATGCACATTGTTGCATTTTAAATATAGCAAAAGATAACTTTTACTTAAAAACAACTTACTTTATCTAAATTAACCTTTACTAGTTACGGTTTTGAATGGAGTTCATTTTTTGTTTTTGAAAAAGTTATTACTTGTTGTTAAAAGTTGTTTGTTACAGCATATAGACCGTGAAATAATCAGGAGCAGTTGATGCGGTGATCAATGATTTGTAATGAATGTGATGCTAACCATTATGAAGTGTAGGGTTAGGGTTGTATAGTAACCCAAGGTTGTCTTATCGGCCATGCTTTGCTATCTTTCAACTTTGCTCAATGAAGCTCAAGTTGTAAAGACTGCAGAACAGGAGACATGGGAGAGAGAAGCGAGCAGTGTTGTAGTGTCTCGGGGGGGGGGGGGGTTGATTGGAGATAGATGAAATATACAAAGAGGGTATTTTGATTGATTTTTCTCCCTTTATGGCACTTGTGACCCACTATCATGGCCACTTCTCTTTCCTCTCTCTTTCTCTCCTCCATTCAGCCATATTTCTTTCATTCAATCATTCAAATATTCACCCTTCATTCACAGCTCAGCAAGCCTTGCAATTTACCCCCACCACTTTCTTCTACTCTCCCCCAACCCCCTCTCTTTGCCCTTGTTCTGTCGCACACTCGCCGCTACCCTCTCCTCTCACCTCCCCTCTCCACAAATTTGGCCCCTAGCTAAATCTACGAACAAGTGAAGATGCTATTGGCCTTTTCTTTGTCCTTACTCAGCTTTAATTGTTGAATTTTCACTTGTCCACAAATTTGCAAACTCCGCCATAAATTTGTTCCTCAGTTGGAAAATGAACGAATGGATCAAAATTCTTTTTTTTGTATCAGCGCTATCCTGATAAGGGTACATCTGCCCATGCATGCGTGAGAATATGCTGTGAGTAAATACTGAAACTGACCTGAAGGCTGTACATATCTATGCATTAAAGCCTTTAAGTAGACAGCTATACTGTTTTAAGCTAAACAAGGCGGCTCGTTAATGTGCGTTCGCACATGATGTTCCGACCCGAGCTCATCTACATTTTTGACTAAAATGTCAACCAAATCAAGAGATAACAAAAATAGATGTTTGAGTTTAAAACAATCGTTACACATTCTATCTACTAATTGAATTACTAATGCCATGCTTCATTACAGCACCAACGTGACCTGACATTGAAGAGACTAGAAAAAAATAGCACCAACAAAATTTTGGCGGCAAAAAATGAACATCTAAATTTAAAAGCACCTGGTAACAACGTCAAAATGCAGTCAGATAAAACCTTAACTACACAAGTTTACCTTTTACTAACTATACAGCAGATGAAAAGTTTTCTTAACGAGACTAGGTAACAAGCCGACAAAAAGAACGAACAGTGAGGCGAAACTTAAAAATTAATCAACATTTTTTGCACCAAGAAAATTCAAAAATCTTAAAAAACATTGGTTTTTAATAAAAAAATCCTTGATAAATTACTAAAAAGTCATTACAAAACCAAAAGCACCCGTCTGTGGTCAGACTATGCCATAGAAACAAACTAAAGAGAAACTCAAAAAATTACAAACGATTTGCGAAAACACAAACCTTTGCTACCATTAAAATCAATACCTATCATCTGAATATGTATTTTTAATTCAGTTGTTATTTCTGCTATTTCAGTTGAAGGATTTATACTGAAAGATTAAATAAGTTTACTTGGGCCACATTTAAAAACCATTGGGATCTGTTATTACGCGATTGTTCTGAAGGAAGAGAAAAAGAAACGCAAAAAATGGCCATTCAATAAACGTTCAGAAAAACGAAACAACAGTGGCACATAATATCAATATATATGTTATTTCTTGAAATACACGAAATTCGATGTGACATCTGATTGATGAATAGAAGTTAAATTTGACGAAAGGAACCTATTCGCTATATACTGAATGTTTCGAGCAACATCATTCATTCAGTCCTCAATTACAAGCCTATGAGATCTGTGAGCAATTTACGGCTACCTAAAGAACAAAAACAGCGAATTCAGGAAAAAAAATTGAGCGACAAAAGGGTCGAAGGCATTAAAAAAATGAACTTTTCACTAAACACTCTTCAATTTTAAATTAATTTTTCAGGAGCAATGGGAAAACCTTTTTTATCAATATAATTTCAAAAAATCAACAAATATAAACAAATACATTAGACGCACGAAAATTGCGGGAAAACACGTATTATCAACGCCATTAAATTCATTAGCCTTCAACGGAAGCCAGTATATACAATAAATGATGCCTCGAGGGGACAATAAGTTTTTTTGCCAATCGTATTTCATCAATAAGACCTTACAACAAGTTAATGACTATGAAAACAACAACAGAGAGAGGCAAAAACCACAAATTCAGTAGAAAAGTGCCTGAAGAAAATGTCGAAGCAACTCAAATCATAAGCTCTTCCCTGAAAACTTTATTTATGATCCGTTGAACTTCTTCCCTAAACCAATAGGGACTCTCAGCAGTAAGATGATGTGATAAGATTTCAAAAGGATCGAAAAACAAAATAAAGTAACCAAAAAAAATATGAATTCTCGTGGCACTGATGTTTTAAAACTAATAGGTAGAAGATAAAACCGCTAACCAGATTAATTTTGGCTATAGTAGAACGGAAATGGATTCTGTTAGAACCAACAATGACCAAGAGTATTCACGAAAAAAAATTAGGAATGGTTGAATTTCAAAAAAGTTTCGAAAAATTATTTTTAAACCCTTAACAGCCAGTAAACTCAATCTTTCATCGGAGCTCAATGACGATGCTCAGATATAACCCATAGGGAGGAAAATGATGTCTGTCATGCATAGATAGTTAAAAAGACATCACAATAAGTCTTATGACAGAAAACAATAACAAAAACAGCAAAAACTAAAATTCAGTAGAAAAATGCGAGAAGAAAGTGTCGAAGACAATTAAACCATTAGCTATTCTCTGAAAACTTTCTCTGTGATCCACTGAACGTCCTCTCTAAGCCAATTGGATTACAATAATCTTTGGATAATGTGATAAAGAGTTCAAAAGTGACCAATAATTCAAAAAATCCAAAAAAAAAATTTAAAAAAATTGAAATCTTTGTCATTGAAGTCATATAACCAATAGCTAGAAGATAAAACAGCTAAACAGAATATTTTTAGTCGCAGTAAAAAGCAAGTGGGTCCAGTCAATACTGAAACTCACTAACAGTTCAAGAAAAATTTAGGAATTGTTATTGTTCAAATAAAATTTTCGAAAAATGATTTTTATTTTAACAGACATTAAATTCAATAGCTTTCAACGGAAGTCAATAAAAACGCTCAAAGATGCCCCGGTGGCAGTACATTTATGTTTGTCATGCATAGGTATTCATTATGAGATCACAGTAAGTATAATGACTATTAAAACAACAAAAAAAACAGGAGAAAACCAAAAAATCAGTAGAAAAGTGCAAGAAGAACGTGTCGAAGCCATTTAAACCATAATTTTTTGTTTAAAATTTTTATTGGTCATCCACAGAACATCGTTTTTAAGCTAATGGGAACTGTCAATATTTGGATAATGTGATAAGATTTCAAAAGTAACCAATAATACGTAAAAATCCAAAAAAAATTTTAAAAAATTGAAATTTTTTGTCATTGAAGTCATATAACCAATAGATAGAAGATAAAACCGCTAACCAGTTTAATTTTGGTTGCAGTAGGAAGGAAGAGGGTGCTCTCACCCCTGGACTGACTTACAATTCACTATAATAAGATTATGATTCTTTAATATTCAAAAAAAAATTCGAAAAATTATTTTTTAAGTCTTAACAGCCATTAGCCGCCCCCTCAATGAAATAGACATGTTCACTTAATGCTCATTATGGAACATTTTGCACTGTTAGTCAATGAATTCCTACCATAGGACTCCAAAAAAATAGTAAAACTTCAAAAAGAAATTCAAAATTTCATTCAAAATTACGAAAACTCAGAATCGAAGCCAAAAAAAACATGAGCAATTCCTTGAAAACGACGTTTTTTGTTCATTGCGCTTCATTCGACTATAAAGGAGTTTTGTCATTAATAGAACGTCGATATAAAATGTGACTTGTCTCTAGGTGACTTAAAAAAGCAAAAAAGAGAAAAGTTTTATTAAAAAAAGGGCTCTCAATTAGAGTTCGATTTTTTTTTGATAGTGAACTTCCCTATGAGACCAGAACTAGTCTTTCTATCGCCTTGCATTCAACTTTTACGAACTCAAAATTTATTCTTTTTATAGAAATTTGAATTAATGTTTTCGTAAAAAAGATCTTAGTTTGAAGAAAATTGTACTAAAAGTGAACAATCATGCTAAAGATCCCATTGTTCACACAAAACTTCAATCCTCGATAACTCCTCGAAAAAAACGAAATTCAAAAAAATCTTTTTACTTTTGAATTCTACGCTGGACCAGCTTTTTAATGATACCACTCACATTTCTCTACGACGAATATATCGATCGGCCAAAATTCACTGAACAAAAAAAAAACCCATTTGAGTATATAGTTCCTTCCCCCACAAGTGGGGTCGGAACAATAAGTGGTAAGTGTAATCGAGTTCTAAAATATTAAAATTAATTTTTACGAGTTAATAAAAACTACTGCTCTCAAAATGGCCCTGATTATCAAGTTTGGAAGATTGAATTTCGGCTTAAGTATTGTAGATGTGCTTGTCGTTTTTAATGCAAAATTTTTGATTCACTGGCTCAGTTTTTCTATTGACTTTTTCTCTCTTAATTTATACGTGGCCTGAATAGTTATATTATTAATTGCACTCGAACGAGATTTCAAGCAATTATTGTAAACTTGTGTGTATTATTACAACTCGAAGAGGAGTATTGTTATTCTAAAGGTTTTTTTAAGCTGAAGTAAGTTTGTTCATTACTTGATTTTTGACTTCTTTGTATTCGAGCATTGACCTCCGTTTTTAACTTTTGACCTCTGTTTTTGAATATTGGACTTTAACAGTAGCTTAGTTTGTAATTTATGGTAAATAGGAACTGCTAGTAATATCCAAGGTCATCTTGAAGATTTTTGATGTAAGTCCTTCCTTATCTAAACTATAGACCCCCCCCACCTGAACATTTTTGATATAAATCCCTCCTTCTTATCTAAACTATAGAACACCCCCTCACGTAACCCCCTACCTGCGCCTATCTCTCCCTTACCTACCTACCCCCTTCTTTCAAATTTTTTTTGAGTTCTTGATTGTTTTTAATTTTTTTTTGATATTTCTAAATTAAATAAGTTTTGTTTTTCTGAATTAGGTAAGGTTAGTTAGAGTTTATATAGCAGGAGTCTTCAAGTCGTGTCCTTTATTCTGCCGGCTATGATTTTTTTGCAGGATCATTTGCAGGATCATTTTTTTGCAGAAAATTTTTGCAAGATCATTTTCTGTTTTTGTTGAACACTCTTTGACTTGTCAAGTGACCTTTTCACGCTTCTCGTCTTCAGTTTTGAGTGATTTCAACTGCTCTCTCCAAGGTAAAGTGTGTTGCTACAGTAAAAGCGACTGTAGAATAGAGAATTGCAAGGGATAGCCAAGTGGCGAATGCTTCTGTCGAGGACTCCGGAAGTCGCTGCTTCGAATCCCACCGTGGTTGGATGTTTTGCACCCATAAACAAAAATTACCTAGGCTACAAGCCCTTGAATTAAATTGCCCACTGTCGTTCGAGAGCACTTTTTCCGACGTTAGTGGGTTTATGTTTGACAATTCTAAGCAGCTGACTGATGTGGCTGTTAACCACATTTGTTAACCAATCTGACGAGCGCTGCGTTTCATTCGTCAGATTTAAACGAAATGCAGCGCATTTTCTCCATTTGAATAATTGCAGTGATGTATAAGCTCTAACGTCATTCGAGACCCATTAGGTGTAACCATTCCCTGCTGTAGCAGGCTATAATCACCCCCACCCCGCCGCTCCAGCTGATGCAGGCTAAAATAGAGTCAAAACCACCACCTGTCGTTGCGACCAAGACATAGACATTGGTTGGTCGATTGTAGCTACTTTTCCTTAAATCTAAGTTTGATATTTTTGGAAATTTTCAGGCTTTTTATCAAGATGCAAGCTAGTGCGATAGTTCAACTTCTTCGACCACTTCAATTATTTTATTAAAAATAGTTGAATTTGAGTTTTTTATTGCTCTCAAACAAAAATTGTAAAATTATATTGGCCTTTTTAACTTTTCTTGCTTCCATTTATGATTTATGCGGGTTAAATTGCTTTTATTCAGAGTTTAAAGCATCTTAATTTACTTGGCAGAAGTTTGGTACTCTTTAGGTCCAGCGTTCTTTTGTGACGGACTCTGTGCAGCTATCGATGGTTTTATTATTTGTCAACATTGAAAAAAGTGTTAATTGTGATTCACAAATGCTGTAATTGAGGGCTTAAAAATAGCGTTTTTGCTCAGCATGCTAATATTTTTAGTAAACAGTTATAATTATCTTTTTTGTTGCTCTCAACCATTCGACTTTTTTGCAGTAACATGAGAATGTGCGCCTTTCTCAGATATGATTGCTTTTGTTCACTTAACATGCCAGCAAATGTTGCATTGTTATGTTGACGATCCAACAGGTCCGAAGATACCTGAAAAGATAATGAAACCTGAAGATAGATTGTCTTTCGAAGCTCTCTTCTGTTGCGCTGATGCTGCAATGGTATTGAAATATGAAATGTTTTCACAATTTGCCACCAACTGTCCCTCAACATTATATATCTGAGTTTCTGTCTGTCTGTCTTTTCACTTTTCTGCATCCTTAGTTTTCCTCAGGCTATAATCTATCCAATCCCGTCCTACTTCCCAGCCACCCTCCCTAGTGCTACATCCACTGTCCTCTCTTCTCTCTCTCTCTCTCTCTCTCTCTCTCTCTCTCTCTCTCTTTCTGTATCTCTTGTCAGATGCCATGTCTCTAGCTCTCAACCCCCTGTCCCAACTCCACAATAGCCCGGGGTCATCTTCCTCCATTGGCAATCCTATCAACTTTTTTTCTCTGTAATTCAGATTATGTTTGTAGAAATCATATCAATGAATAGCGGTATGCTTGGCTACTTTTTATCGCACAGTAGTTCACGACTGATAAATTCGCAAAATGAGCGCCCAAAGGCGTTGAGTTATGGTGGAAGTGAGCCACAATTTTTGTGCTCTGGTTTTATGGTTTAATTAAGTATTTATTTATTGCCGGTACGAATATTGTTTGTAAGTTCATCAAAGTTGAATTGTTCTTACGAAGTGAAATTTGAGGAACATGAAATGTATGACTAGGATTAATTCAATATAAAGCAGCACTATGAAAATAATAATGAGCCTGTTAATATTTTTAGCCATTGTTCCCAAGCTTTTGCATGTATGAGAGGCAAATCATTAAGACTAAAAGTTGTCAATTTGATGACGGTCAAGCCTTGAGAAAAGCTATGCTGAGCTGAAAGTAGAAGGTTGTTTTGCAATTGTTCTGCAAAAAATGTCTCAATTTCTGATACAGCTCATAAAATAGGTTTATAAACCGATGTATAACTTTGATAGTTGTGATCTATTTTAGTAGTTGGTTTATTTTGTTGGTATTTGTAATGAGTGTGATTTATGCATGTGGGGAGGAGGGGGATAGATACTCTTCTTCTGTCGAGTATTTGATGAGCAAATATTTTATTCAGATTACGTTTCCTGCTTCGGCCACAGTAGTCAAATTTGGCCACGTTTAATTGGGCCCTGTTTACATGAATCGAGTCATCATAGCCTAGCTAGTAGCTCCACCTAAATAAAACTAATCAACTGAGAAGCTGCTGATTGTTTTGAAAAGTCCGTGTGCGTGTATGTATTTAGTATTTATGTGTGTGTGTGTGTGGGGGGGGGGGGGGGGAGGGGGGTGAAAAGAGCACTGCCTTCTGCTAGCTATAAACAAACATTTGTTCAGTAACCCAATTCTGGTGCATTTTTGTAAGATATCTGTGATTGAATCAGTATATTGCGCGTGAAGAAACTTGGCGACGAATTCTTTGAACTGTGTGATTACATGTGTGTATGGTTAACAGCGTAGATAATTTAGTTGGTCTTAAAGCAATGTAAGTAAAAGTCTTTGTTGTGAAATTTGTCATTGGCAACTTGGTTCTTTTGTCTGACATCAGTTTGCTCATGTCCCGAATTGTGTGACCATTATCGAGGCTGTTCTATTTGCTAGCTCAATCTTGATTCAGTTCTAATCTCGCTTGGTAAACTTTCCTATGCGTTAGTGTGTAAGTTACTGGTTTTGCTGTTCATGTGCGTGTTAGCCCAAGATATCTATCATTGATCAAGTTCTCGCCTGATAGAATTGTATGCGAGCGCATATGATAGAGTTGGTTTTAATAAAGAACAGATCTCATGTGTCGCGTAAAGGCTATGTTTAACTTTTGTTTGTTAAATTTATCTTTGCTGGAGCTTCGAAATTGCCTAATTTTTGGTACAATTTCTTTAGCCAGGACTTACTATAAAAATAAAAGCAGACATTGACATTTAAAAGTTAATAGTAGATAAGTTTTCAGCAATGGTCATTTTTGTGCGACATTTTATGACTAAATTTGTTTCAGCATTGTGAAATTTTTTGATTTGTTTGTTTTGGCATTTTGCCAAGCTGTGTATAATGAAAAGAATGAATAAAAATGTAAGATTTCATACAGAATTCACCAAAGATGAGTGAGCAAATATTAATACAAGAGCAGCAGTGGCAATTTTAATAAATTCCCATCTCGCCTTCCTTTCTCATGCTAATGATATTGCATATCTTCACGAAATAGCTCATTTTCTCTCTCTCTCAAGTGCTGATTTGATTGTTTGTTCTACCACATATCCCGCTCATGTGCAATATTTATTCAGCTTCTCCAGAATGGTGAATTTTGTCACAAAATGAAAACAGAATTTGTGTGCTGAAAAATTTTGAAGCTTCCATTGTTAATTGCATTTCTTAGATGCATGCTAACTGTGGTTTTTCATTGCTGGGTTGGGTCAGTTTAGTTTTGCTAACTTAAGTTTTGCAAATAAATTGTCAATTTTTAATAATTCATTTGCATCGCGGCAATATTTGGATCTTTTCCGTTTGTGCCCCCAGTCCTTTATGCGCCCCCAGTTGCAGAGCACGTGCCATTACATAGTAAATCATTATGCAAAAATATGGCACTTGTGTCTGGAGGGTGCAAGTAATAATTTTGCATTTTCCGGTATGATAATGCTCATACTCACTCAATCTAAACTGAATTGATAAAATGACTGGAAATCTTTTAAATTTTTGGTGACAAACCTGATGTTTCGGAGACCATGGTTTCTAGTTTTTGGCCACCTCCTGGCCCCCTAACCCGGGGACCGCATGTCATTCACCAGGGCGTAGATGCAGAAAGGTCGCCGAACCACAAGCAAGTTTTGGATAGGCAGTCACACTACTAATTATCTATTTTTAGTTTTATACAAATGCAACTAAGGAACCAGTTAAGAACGGCAATAAGCGTCGATATCCCACCAAAATTAGCAGCGAATTTCAGCTCTGTGTGACAGCTACAACAACAACAGGAGTTTTTCCCCCAAAATACAAAAATTTCTTAATTAAACCGAGTTTTTGGTTGATAATCGTATCATTCAGTTTTGGAAGTTTTATTATCCACTCAAGCCGTTTATTGATAAATATAATCAGTTAATCAGTCCTTTTATCTGCTCTGATTTTTACTACACCTCTTGTAACGAAGTATACGCACTCTTCAATAATTGTTTTTCGTTAAATTGGTTATGCTTCACGATGGATATATCGTTAAGCAATTTTAAAGGGTAAAATCTAACAATTTTAAAATTTTGTGACCTGAGATGAACAATTGTGAAATGTTTTCTGGTGCTTCTTTTTAATCTGTACAAAATTTCTCTTTCTCGCATACCAGACTGCTCAACCAAGAGTGCCTCCCCAAATAGTTCAATTGTAAAATTAATTCAAAACTCGCTTATCCTTTTTCTCAGTTGTGTGATTTATGATCTGAATAATCGCCTATTAGGAGCACAGGAGGCATTACAAATGCTGTTAGAAGTAGTCGCCCATTGTGTGAAAAATCCTTCCTCCGTTATTTATTCAATTGGGAATTAAGCCACGCTTTTATAATGCCCTTCCTGCTATAATCAATCCCTCCTCACTACACTCTTTTAACTTGTATGTGTTTACAAGGGAAAAGGCTTCTGGTTGTAACAAATAAATAACTAGCATAACAACTCTGTTGTTTACTCTTTTTTTGTTTTTGTTTGTGTTAGTGTTCTACGTGTATTTGGGCTTATTTATTGTGATTAACACAACTGGGCATTAGGCTGTACTAAGCAGGGTATTAGCGCAAGAATGTTTTGTAAGTTGTGCTCGTTTTGTAGTCATTGTTTTCACTGCAACTTAGTTTCACGTGGTTTTCAATTTTGAGAGGCTTAATTTGATAATCTGCCTGTTTATTGAAAAGGTGCGCGATATTGAAAAATTATTCAGCGTGTGCGCACACTGCGCTTTGCGTGTACGGAGAAACAATGTGATACTACTAGGTCGCTTTGGGTTTTGATGTTAGAGCATCAGTGCTGCATTGAAATAAGGAACAATTGCATTCCTAAGGGAACTAAGGACTCCAATTTGACTGTTTTGACCCTCCTTTTGGTTGTTTTGAAGACTCGCTCAGCCTCTTCCGATTAATTAGCCCATTTTACCCCCTACTCCCTCGCCAATCGCCCACTCAAAAGACTGTTATTTACTATAAGTACTTAAAGTATGCGGCATTTAAGCGCGAGTTAATTCTCGTGAATGATAAGTCTAAAATTGATCCAACATTTTTCGCTCTAATTGAAATAGAAACCTGTGGATTTTTAAATTAGTGGCAAAAACTAAAACTATTTCAATCTTTTCAACACTTTTGTACCAATTGATACTTTTGTCGAAGTAAAGCTTGACCTTTGACAATTATAGATTATAGCGTATGTAGCTATGTCACTTATAGTAACCCTTGTAGCATATTTTGCTTTATTAGTTCGGTCGTTTTTTTGCAAAAATATTGTATTGTTTTAATTTGAGACATCAGATTTAGTGCATTAAAAGTGCTGTCTTACTAGAGAACACTCGCAACCAATAGACTGTGTGTGCATGTATGTATGTGTTTGTATGGCAACGTGGGATTTGTAGTTAAAGTAACTGGCGCAGAAGAATTATCGATCTCTTTCACCCCTCCCCCCTGAAAATAACCCAAATAATCGATATTTTCTCCGTATTGTTCCCGTAATACTAATGCACTCTTTGTGTCTTTGCGCGCTCATTGCTCAGGTCACGTTATATTTTGAGTTGCTGCCAGAAGCATGCCGCTTGCTGGATTGAGAAATCTGTTTTTGCAACTTTTGCTGTATCAAACAATCATCTTCATCAAAAAACGATAACAGATTGGAAACAACTTTTCAGCTTACCTTCTGTAGTAAAGAATAAATCTGTGATAACTCTAAGACTGACAGTGAGGTACGCCTTAAGGTGTAATTATTGTAATTAACCGTGATTTTACAATATTTAATTGATCCCAAGGGAAGATTTTGTACGATTTTTTTGGTTGCCTCCTGATTAAGTGTGGATTCGAAAAGATTGAAATCTAACTTTGCCAGAGTGATATGTAAATTTTGTGGATCGGTGCGCTTGGATCGTTGGATGATGCCTGCAAACTTTTGATTACTTTTTTTGCAGTTTGTTTATCTCAGTGTTTTGACCTCTTGCACACCAAACCATATGAGAGTCTATTCCCGATTTTTTTTACGCACACGAAAGTGAATTTGATTTTGTTCGACTTAAAAATTGTTTGATCTACAAGCTTTCTTCCAAATAAAGCATCATTTCTTGGCAATATTTGAAACCTAAAATGCATCTTGATGCAAAAATGAGGTGTTGATTTTTAACGATTTCATTTATTGTTCAAGTGTTTCCAGATTTTGGGTTTTCATTTGGTCGATGTAGAATAAGTTGGAAGTTTACTGTTTCTACATATGAGAGTATTGGTTCTTTGCCTAAATAAAGTTGAGAAATCGACTGCCCAATTTGTAGAGAGTAAGTTGTTGGTTGAGTGATAAAAGGCTGACTGGTGTATTGTACCCATGGGGATTTGTGTGTCAATCGGTGGATTGTTATGGTGACACTTTAAGTGGAATTGGGAAGTGACTTTATTGCTGTGAAGTCACGAGAAGAAAAGGAGAAGGCTCTTTTCTCATCAATAGAATAGAGAGTCTCTTGGAATGGAAAGGGTTCCTTGATAATGAAGATATAGAATTAATTTAATGCAGTTAATCATTCTCAGACCAAGTAAGTGGCTTTAAGGCTCGATTAAGGTTTTAAGTAAGTTGATTTGTCAAAGTTTGGTGAGAGGCCTAGTTGTTCTGGTAATGGTTCTATTAATCTCTTTAGACACAATGATACAATACGATTTTCCCCTTCCAAGTGCCTGTGTCCAAATTTAAATTGTAACCGGCATACTCGCGAGAAGCTTCGTATCTGTTTTGACGCTGTGGAAAAGCGTATTACGGCTGGGCTCTTTTAAACCGATATTTTTAGCAAAAACAAGTAAAGTAATATCAAATATGACATAAAACGTCTATGTTCGCGTGTACAAATTTTTCCTTGAGCACCGTTACGATGACTAATTGGAAATAGCACGAACAGATTTAGAAAGGCATTACGCGTTCTTGAATCCGAGGCGTTTTTGCTTTTTCTAGCAAGATTGTTATTGCATTTTGTATCGTAGCAACTAAATCTAACAGTTTCTGTTAATTGATTTTTAGGCGAGCGTTTTGCAGTATTTTTAATATCGTTGAGATATGTTACCATATATGTTATAGTTAAAATTACTAAACTCAAATATCTATAATAAATTCTTTTTTGAGTACATGCGAATCGAATAGTTAGAAGACGATTAAATTTTGTAAAAAGAAAAATCTTTAATTTCCTTAAAACTATTGATTGTCTTATAATTAATTTCTGTGAGTTCAATTGCCAGAAGCCCTTCCCAAAGGAGTAGCTGTGCTACTATTTTTTACAACTGATCTACAGAAAACAAATTTGCTAGAGAAAAGCAAAAAATCGAAAAATTGCATTTATTTCTGTGGTGGTTTTTCTGGGATTTTAATATTTTGAGCTAATAAAGAGAAAGATCGAAAGTTTTTAACGAAACTAACCATTTATATAAATTCGGTGGGGATCTACGCTAAAACCCAAACCAACGAACCCAATCATCTAAAAATTGATGCGGCTGAATTGTCACCGAATTGACCAAATGTGGGACATCTGAGACGAGATAAACAGAAAACATTGAGGTAATAATGAAAATTTGGTCTTGCTTTCAATTTTTCTTGATTGATCCTGATGCTTCAGGACACATTGGAATTTCAGCAATCCGTTGGACCCTAGCAAACCAACCACATCAGTTAACGGAAACTATGAAAACAACGTGATTCGATTCCGGCTACATTTTTACTTTATATAAAAAAAATAGGAAATTCAAATGAAAAAATTTTAGGAAAAGTGGAAAATCATATTCTTCAAGTAAACATCTGCGCAAAATGATGCTATGCATTTTGAACCTTCTGCGCTGAAGACCTCCAATGTTTGATTCGTTTATGTCATAAAAACAGAGCCAGTTCCTTAAGGGACATCAAAACAGCACAACAGAATGGCAACTCTTTTGGAAAGACCAGGAAAGTTTTTCTCTTTTGAAATTCCTTGATTCAGACTGAAATTGACTTTGATATTCGCGCTGCTCTATTGTTTTCACTTTAAACTAACTGTCCGGTCAGCGTATTTAAATAATAGTATAAAATCAGCCTTTATAACGGTGTCTTTTAATGTGAGTAACTGGAGGATCCAAACACTAGAGGTAGCAGCAATATTGCAAAACGCATTACTCAACCTGCCAAGTTAATGTCGTGTACCAATCGAAATAGAGCGAGAACAGTTTGTTTAATGGGAACTTGCCACCCAAACTTTTCCATCGCAGCGCTTCTGTTTATCTATCGGGCTTTAATTACGTTAAGCATGAAACTGCAAAATTGAACTTTTTAAAAATTTATACATATGTTTTATACATGTACTCAATACATTTTATGCAATTTGTTTAAACGGAATATCTAATAATTCCAATATTTGGTGTATTTAATCTAATGAGCCGTTGTCTGAACCTATTTGTTCCAACAATTTTTCAAAATGGGGGACTATATAAGCCTGGTCGGCTTTTTTCTGCAGTCAAAATTTCACCTTTTGTTACTTGAGTAGGAAAAAGAGAAACGCTTTTTTGTAGCCTTTATTTTAAAAAGTTTAATTTTTTTGTAGGTTCGAAAAGGGTGGCTGTTTAAAAAGGAACGGAAAAGATTTTTGGGGAGTCATTCAGGAGGAGGTTAACTTATTAAACTATATGAATATAATTGCTAGAAAAATTCTCATCAAACTATGAAAGAGTAAAATTGTATTCGGTAACAAACTTTTATTTGCAAACACAAAGATTTCCTTCAAAAGACCTTAAACTGAAAAAAACAACCGTTTACTCTTCGTGAGCTCTTTCAATTTTTTTAGTACCCACTTTAGGCTCTACTTTTTGTATTTGTAATGATTTGTGATTTAACCAAAAAGCAAAAAAAACTATGGGACATAGGAATCGAATAGTTAAAAAGACGATCAATTTTTATAAAAAGAAAAAAGCTTTAATTTCCTTTTTTCTTTGAAAACAAAATCATAACTATTGATTGTCTTATTAATAGACGCACAGCGATAGCTGGGGCTGTTATTGGCCTTCTCTTGTTTTTTTTTGTTTCGTCGTCGCGGTTTTTGTTAAGACCATATGACGTCACAGCCACTTCAAATCTCCTTTTTGTTCATTCGTTCATGCAATTTCAACTGAAGTGCGTGTGTGACGTCATTTTTCGCTCTTAGTGGAGTGAGTTTTTTTGTTAATTCGCGTGATAAAATTTTTGGTCACACTTGACTTGCCTCACTCTCAAAAATGACTTCCTCACTTTGAAATTGACTTTTATTTACTTCAATTCGAAGAGATAAGGTCAAATGGGTGTGTGTCACTCTTAATGAAGGTTATTTGAGAGCAGCTAATAGAGGCAGCAAAAACTTATACAGATTTTTAATCAAAATATAACTTATCATCCTTCAATGAAAAGACGATTTTTTTTGTCTGTCATTTTTACTGTTTTTTTGTGAGACTGCAGATCTACGAAGCTATTGCGGCTATTTTCTGGCAATCTGCCTGCTATGTTAATTAGTTTATGTGAGTTTAATTGCCAGAAGCCTTTTCCAAAGGGGTTCAGTTGATAGAAGCCTTTTCCATTGTGCTGTCTTGTTTGCTTTAGACGTTTGTTTGGCGTCACTTTCGAATATAGGACTAATTGATCTGAAATAAATTGAAACAAACTTTTTACCAAAAAGAGAAAAATTGACGAATAACTCTAATCTATGGAGACGCAATCTTGTAATTTAAGGCATCCTGGAGATCCCGAGCCTATGGAAAGTTTCCTTATGCTGAGCAATGGCCTGTATCAATGAGGAATATAGCAGAACGAATTCGTGTTAATGAATTTTGAGACGCGAATTTTTTCATCCCATTGCTTCGAATTTGTTTTTGGCATGGCAATTTTTTTAATTGTGTCCTGTTATCGCCAGTTTTCTTAAGCTCCATAAGGTTTTACGTCTATCCAGTGTGCTAGTTGTCTTGTTTGCTTTAGTTGTTTGGTTGGCGTCTTTTAAGAAAATTTTTTGATTGGATTAGGTTTAGCTGCTTTTTTTTCAATGTTAACTAGATTGAACTGGACTGGCTAGAACTTGATTTGCGTACGAACATTGATTGAATCGTATTTTGATCAATTTTATGTTTGAAGCTGAAAAGTTTGTTTAATAATTCAAAATTAAATTATTCAAAATTCATTTAAAATCAGGTAATTATTGTCCTACAATCAAATGAAAACTAATTTCACAGAGCTTTAAAATGTTGGAAGTTGTAACCGAAAAGGCCACAAGGTTATTATTATCTATATTTTTATTAGAATTGAGCGAATAGGTTTGAAATTTAAAGGTAAAAAGCAGCTTGCTCTGATCATACTCGCTTTACTGATCTGCTCATAAAATATGTTTGAATGAAAAGTTGTTCGTTATTTTTGATTTTTATGTCGCTACCTTCTGCCATTTAACCCTATGCTACGCTCGTTCTGTTGTGGTGTGGTGAATTAAGTGTGTCTGCGTAGTGGTAGATGGGTTGTTATTATGATGAAGAGTTAGTGCCGTATTTTATGTATCTCTTTCTATCTCAATCTATCTGCATACCTATCTATGGTTAAAATGAGAGCGAGTGAATTCTTTGTGATTGTGATTGTGTGCTGGCTGGCACTACAGCCCCTCTTAATCTCCAGAGACTGGCTGTGATAATTCAACTGGCAATAGTCCAATCCATACCTCCAACAACCCTACCCCCCCCCCCCCCCCCCCCCCCACAAACCCCTCTCACTCAGAGATAAATACCTCTGCTCTCTTTCTTTCTTTCTTACTAAACTACCCCTCTTCTAAACCACCTCTGTATCTATGCAAGAGCAAGTAGTACTACCTGCTTATTTTGCATTTGCGCAACAATACCCCCCCCCCCCCCACTGTTCAAGCGGGTGCTCACAACCTGTAAGATAGGCGACAATTCAGAAGAAATATTTCAGTCTAATGTATATGTGTAATGCTCTATAAACCCACTTTTCGTATGCTCTGTGATGCATATTGAGGAAGAATGTTTAACTGAGTGTATGTCGAACTGTTTGCAGAGACTGAATTTGCCTCCTCTTTTTAATATATGCTCTTTTCCCAGTTTTTATCAAAGGAAAACTAGCCAACATCACAATGATCATTTTTAAAATCAAAATCAAGAAAATTATGAAGATCAAATATTGCAGTGTCATGCAATTGGAATGTTAGGAACAGTTTATTAACAGTTTATCACTTATCTTTATTAAGAAATAAACCTGCCTACACATTTTGTCGTTCTTAATTCATTGTTTCATGTTTAAATCAAAATTTCGTAATCTAATTGAAATTTTTTAAATCAAAATTTGATTTATTGTTAGTTAGCAAAATAACATCGATAGTTTTCGTCCGAAAATTCGGAAAGGATTTCTTCTATTTTCCAAAGGATGTCAGGTCCGTGTTTTGCAGAATTGACTCACTGCATGTACATAAATTTATTTTTTGCAATCTAGTTTTAGTATTAAAAACTTCCACGTCCGGGAATATTTTTTGTCCTTTATTAACACAAGAAACGTTGAAATGAAAGTATATTAGTACAAGCCTAATTTAGCGTCTGTTTGGAGAAATCTTTTTGAATTTGCTTTGGCTTATTTCTCATGCAGTTCTATTGTTCACTGCCATACATGCCGCACGTGTTCCCAAATCCATCATGCGTGAGTTACTTAGAGGAAGAAAGATACAACAATTAGACTATGAATTGTAACTCACTTAACAATTAATACAACATAATTCTGATAGTGACCAGAAAACTTGCCAAATAACTATAGGAAGTAAGCATTTAAAACTATTGTTGGGATTGCAAAATTGAATGAACCAGCGAACTGTGTCCAAATTCATAACTAATCCAACCAAGCTTGTCGGTATTAGTAGTGGTTATAAATAATTACAAATACTTATGACCTATGCTTTAATGTTCCATAAGTTGAGGCGAGCTTGAAAGAGAATCAGCCCTGCGTAACCGATTAATTTTTAATCAAATATGGCCCACACAGCCACTCAGCTTGAAAATTTATTTGATTTGCCAATTTGAGTTAATAATTGGGCAACTCAAGCGAATAGAACTCTAACATGACGTAGATGGAGATTTCTAGTTTTGAAGTAGTGGCCAAATTGAACATGAAGCACGTTTAGCAGTGTTTTAGAATTGAGAGATTTGCAAGTATCATTTTTGATTCTGTCCATTTAATTGGAAATTCATTGATTCGTGGCAAATTAAGCTTATTTTTCATACTTGGATTGTTTCATACGTTACTCCGGGGCTAATTTGAGTATTTTCATGTAATGTGTATTGAAGCGTGTAAAGTCAATAAATTCTTAACAATGGAGTCCCAATGAGAGAAAGAAAGCACACTTTTGATATTTGTGATATTGACTTTTGCGTTTGAATAAGTTGTTGTTATTGTTCGAAACTCAATTGGCATGACCGTGACTTGCGTTTGTTGTTCTGATCTCTCACCGGGCATCTAGATCTGAAAGGAGTTACAAATAAAGTCAACAAATAAAACTCAAATAAGTTTGCGTATAGCTCATCATATTCTAGATGAAGCTTTAGAGGCATATAGTCCAATATAATGTTTACTGTTGTGCTGAAAATGACAGAGCCAATGTTGACCGTATCGTGTTTGATGTGTTGTTGTGCTCGTTATAATAAAATGAACTATTACCTGTGCTACAAACAGTACTCACGTTTAGCTGTGATAAAATCGACGATAATTGCATAAATTCATGCGCTAGATACGCTATTAGTTCTAACCGAGTTTTATTCTGTGTTCTTCTTTTAGGCTTTTCTGCGAGAGATATAAGGTGTATAATGGTAAGTTTTTAGGGTCTTTGTTTCTTGTGCTCAATAACTTCCCCTAGTCTCCCGAGTTCTTGGTAAAAATTTTTGGGGTAAAGTTTTGGAAATTACATTATGCAAGCATATATTTGGTCAGAAAGTTACCCTTCCGTTATAGGAAGACAACGTTTTTGATCATACAGAAAATCAATATTTTTTGTTCCGAACTGGCTTTTTTGTTCTGTCAATTTTCGCCCTTTAATATATTCATCGTACAGAGTTGTTCTATCATTGGAAAGCTTGTTAAGAGTAGAATATGAAATTATTTTTTTTTGAATTTCGCTTTTTCCGAGTAGCTATCGAGGAATTTTTGAACATTAGCCTTGTTTGCGTTGTTTTGTTCACATGTTTCGCAATTTCTGCTCAAATCTGATCGAAAATGTACTAAATTGTTAACGATAGTATTACTGGTTTTACGTTTAAAGATCAAAAGAGAGTTGCGGAATTGTTGAAACCAATTCTTTGGGCCAAAATATCGACTAAATTTTTAAAGTGCGGAATTTTTCATGAAAAATGGCAACAAATCATTGATCAACTGTCTGATTTGCTATCTAATGAGGCATTAGTGAAACTATCCAATGTTATCAGTTGATACCAAATGATTCTGAGTCTTTGAATATATTTCTTTTAAAAATTATAATTGAGTTTTTGATCTTTCCCATCTTTCCGGTCAACTTGTAGCTTAGTTTTCTAGTGAAAGCTTCCATCTTCTTTCCAATAAAGTTAAGTGATTCTATTAGCGGTTTTCGTGTTTTAATTAATGATTTCATGACTTTGATACTACGAGTTTTCATCCAAAAAATGTATCATTTTTATCTGCCTATATTTATGGTTACTATTCGGCCACCTGTCCCATTATCACATAGAATACAGTTTGCGTTGCTGTTGATAGGACGCCCCCGTTGAACATTTTCATTTAATATCTTATGGCGTTTATGACTTCGACACAGATTTTATTGAAATTTTCGATTTTTGCCGGTAGCTGATGTTCTTTTGGTAGTAGTATGAAATATTCTGAATAATTGCAGGCTCTCTATTGAGGTAGGTGTAAGAGAACATTTTTTTACCGTCAACAATTATTTCTAGTTGTTTTGTCTTTGAATCGTTTCTTTATGACTTCGGCACCTAATTCTCATTTGGAAAATATTAGTAATTTTTCCCTTAAGTAACATTCCCTTTAGAAACCGGCCGGCACTACTGTTGATCAAATGAGTCCCAAGTGGGCAAATACAATCTTATCTGTTAGTAGCCTATGTTTTTAATAACCTCAAAGCTTTGTTTTGTCATAATTTTGTGATTTTTGAGTCTTGTCTGAATTCGTTATTTTTGCCTTTTTGTTCCTCTTTTTGTTGACTTTTTCCCAGTCTCGTTAAAATAGGTCCCATCAGCTTTGTAGTAATATTCAAAATAATTTTTGCAGTTACGGTTTTATCTTACTATTTTTAGTTTGTTACTAAATTTTTTTTTGTAATTAATGAGTTTTGTCCGTAATTAATGTTTTTTTCTTACCTCGTAGTCTCTTTAATGGCAAGTTTTTTTCGTACGCCAATTGTGAATGTTTCCTATCTCTTTCTCATTTGGTAGACATTTAAGTCAAAATGTGGATGAGCAGGATCGGAACATTGCGCGAACGCGTATTGCCGAGCTTCCTCGTCTCTTTCCGGGCGGTTATTCAAAAATGTCATATTTTAAAAAATATATATTTGCTCTATGTGAAGTCCAACGTCCAAATTAAATGTGGTTTATAACATATTTGCAATTTTGTTTATTTAGTTACTCTTATTTTCGAAGTGCTTCCTAGCTAAATAAATTAACTTCTTAGCTATATGAATTTTTTTTAATCTTTTCAGTTGGCTGCCCTTTATTTTTCACAGGTTTGATTTTTTAGTATTGTTAATTTATTCAGTAGTCAAAAGTTTTTTTCAGTGTTCCGAAAATGAAGACGAGTAAATTCTAGAACCATTTGCTTTTAATAAGGGTTCTTAATGATAAAATATGAATTGAAATTGCAATGTATAATACAGATTGTGTAATACTGCTATTGTATGTATTCCTTTTATGAAGCAAATTAGTAGCTATTGTTTGGTTCTTTTCTGTCTTTGTTTGCAGTTTTTTCTGACATCTTTGGTTTGAAACTTTCAACATGCGGGAGAACGATTACTATCATTGAACTAGGCTGTTGCCTGTCCTTTTAGTAGTTACTCAGATCCTTCTGGCATATCTAACTGTGTTTGTTTTTAAAAGTATTGTAATGAGCGTTTTTAAGAATTCATTCAAAATTAAAGTGAATACAAGTTAAACATCTTTAAATCCTTGGTTAAATATGAAGGCATTTTTTTTGAAGTAATGCAAATCTATTTTTTCCTCGAACGAATGGCTATAAGTCAAAATTGGTACGCGAACTGTTGATCTGTCCTTGGTTAAGTAGTTTTTCAGCTCGTTTTCTTGCATTCACGCATGCGATATCAGAGAATGAATAATTTAGCGCTCTGAAAAGTTTTGGCGTGGGCTTCTGAAAACATTTGTGTTTTTCATTTCTCTGTATCTCACCAACAACTCCAGCAATGCAGACGCATTATTTGCAGATTTGGCAATAAAACAGATTTACAGTTAACAGGGGGTTGTCGAACTGATGTTTTTTCATCACTATGTAATAATTATTTTTATCATGATTATTCCAATAAAAATAATTTTAATCGTGATGAATTAAGGCTCTGAGAACCAAGTAATTAAAAATTTCTGATAGTTCTGTTCCAAATATATAACATTTCAAATGGATTGCTGTAGTGAATATCTCCAGTTGAGCAGTTTGTTTTTTTTTCATAGCATTTGTTGCTCAATTTGTTTTTCAAAAATAGCACCTTTCGTTCATTTTGGGCACTGCTGATCTCAAAAGGTGATTTGTTCACATCAAACCTTTCTCTATGATTTCCTTTTCACACTTTAGAAGGTTTCTTATGCTGCTCCAAGACTTAAACACCCTTTAAGTTAATTTGCAATGCGACGCAATTCATTGAGTCTGTTCGTATTGCCAAATGTCCAGCTTGTGTCATCAGTATTTTAAATCGAAGACTTTAAATTTAGCAATCTCGCAAAGGCGTAGTTGAGATATAAACTTGAATCGCAAATTTTGTTGTAAGCGGTTTTAAGAATTCAGTCTCAAAATTAAATTGAATACAGGCTAAGAATACTTTTTTCAGCAAATTTGAAGTCTCATATATTGTAGTTATACAATTCTGTTTCTTTTTTTCGAACGAATTGCTGTTAATCAGTCAAAACTGTTGTGCGTACAATTGATCTGCACTTTTTTAACCAAAATTCTTTTTGAGCATAGTTTCTTGCGTTAACGTGTGCGGCCTTAGAGAATGAATAATTAATCCTTCAATGAAAAATTTTGAGCATGGGCTTCTGAGAACTTTTATGCGGTGCTAATATCCCAATGTTAAAATTAAAGATTTTTTGAAAACCCGATTGCGCGTATTAAAAATAAATCATCTCTACATATCCGGAATAAAGAGTATCTCTGCAGCAATACAGACATAACATCTGCAGATTTGACCACAAAACTGATTTACGGTTAATATTGGGTTTCGGAGCTGATGATTTCAAATCTTGATGCATCTCAGATGCATCTTGATCATTCTCAGGCTCTGAGAACAAAGTAATTAATAAATTTTGAGCGTTTTAGTGGCTATTTAATAAAATTTCAAATGAATTGCTTTAGTGAATGTTTCTAATTGAACATTTTATTCTTTTCTCTGCATTTGTTACTTTATTTTAGTTTTAAAAATAGCATATTTCATTTTTCGATCCTTTTCTGGCATGGTTTTTCTAAAATCGGATTTGATCACATCAAACTTCTACGATTTGTTTCACGCATCAAATGCCATTTTATACTGCTCAAAGGCTTAAACACTCTTTAGTTAAATTTCATGTGTGACTCAATTTATGAGCCCGTTTGTATATTCAAATATCGTCATCAGTTTTTTTTATCGAAGACTTAAAAATTAGCACAGTCGCCAAAGTATAGTTCAGATATGTACTCGAATCTCAAGTTAGTGGAGTACACCTAGGCTAACGCCTTTGAAGTTTTGGCTGATTTATATTCTCCAAAAGATTGTTTTCAACATAGCATTGGGGAATATTTTTTAACATAAAGCCCATTTGGTGTTCTGGGTTTGTTCTTTTCCCTTCAATATCTGTGGGCTGTAGCCATTATAGGTCTAATCTGCATAGTTGTTAGCATGACAGGTCTACTGAAGTTTGCTGCATCAAAGCAAATTGTTGTTTTCTCTATCTGTCTATAGTGATCTAATCTAATTCCTAAATACTCGACCTTGTGCTGTAAAAGTGGTCATTGTTTTGTGGCCATTAAAGAAGTTGAACTTTAAGTTGAAAATGATTAATGAAGTTTTTGGCGCCTAACTTGGCACTTTTGGAACAAAGAACCCATTTGATTGGTTTAAACTGAGTAAGGTGATTATTTACCAAGTTTCCATATCTTTTATTGGTACACTCGCACAGTTATTCTTCATCGAGCCATGAATTATGAAGCTGCGTCCACTAATAGGAGTCTAATCTACTACGTTGTGCAAATACCCCAATCCGTTCTCTATTGATTAAGCTGTCAGCACTGTTTGCGCTATCTAAATGGCCATAAGCAGATAAGAGAGCGCAAGGGAGAGAGAGAGGGGGGGGGGGGAGAACTATCGACATACTTGGCTTTAAGCAGTAGTCCTCTTGTTTTGATAACAGTATCTGATACTTATGCATGTACCTGTGGATATGATGTAAGTATATTTCTGGGAGCTATGTTAATATGTATGAAGTGTATGTGTATCTAAGAGCTGTGCTGTTTAATAACAAGAAAGAGCTCGGTGCCCACACCGGACGGGCTTATCTAATCAATTGTTGTTCCTTAATCAATATTCCATCCCATTAATTTCTACACTGCTCACCGCTAAATCGTGGTCGTAGATTAAATGTACATGCTGGCTCATTTATGTGATGGCGCTTTAATGTATCAAAATATTGTTCGCTTTATGCGCAAGAAGCATAAATGGTACTTTGAAAGTGCTAAACTAAATCAACTTGGGACGCGTTTCTTGAGATAGTTGGTTCGAGTCCTTCTTAGTCAATAATATTCTGCTAGTTGTTGTTGGCGGTGCAGTGGTGGGTTGTTAAACCTTTACTACTCATGAGAAAAGTTTTTTCAATACCATGCATATGTAACGTCTAAATATTTGTGAGTAGATTATCAGTATCCAAATAAATTTCAACAAAATGAAAAGACAATAAGCAGCAAGGTCGTGAACAAGTTACGCATTCGGTGTGAGCTATGCGATTTAGTTAGTGTTGCTCGTGTATTAGGTGTTTCGTGTGAAGTGCGTGTTTTGTGGGGTTGTGAACAGAGGGTGATATTTTAGCTGCGCTCAAGTGCAAATCTGCACCAGAGATCTGTAACTACTACGCCTCCTATGAGCCTGGCTGCCTCTATGGGCACTCCCCCTACCGCTCCCCTCCTCCTGCAACAGACGGCTAATTCATCCCCTATTCCGCCACAGCCAACATTAGCACCTTTCTACTTCTTGAACCAACACCACAATTACTATAGATACTACTAGCATACCAAAACAATGAATAACACAGGATACAGCAAATAAACAATGACGACCACACTTAAACCCCAATTATATTCTGCTCCTCCTATTATTTACGATATAATTGAGGAGTAATTAATACACGGCACAGCAGCAATGACAGACAAGAGGGGAGTCGGTAGGGACACTCAAAACTTGATGGCGATGAGGTTGCAATTACTCCAGTGAACCTTGCGGGTCACCACTACCAAGTGAACCTTGCGGGTCACCACGACCACCACCACCGTGAACATTGACCAAAGTGAGTAGTAGGGATAAGAGGTGGTGATCGCGTTTGGTGCTCACTCGAACTGATTTGTGATATTGATGATGATGATGATGATTCTCTAAAACTGTTGATGATTGATGAACTGGTGCGCTTCTTCGTGTAGGTCTCTTTCTCTCCTCCCTCCTGTCCATACTTCTCAATCGACTGATTGTTGTTCGCTCGTTGCCAATTGTCACCCCTCTTCTTTATCATACATACAGTACATCCATTTATACATACATGTCTACTCAAACTGCTTCGTCACATTTCCAGTCTGCTCAGATGTGGTTTGGCTTGTGAGTGCTTCTGTTGAACACATGTATGACATGATACAAGTAGAATTTTGAAAGCAATTATATGACTATGGTGATGAACAAATAGTGTTTACTTGGACTGGCTGGGTTGGCAAGCATTGTAGAGTTGAAAACTAGAGAAGTCTGATGTTGTTTGTGTGCAGCTTACATATGATTGGTACTTTGTCGTCAACAAGATGACAATGATCGCTTCCTAATCATTTCATGTATGACTTGTTTTGACTATCCACTCTTTTCTCCTCTTCCTCCTCCTCCATTTAGACAGAATTGTTTTGACTGCTTCAGTCCATTTGATATCGGATGCTCTTCCGATTACTATCACCCGCTCCACTCTTGTCTGTGGAAATGTGACGTCACTCGGTTTCATCTGGCTGCCATAGCATCCGGTAACACAGGTAGAATTTTGCAAGCTGAAATCTAACTCACAACTGTTCGTGTCATCCGCTTTGACAAAGGAACAACATTGCATGATTGGAAATCATGAAACGCCAAATGATTCCTCCAGCTGAATTGGAATTTAAGATTACCGCATTTACAGGTGCAAGCGCTTTCCGAGACCTGGCAATTTTCGAAAATAATCAATCGCGTTTAGGATAATTTGGCATTGCGTTCGGGCCGCTGTGGAATTTGGCGCGATACCATTAATGTCGGAAGAATTCTGAATTTGTGAAGCAACCCTGAAACGTTGATTATAGAACGAGAAGTTCAAGCGGGCACAGTTTTTGATACAAAGTCTTTTTGAATTGCCAGAGCACACATAAATGCTTTTTTTGGTGGATATTGCCAAATCTAGATTTACAGATTAGATAGTTTTCTGCAAAACGGCTATCATGAGCTAAGCATGGTTTGTAATGCGTCAATCGAACATTAAGGTGGTAATTATAAACTTGAAGATAGCTGTTTGTTGTATTGTCTTCTTTAATTGTTTATTTGTTTGTTTGGCTATCTCTTCCCGACAAATGCGCACATCTGTTAAGCATAAACTCAATTGTTAATACAGCTTAGTCCCACATCTTATTGCTGCTTTGTCATGTTCCGTTATAAACATTCCTTAAGATACGTGAACATGAATTTATTGATACATGAACAAAGTTGAACATACTTATTCCTTTCTTGATCTACCTGAGCTTGATTAGTTGTGCGTGAGTTAATGCCGCTAATTGATTTGAACAGACTCCAAAGTAATCAATCACCTGTTGCTACTATTACATTCTGATATGATGTTTCGTTCATACACTGTTTTTACACTACCTGTATTCTGCTCATACATTTTAATCAAAGCAATTGTTTGAGAGCAACTAAACTAAAATGAACTGTAGACCAATCAGAAGTCGTCGACGAATTGACCAATCAGATGTCGCTGCCTACTACCTTCTAACTTGGTTTATATAGTAGTGGCGTGTTAAGGTGCATTTTATGTGTCATCTAAACTCCTAGCTTCATCAGAACTCATCATTTTTATTTTTATTACTGGGCATGAACAAACTCCAAACTGATTTCCATATTTAAAAAATCTTATCAACGATCAATACTTTCCAACAGATACTTAATTTGGCTATTTTCCACGACAGCCTCCACTCACAAAAATGTAGACCCCACTTACGGTCTATTTACGGTAAACGAGGACTTCAGGTTCTAGTGCCAATGAGCTTTGAGGGTGTAATGGAAGAAAAGAAACGGTTAATTTTTAACAACTATGATTCTTGCGTTGGATGCTTTTTTATACTTGTGTTGAATAAGAAAATGTTGATCGTTGTTGAGATTGCTAGCTGAATCTTATGAACCTGATCGAGTTAGAGAAACTGTGAGTGACTACTTACATACACGTATACACTACCGTGATGTATATCATCTG
Source organism: Convolutriloba macropyga (assembly GCF_964194025.1). Lineage (NCBI taxonomy): Eukaryota > Metazoa > Xenacoelomorpha > Acoela > Convolutidae > Convolutriloba > Convolutriloba macropyga. The sequence continues at coordinate 54,807,366 of NC_134468.1, forward strand.
CTGATGTGTGTGAGAGTGTTTTTGGATCTCTTTGAAACTGCTTTCCTTTTAGATTTGTTCTCAACTGGCGCTCACAATGTTTTACCCGCAGTTACAATTGTTTTTAACGACCCAAAGGCAAAATAAAGCTTACATGTGAACGGGCTATTTCATCATTAATATTATTAATGAATAGATGATGTCATAACTGCGTAACTCAACAACTGTGCTCGTAAAATATTAATGCGAATAACATTATTGATCGGTTCCTTGGACACACTATTCTCCAATGTAAGAGCATACAATACATTCTTGCCAAGTAACTGGGTTCAGGCCAACTTCAATGTTTTCAGAAACAGAAGTAAAATAAAAAATTGCTCCGTAGATATGTACAGTACAAATTTGAAAAAAAGTGGAAATAGATGAAGTTGCAAAATGTTTAATGTAAAGTTTGTTTTTATCATTACGCAAAATGGAATGCTAAATGGATTCTCGTTATGCTAAACATTGTCCACTTCAGATTTTTTACAAACTCGCATGAGCGATTTAAGCCCTAAAACTGAATAATAACGTGGCTCTCGAGGAGATAGACTGATGAAATCTTTAATGATCTCAAGTTCGTTATTGAGACCTGTTAGGCGGAAGGTTTTAGCACAAAATTTTTGCCTTTTTTCTAGCAATTGCTGTTTGTTGAAATTGCTGTTTGTTACTGGAAGTATTGAAGTTTTCTGATATAATTTTCTGAACAAAACGTAGCTATTGGTCAAGAATCTAAGTGTTGTAATTAAGTTTTTTTTAAAAAAAAACATATTGGCAGATTGAAAATCAAGCAAAACTGAAAGTTCCATTTAACTCTTTCTCTGCCCGGTCATCTCAAACTTTCGCCTACCCAGCTTTTGACCATGGTGCTACGCGAACACCGTGAAACAGGACAGAATTAGCTAACCGCAAAAATTTGCAGATCAATTGATTGCCATGTTTTATTGCTGTACCCTGTTCCTGATGGCTCAATGGCTTTAACTGTTTAAGTTTGAACAGATCTTTCAGGGCTCCAAAACATTCCATTTTTACTTTTTTTCTTCAATATGCAAAAGAAAAACATGATGGATTTCAAAATTGCGTTGGTATCGCTTCTTGGCATCCTTACGAAAGTTCCGGACGTTGGAAAAAACTTCGGTGGTTTCAGTGAGACACATGAAAAAAAAAATGAAAACGAATAGCAAAATAGTTTAGTTGTTATTAATAGCCGCACAGCGATAGCTGGGGCTATTATTGGCCTTCTCTTGGTTTTTACAATTCAAAGAATTTGAATTGCATTGGGGCGCTGTCTTTTTTACGACTCGAAGAGGAGTATTGGAGAAGTCCTTTTTTTAATCAATTTTATTGGAGTGATTTTTGAAGCCGGAAATGAAACGCGTGAAAAAATTTGGAGTGATTTTGGCGCTGAACAAAAGTGAAGAGCGGAGCGAAAAGAGTGGTTTTTGTTCATACCGCTGTTTTTGAGAGAGCGAGAAATTGATGTGTGAAAAAATTTTCTCTAAGCGAGCGAAATTTTTTTGTTCACGTGCGGCATTTTAAAGCAGTTTTTTTCATTTATTTTGGTTAAGAGGTTTGGTTATGATTTTGTTTTAATTTTAGGCTGGTTTTGGTAGTCGTTTGAAGGTTTCTGGAAATTCATATGAATTTTATGATAATTCGGAGGTTTTTAATGTATTCTGCTGATTTTCGGGCTAATTTTTGCGTTATTTTGACTATTATTTTGTTTTACTGGCTCAAATGGGTATTGAAGAAACCCCTTCTACTTGAGCAATTTTATGATAACAATTGGTTACAATTTTGTGGGTAAGAATCTTTTTTTTGTTGAGAAATATGACAAAAAAATGGCGAAAATTGGAACTATTTTTCTTAATTTTTTGCAGTTTTTCGTTTTTTCTGTTTTTAGCTAAGTTTCTTTGCCTATTATGGCTTGCCTATTGTTTTGCGAGCATCTGGATACACTATTGGCTGAAAAGAAGTTTTCTTTGGATTTATATGTTTTTGAAAAATTAAAAAATTTAGTAACTTTTTCCAGTTTTTCAGTGAAAGTTGTTTTTAAGAGCTATTTTTTTTTCATAATTTTAGCCCAAAGCATTTTTTAAAAATTCACATAAGTGGTTTTTGTAAGTACTAGTTTTTAGATGAAGTTATTTTGGCAGAGATAGTTTTTTCAGGATCTCATTTTATAACAAAATTTGATCAGATTTTTTATCATATTTTAACAGATTTGATTTTTTTGTTTTTATTTTTTTGTTTCATGACTTTGTTTCAAGATAATCATAAATTAGTGAAGGCACATTTTGTTTGATGTGTAGTTGGATGACGTTTAAATGGATTTTCACTTCGAGTCGTTTCCGGAATTCTTCTGGCTATGTTTTGTTTTAAGATCTGGTCACACATTTTCATGATTTTTGAAGTCAAATTAGAGTAGTGATTTTGGTCACGCCGAAACAGGAAGTTGAGCGAAAAAGCGAGTGGTTTTGCGGCGTGAAATTTTTTCGCTCTAAATTTAAAGTAGAGTGAGAAAACGGTGTTTGAACAAAAATTCGCTTTCTCGCTAGTGGTTTTTTGTTCACATGCGGCAATTTCGCTTTGATTTTTTCTCTTTTTTCGATTTTTTGGATCGGATTTTTTTCTAATTGGTTTTCCCAATCCATTCATAGTCATTTCTAGGTCTAGTTTTTTGTTTAGTCAAGGAAAATTCTTTTAATTGTAAGTCAGGACTTGTCCTGCTATGTTTTTTTATTTCGTCGTCATGATTTTTGTTACGACCATGACGTCACAGCCACTTTTTGTTTATTCGTTCATGCAATCTCAACTGAAATGCATGAGTGACGTCATTTGGCGCTCTTAGTGGAGCGAGTTTTTTGTTAATGCGCGTGATTAAATTTTTGGTCACACTTGACTTGCCTCACTCTCAAAAATGACTTCCTCACTTTGAAATTGACTTTTATTTACTTTAATTCAAAGAGATAAGGTCAAATGGGTGTGTGTCACTCTAAATGAAAGTTATTAGAAAGGAGCTAATAGAGGCAGCAATAAATTATACAGATTTTAAATCAAAATATAACAGATCAGCCTTCAATGAAAAGACGAATTTTTTGGTCTGTCTTTACTGTTTTTTTTAGACTGCCGATCTATGAATCTATTGCGGCTATTTTCTGGCAATCTGCCAGCTATGTTTAAAATTTAACAAATTGGTGCGTTCCGATCTTTTTAATTGCTCTCGAACGACGTTTGAAACAATTATTGTAAACGTATTGGTCTTTTTTATGCAAAATTTTTGCGTGGCTGTTTCTACTTTTGATGTCTTTTAGGCCCTTGACGTTTTTCGTTTTGCGTGACCTAAATTTCTCTTTCATTCACACGTTCCAGCAGCTGAACTCAAGGGGCAGTCATTACGCCGCCAATCCTACAAATTCAGCAGAGTCCGCATTTGCAGGCACGAGTGACGATATTTTGTTACCCATTCTCGTGTGGGAGAAAAATTGTTAAATTGTGGTCAAGTTACACGAAAAATGCTGACAATCCTTACAAAATTCCGTCACTGATCTCGTAAAAATCACCTTTTTCTCTCATAAATGTCCTCAATTTGAGAGCAGGGGTATCGTTATCACTGCACTTTAACCTTTAATTTATATTCAAAACTTTGGAGGATTAATATAATTACCCCTCGCTTCATTTTGATGATAAGAAGTACTAATTATATCCCACTTCTAATCACTTTCAGAAGCCATGACGGATTTAACGAATAATTACCCCTCAGGTTAAGTTCAACCCATTTTAAGTTAAGTTTTGCACCCTTAATTTATGTTCAAAACTGACTGATTAAAATTATAATTGCCCCTCACTGCATTTTGATAAGAACAAATTATATCCCCTTTTGTTGCCTTTAATCAGATTTTAAACATTGCGCGGAAAGTTCTTACCTTAGCGCGGATGGCAGTGACGCAAATTTCCGGACAATAATGACAAAAGTCTCCGCCTTTCTCGTGTGTCATCAAAATCCGCAATCGCGGACATCAGTGGCAAATATTCCCAATTTTGAGTAAACTTGCATAATATTACCTCACTGTCACTGTTGTCCGCAAAAACCGATGACGCCTAATCTTAAAACATTGGGGAGTGGACAAGACTGACATTAGCAAGCAAATTTGCTTGCTCAAAATGTAGGATTGGCGACGTACTGGCAGTTCACTGCTAAAAGTCGAATGAAAAGTGCGCCGAAATTGGTTTATTTTTTCACTTTGTTTTATTAGTGGTTCTTGTGCTATATAATAACCTGTGATGACGTTATTTCAAGCCCCCCTTAGTGGATTTGGTTACTCCTCCCTCTTCCTGGCTGATACAGTAGACTCAAGCTCCCAGTAGTCGCTCGATAGCAATTTTTCCGACGTTAGTCGGTTATGTTTACGTAGAATGCAATTTCGGGACATAGCCTGCTAAAGTCGGGCGAAATGTTTGCAAATAACAAGTTCATAGTTGACAGTAGCCAGTTTAAACTTAGAGAGCCGAGACTTGCTGGATGAGGCAGATAAATAGGAGGGGCAAGTGATTCAAAACTTCAAAAGTCGCCTTTTACATCATCAATTTCTGCATTTTAGTAGTTTTGGTGCCAAGTGCTCTTCAGGGACTATTGTATCTTTAATATAATTTGCTGCAATGGTTTGTTTCGAGTTGTAATGTTTATCCTATTTTTCTGGACAAAAGGATAAATCCCTAAGACGGAAACATTGTTTTGAAAGATCAACAGGACACAATTAATTGCTACAAACTTGATAGTAGTCGAAAGATGGATAGAGCATTTTTTTTAATTTTTTGAGTTAGAAGAGACCTGTTTGTCAAATGGGATATTTTCTTGTTTGGTAGATATGTAATTTATTCAAAACTGACATCTTAAGTTGAAAGGACTGATTTTTTGTTAGAGCTTTGTTGTGTGTGCGTGTCTTCAAAATCCATTGACTGATTCAGTTGCTGACTGTGTAGATTTTAGATGATTCACATTCTCTTTTCCTGTGTCCTTATTGGAAGTCAGTTAAACAAAATATAGTTTTAAATTTTTTTCCCTTTTTTCGGCCTTATCGTTGCAACCTATTCGTAGCAGTCAATTTTTCCCAGAATTTCAATAACTTCTGCTCACAAGGTTGGTTTAAACTGCTTGAGTATCCGAGCTGGTATTATCTAGGAATATTCTCGTGTTAGTTTCATGGAATCAATTGTTTTTGCTTTTCATCGGTTAAATAAATTGAAAGAACTCGCTTATTCGTTACAAGGCTGTTTGACCATTTATTTTTCCGCCTTTGGGGATTTTTCTGCGATATTAGCGACTGCCACGAAAATTTTGAGTATCTTTAACACCATGTATTTCAAAGACACAGTGACGTCTAAAATGTTGAAATCAATGAACCGCAGCGCAAAAAAAACAGCATTTGAAATATATATCTTTGAAACTTCGTTCAAGAAATTTTGGTTCCGAAATGGTATCAAGGCTGGCAGTCTGTTTGTTACAGTGGTTGCATTGCCATGAGGAAAAACTGACTGAAACTACAACAACTACCCCTAAAACAAATAATTCATCAACGATTGTTTTAAAATTTCAACTCTCGTATTTTATATCTCGCGCTGAAACAACATGTTTTGTCCTCCTCCGCCTGTCAACAATCATAAGCCATGACAGAATGATGAGGCAATGTTAGATAATATGAGTTGTGAGTGAATATTAATTGTTGACCACCCACCTGATTTGAGTTGCTCTCTCTTGCTCTTACTACTACTACTACTATTAATACAAGTATGATTTGACTAGAAGTCTGGCCTGCTGTACTAGCAAGGCGCGGGACAAGCTCACTCTGATGATGCCAACAAACTATCCTATCTGTCTCACTTATTGTACATACTATCCACCCAAATTACATCACCCACAGCCTATCATCTCTGTCCGTCAACCCCCCCCCCCCCCCCCCCGCTCCATCCAGCTATCTCGGTGTAACCAGCTGTTAACTCCCGTGTAACGTGAAGAACAAGTATTGATGTTTTATTTGGTCAAACTCTCCGTGACTAAAAAGTTTCTGCAACGGAATAGAAAGATCTGACTTCTATGCTGGAACAGTGAACAAGATTTCAGCTTGTTTGGGTGAAACGGATGGAGAATAATGGCTGGTGGTGTCATAATGGCTGATACTAACCAGTAGTACTAAATAGACTAACCTGTTCAGCAGAGCTCTTTATCCGCTGTTATTGGGGCTGGGGGCGCCGGTGGACCTCCGGGCGCATCGGCTGCTGCTGGATCCCAGAGTACCCAGGAGTTAGCACAAGCCCAAAGCCCAAATGCTAGCTCTAGCGCAAGCCAGCAACAAAGACAAAACCCAGCAAAATCCTCTCCACAACCCAACCCCTACATCTACTATTTCTCAAAATACCTCAGCTGCTAACTCGTTGATACAACAAAATGCACAGCTCAAAGCACTGGGTTTGATTCCACACGGCTCTGAAACGTCTTCCACAGGAGCACATACTCTGGATCCAAATGGGTTGGGTGGTGGTGCCAGTAAC